>NC_143022.1:68099284-68404284 GCF_057628025.1 Oncorhynchus mykiss
TGATGAGAGGAAAGTTTTGCTTAGAGTATAAATAGTTTTCTACTCCTCAGTCTCCGGTGGTAGCTAGCGTCACAAGCAAGCCCCAGGTAGTTGAGCCGCCACTGGCCAACGACTTCAAGCCCAGTGCTGCGTCACAGACCGACACTTCTCTTCCTGGGAAGACAGAGCGCATTTCCGCCTCCATCTTCCAGATGTTTTACGTGTCTGCTGCACATTCATTAGAGGAGCCATTGACGGATGTAGAGAGGGCAACACACTGGCACCAGGGTTTTTTAGCGGCAGGGAGAGGGCATCACACTGGCACCAGGGTTTTTTAGCGGCAGGGAGAGGGCAACACACTGGCACCAGGGTTTTTTAGCGGCAGGGAGAGGGCATCACACTGGCACCAGGGTTTTTTAGCGGCAGGGAGAGGGCATCACACTGGCACCAGGGTTTTTTAGCGGCAGGGAGAGGGCAACACACTGGCACCAGGGTTTTTACGTGGCAGGTAGAGGGCATCACACTGGCACCAGGGTTTTTTTGTGGCAGGTAGAGGGCATCACACTGGCACCAGGGTTTTTTCGCAATGCAAAACCCCCAGGCGACACAGCAGGCTGCGAACCCACCATTTGGTTCTCCTTACAGAGGCCGACAGTGGGGGATGTGGTCCTTCGCTGCTACCGCATCCAGGTCCCATCCACCTGATTCCCCTGGGAAGAAGGGTCACCTGACCTAGGGGTGCGTTCCCAGCAGTAGAGAGGGGCAGCAAACAGGTCACTACATGTTCTGGCCTGTCCCCAAGTGTCCCCCGTGCCACAGCTCTCCCTCAGCGCATTCACAAGCACCTGAGGCAAAAAGACAAATGATCATTCACCCCATTCTGGACCTACTTCAACAGCTATCTGAGAAAGTACACGTTTCGCATTCTTACGCTCAAAGTGCTGCCTCGCTCTATTCGTCGAGGCGATGTTACTCAATGCTTATTTTCACATACAGTGCCTTGCGAAAGTATTCGGCCCCCTTGAACTTTGCAACCTTTTGCCACATTTCAGGCTTCAAACATAAAGATATAAAACTGTATTTTTTTGTGAAGAATCAACAACAAGTGGGACACAATCATGAAGTGGAACGACATTTATTGGATATTTCAAACTTTTTTAACAAATCAAAAACTGATAAATTGGGCGTGCAAAATTATTCAGCCCCCTTAAGTTAATACTTTGTAGCGCCACCTTTTGCTGCGATTACAGCTGTAAGTCGCTTGGGGTATATCTCTATCAGTTTTGCACATCGAGAGACTGAAGTTTTTTCCCATTCCTCCTTGCAAAACAGCTCGAGCTCAGTGAGGTTGGATGGAGAGCATTTGTGAACAGCAGTTTTCAGTTCTTTCCACATATTCTCGATTGGATTCAGGTCTGGACTTTGACTTGGCCATTCTAACACTTGGATATGTTTATTTTTGAACCATTCCATTGTAGATTTTGCTTTATGTTTTGGATAATTGTCTTGTTGGAAGACAAATCTCCGTCCCAGTCTCAGGTCTTTTGCAGACTCCATCAGGTTTGAAATATCCAATAAATGTCGTTCCACTTCATGATTGTGTCCCACTTGTTGTTGATTCTTCACAAAAAAATACAGTTTTATATCTTTGTTTGAAGCCTGGAATGTGGCAAAAGGTCGCAAAGTTCAAGGGGGCCGAATACTTTCGCAAGGCACTGTAAGTATTCTGCCAGCACACGGGACGTTTCTCAGGTGTGCCTTTCAAGACACAGCCTGCGAATACCTCGCTGTCCCCTTCGGGCTAGCACTAGCATACACAAACGTTCAGCAAGTGTGTGGAAGCAGCCCCAAAACAGGAGAAAGCGGTATGCGACATGACTTCCCTTTTTAACCCATCTCACCGGCCAAACGTTAGCCTATTATCATGGAAGAAGATGACTGAAAATTCGTCATTGGCTTTATTACTCTGATTGGTTAGAGATGACTAAATCACTGATTACTTTGTTTTGTACAACACCCCTCATTTTGACGTCGCCACAAACAACTTCAGTCTCAGACTGAAGTATGTAGCGAACGATAGAGCAGCAGATTAATTCAGTTTGAGTTGTCAGGCAAGGATTCTCTCTTTCATCGGGCTACACTATTGGACAACCACATCACGTTGTTCCGATAGTGCCTCTCCCTCTCTGTCACGCTCAAAACCTGCCTCTGAGTGCTGGGATTGATTGCGTCCCCCATCTCAGTTGTACCGCTAGGACGACTGAGAATAGAAGAGAGCTCACCTCTTCTCATTATGCGCAACTCATTTCCTGGGTGTACTGAATGTAGGAGTAGACTTATTGTCCAGAGGGAATCCACTTTACGGGGATTGGAGACCCCATCCCCAGATCTAGGAGATACACGATCTAGTCACTGTAGATCTCTTCGCATCGAACAAAGACACACACACCACTGGGGTTGGACCCACTGACACCTCCTTGGCCAAAGGTGATGATTTACGCTTTTCCTCCTCTCTGCTTGATACTCCCCACTCTGGACAGCGTGAGGGAACAAGGCTTATCCCTCCTCTCGATAGCCACTCGATGGCCATGGAAGCTCTACTCTCCTGCTTTACAATAAGCCCAGGCTGCTACCATTAGGATCTTTTGACCCAAAGCGAATAAAGATGTTTTCCACCCTCACCCAGAAACCATGGCCCTCTGGGCCTGGCCCGTGAGAGGATGCGACGGGCTTGCCAATCGGAATCATTGAGACTATCCAGAGTTCAAGGGCCTCTTCGACACGCTCACTGTATGGAAACAAGTTGTGCGTTTTTTGATAAGTGTTGTGAACAATAGCCTTCAGATAATTCCTTACCGATGCTCAGTATCCAAGGTTTTATGCTTCTTGCAGGACATTTTAGGCAGAGGGAAGACATTTTCATTTTCCACTGGTTAAGGTCTATTTAACTGCTATCTCGGCCTGTCATATAGGCTTGGACAGTAACATAGTAGGGATACGCCCTCGGTTATGTCGTTTTTCTGAAGGGAGCACGTTGCTTATGCCCAGTTTCCAAGCCTTTAACCCCATCTTAGGACCTGTCTATTGTGCTTGAGGCAATTTTGCAGCAGCCTTTTAAGCCGCTGGATAGTGTGGAGATGAAATATCTCTCCTTCAAAACAGCTTTAGTGACTGACCTTACATCAGCAAAGCAAGTGAGTGACCTGCATGATTTGTCAGTCCACCATTCGTGCCTACAGTTTGCCCCGGTGTTATCCAAGGTAACATTGTTACCCATCCCCGCCTTTATGCCTAAGGTCAGAGGCAATTAAAATGGTCTCTTCTTAGAGCTTATGGCTTTCCAGCCGCCGCCCTTCACTTCTACGGAAGAAGAACGTCTCCACCATTTATGTCCAGTGCTTTGACAGAACGAGAGCATGTCGAAAGAGTGACCAACTCTTCGAGTGGGCCCCTCTCTTGTCAACGGCTATCCCATTGGACAGTGGAGGCTATTGTAATGCCTTATAATAGCAAGGGTTTGCAGTCAGGGTTGAAGAGTAACTGATTGCAGTTACCGTTTTCTTGTAATCAGTAATGTTACAGGCAAAAATATTGTAATCAGATTACATATACTTTTGAAAAACGACATGATTACTTCTGGGATACTTTTAGATTCAAGATACATTATGACACCTTTCTGTTTTCTCAATGACACTCAATTCAGCATTGGAAAAAGGCACAAATTTAAGTTTGTTCGTCCTGAACGAGTCTGACCGCAAGTACATGACCACTATGATGACATGTCAAATGCGTTTGATGGATGCTTTTTGTCTTCTTCTGATGCCTCTTAAGAGGAAAGTAATTCAAAAGTAACTGAAAGTTATCAGTTTATCTTACTGAGTTTGGGTAATCCAAAAGTAACTTTACTGATTACAATTTTGGACGTAACTAGTAACATAACTATAACTAGTAGTTGTAACGGATTACATTTAGAAAGTAACCTACCCAGCCCTGTTTACAGCCCCGGGAGGGCCTGAGGGCTCATTCCACCAAAGGTATGGTTACCTCTTGGGCACTGTTCAAATGCATCTCTTTGCAAGAGATTTACAATGCGGCATGTTGGGCCACCCTGGTTTTGTGATAATGTGAGTGAGATGACTCACTGCATTTCCATGCTCGCAAGGAAGAGAGGCATGAGTTTTTAAACTTTGTTTCCATTGAACATGCCATACAAATAAAGGAATTATATTAAGAGTGCCTTGATCCTCCTTTCATTTGGAAGAGAGGCATGCTTGAGAATGACCAGAGGCGGGGCGAGTTGCGCCTTATAAGGCGGGGAGGGGCTCACCTCTTCTCCAACTTTACCTGCCTGTCTCCAAAAGATGCTGTGATTTGGTTCTTCATTTCGTGAATCTGCTAGAGCGAATCCCCATATGTGAGACGTCTATCTCACATTGTCATAGAACCGGGGTTTCGTAAATACTCTAGATTTCCCTTCATTGTAGATACAATACTATTGATACAAGTTTATTGTATCCCTGACAATGATCTCAATCCTTATCTAATTAAATGTATGCTAATCGGGGTGGCGTCTTTATTTTGGATTGAAAAGGCACCTGATCCCTGTACTGTAAGACTGTGGCTGATTTAAGAGTGCCCCCTAATGTCGATACTACCTAGATTATTGGATCTGATTTTAACATTCAACCTGTTTAGTCACAAGCCATAAGGTTTTTCAATTCAATACGACTTTATTAATCCCTGCGGAGAAATTAGAAAGCAATGTAGTGGATAATGTAGAGGTGATAGTGTTTGAGACTTTAATGGAACTAAATGATGTATAGTATAATCTGTGTGTGTGTGTGTCTCCCAGCTGCTGACGGTGAACCCAGAGCATCGTTTCTCCAGCCTGTCTCACATGCAGACAGCTCCCTACCTCTCTGACATCAACTGGGACGCTGTGTACGAGAAGAAGATAGAGGCTGGCTTTGTCCCTAACGTAAGTATCTATCACATGGGAGCATAAAATGCAGTGTGCTGCGTTTTCACCTTTTTATGGACTGTAAACACTGATTCACACTTCACACATACAGTATATAAGATTAACTACATTATCTCATCTTGTTCATTTATTCAGACAAATAAACGTACACATGTAGTCTTATACATAATCCAGTCTCTCACACTCGTTACATTCTGTGAAATGTCCAGTATTTGCTTCGCTGTTATTATTTATATTATTATTTAATCCCTGTACATATCTACCTCTAATACTCCAGTATCCCTGCACATTATACACGTGGTACTGGCACTGACCTTGTATATTCATGGGTTGCAATTTGCGTCATTATTGTTTTGAACGTTCGTTTTAGTACGGATGTTCAACTGAGCATTCTACTCGATGCATCCTCATTGGGCGCTGATGAAGATTAGGTCTAAAGTGCATTACTGTGGCTTGAAAACACATTACATTTCAAAAGAAGGCAAATAATTAGTAGGAAAACCTTTTGTCATCATTTAAATGATGGACTTTAGATGGACTTTAGATGCGTTATAACGTTAGCTAGCTAGCTAAGATTGAGGGTAGACCTCCAGATTTTAGCTAGCTAACATTAGCATTGCTAGCTATTTTTTATTAACTTTGCTCGCTAATGACAACATTGCCAGCCGTCTAAAGTATATTGACAACATGATGATGATGGCAAAGTTGTTTCCTGCTAAATATGTGTCTACTTTAGCAATGGCATCGTATTCCCAAGCCCCTATAGTGTAATTTAGACTAAACAGTCATTAGCCCTGGTTCTACTTTTGAGCATCAATACTGCTGTGGTGTCTGTAGAACGTTGATAACAAAGGCAACCGACACGACCAAGGGACATTTGTGCAACCCGTAAATAGCTTCCTCTCTTATTACTATTACTTTTTTATATTGAATACTGCACTGTTGGCTAGGGCTTGCAAGTTAAGCACTTCACTGTACTGAAATAAATAAATATAAATAACTATAATAAGTCTATTGTAGCCAATAAACTATGCTAGTCCATTTTATTCATGCTGTGGAGTGTGTGTGTGTGTGTGTGTGTGTGTGTGTGTGTGTGTGTGTGTGTGTGGATTTAGGTATATAGTTATTCATTAGTGTACTGTGTGTGTCTTGGTTCCACAGAAGGGCCGTCTGCATTGCGACCCCACCTTTGAGCTGGAGGAGATGATACTAGAATCTCGTCCCCTCCACAAGAAGAAGAAGAGGCTGGCCAAAAACAGGTCACGGGAAGCCAGCAAGGATTCCCAGTCTGTGAGTGTCACATCAACCAGTCACTACTGACTGTACCTGGGTCATGTTAATCAGAATCACTTTATTCGCCAAGTACATTTAACACATACCCAGAATTTGACTTAGGGAATAGGTGCTGCCAGCAATAGACAATGTACAAACAGAATACAGACAAGTCAACCAAATGGAAGGAAACATGGAGGGACTACCTGAATTTGTCCAATTAGAAATGTTCTATGTTGCCCCAAAAAATGTTAAATAGTGCTAGGACAGTGTGGCAGATCTGGTTTACACAGTGTGCAGGGATGGCAGTCTGTAGCCTCCTCTTCCCCAGTTGTTATTTTTCTCCCTTCATTTCATGAATATCATGAATATCTTTGTCTTAAAGGCCGGTTATTTTCTTACATGATTACAGTATTATAAGAAATCCACCTTATCTGTGATTGCGGCCATTATTTAACATGGATTTTAGACAATCCATATGTATGAGCTGTGCCAGGTTTTCATTGGCCAAGCCCCTCATTACGAGCACCACATTATTAAAGTCGACCTTCGGTGTTATCAAGAGTGATCTCTGGGCGCTGTAAAAGCAGTAAAGCTTGTATCTTCTAACAATAGGCCCCCATCGTACTCCGGGCCTGAGCAGTCTTCTTGTGTGCGAGGGGGCTCAGTTATTACCTAGATGATTAAATTATGAAGCCATCAGTGGTGATGTCATGCCTCCAAGTGCTTTCGGAAATATGAGCTTCTATTTTTGTCCTGTGCCAAACAACCAATTTGAGGGAAAGCACACAAACATATCACTGGGCGTGATTTAAAGGAGGGAAGAAGGGGGTGTTTGTAATCTTTCAGGTCTCACTGGTGATTGATTGAGGTGAGGTTGATCTCGTACTTCATCATTGTCGACCTGTGTGGGTGATGATGATAATGGCTATTCTCTTTCCTTCACTGCCCTCAGGAGAACGACTACCTACAGGAGTGCCTTGAAGTCGTGCAGTCAGAGTTCATGATCTTCAACCGCGAGAAGTAAGACCACAAACCAAACCCTTCGCCTGGAGACAAATCAGAACATATTAATGTTAAACCTTTGTGGAATGCTTTTTTTTTTTAAGTGGTACGCATGAGGCTGAGATACCACCTACATAAGGACTATATGACACCTGACACACACGACGTGAATAGATATTTATAAATGTTTGTTTCACCTGACCCAAGCATTGTTAGCTCTATAATAATATACTAAGATTATATAAACGCAGAACCAATTACTGAACCTGGGAGACGAATACAAAACATATTAATATTACATCATTCTTAGCTCTGTAGTGGCAGAAATTATTCACACTGCTTTACTTTTTCCACGTTTTGTTGTTACTGCCTTAATATAAAATTGATCAAATGTAGATTTTGTGTCACTGATCTACACACAATACCCCATAATGTCGAAGTGGAATGTTGTTTGAAGAACATTTTTCAAATTAATAACAAATGTGAAGCTGAAATGTCAATAAGTATTCAACCTCTTTCTTTGTGGCAAGCCTTAAGTTCAGGAGTAAAAATGTGCTTAACAAATCACATAGTAAGTTTCATGGACTCATTCTGTGTTCAATTATAGTGGTTAACATACAATTATCTGTAAGGTCCCTCAATTGAGTATTGAATTTCAAGCACAGATTCAACTACAAAGACCAGGGAGCTATTTCAATGCCTCAAAGAAGGACACCGATTTGTAGATGTGTAAAAAAAAAACAGACGCTGAATATCCATTTGAGCATGGTTAAGTATTAATTCAGCTTACACCCAGTCACTACAAAGATACAGGTGTCGTTCCTAACTCAGTTGCCGAAGAGGAAGGAAACTGCTCCTTCACTCTAAGGTCAATGGTGATTTTAAAACAGTTACAGGGTTTAATTGTTGTGATATGAGAACTGAGGATGGATCAACAACACTGCAGTTACTCCGCAATACTAACTTAAATGACAGAGTGAAAAGAAGGAAGCCTGTTTGCAACAAGGTACTTAAGTAATCCTTCAAAAAAATTGGCAAAGAAATGCACTTTTTTTCCTGAATACAAAGTGTTATGTTTGGGGCAAATCCAACACAACACGTTACTGCATTGTGTTGTCATCAGCAAGTACTAGGGAGTTTTTTTAATTTGTATTATTATTAATTATTATTAATTTTATTTTTGTACCCCTTTTTTCTCCCCAATTTCGTGGTAATTGTTTAGTAGCTACTATCTTGTCTCATCGCTACAATTCCCGTACGGGCTCGGGAGAGACGAAGGTTGAAAGTCGTGCGTCCTCCGATACACAACCCAACCAACCCACACAGTGCGCATCCAACCCGGAAGCCAGCCGCACCAAGGAGGAAACACCGTGCACCTGGCAACCTTGGTTAGCATGCACTGCGCCCGGCCCGCCACAGGAGTCGCTGGTGCGCGAACCCAGGGTCTCTGGCTGCAGTACAGCGCCCTTAACCACTGCGTCACCCGGGAGGCCCTGTACTAGGGAATTTTTATTAGGATAATCCTAGAGGAAAACCTGGTTTAGTCTGCTTTTCAACAGCAACTGAGAGACAAATCCACCTTTCAGTAGGACAATAACTTAAAACACAAAGTCCAATCTACACTGGAGTTGCTTACCAAAACAATATTGAATAGCAATGATCGACAATCAACTTGACACAGCTTGAAGAATTTTATAAAGAATAATGGGGAAATATTGTACAATCCAGGTGTGCAAAGCTCTTTCATACCCAAAAAGACTCCTACAAAGTATTGACTCGGGTGTGAATACTTATGTAAATTAGGTAATAAAATCTAGGGTATTGTGTGTAGATGGGTGAGAAAGAAAATCTATGCAATAAATGTTTTAACTCAGGCTGTAACACATCAAAATTTGGAATGAATCAAGGGGTATGAATACTTTCTGAAGTCACTGTATATGAGGCCTCCCACTCTTTCTATTCTGGTTAGGGTCAGTTTGCGCTGTTATGTGAAGAGAGTAGTACACAGCGTTGTACGAGATCTTCCGTTTCTTGACAATTTCTCACATGGAATAGCCTTCATTTCTCAGAACAAGAATAGACTGACAAGTTTCAAAGTTCTTTGTTTCTGGCCGTTTTCAGCCTGTAATCGAACCCACAAATGCTGATGCTCCAGATACTCAACTAGTCTAAAGAAGGCCAGTTTTACTGCTGCTTTATTCAGCACAATAGTTTTCTGCTGTGCTAACATAATTGCAAAAGGGTTTTCTAATGATCAATTAGCTTTTTTAAAATGATAAACTTGGATCAGCTAACAAAACGTGCTATTGGAACACAGGAGTGATGGTTGCTGATAATGGGCCTCTGTACGCCTATGTAGATATTCCATAAAACATCAGCTGTTTCCAGCTACATAAACAGGTGGTCTCAGACCGAACTGCGATCTGTACCCCTTTGTAACTGTAGACCGAGAGATGGCAGGCCAGAACACAGGGTGAACTGTTGGCTGCCACTCTCTGCCGCAGGGGGCGTACCCCTGGGTCAGCCCCGGTTTTTCCCTACAGGGGAACCAACTGGGCGGGACCTTGATGTGGCTGCAGCGAAGGATCGTTTTCCCAACTGTCGTCCCCGAACTGTGGGATCGATGCCCGCTGTACCAGCCTGGGATTCCTGTGGAAAGCCCTGTTGACAGTGAATTGCCTTCTCCCTGCCACTAAGCCTTGGTTCGTGGAGGGGTCGACCAGGTAGCCACAATTCTCCAGTCTAGGAGGCAGGAAGAAGTTGAGGGCTTCGCCCTCCTTCTTTCAAAGTTTGCACTTCTGCCACAAATGGCGGTGACAGCCGGCCAAAACAGTTCCTTCGGCTGCTTTCTCCTTGTCTGACAGGTTAGATAAGTTGAGCCACAAGGCTCTCTCCCATACCGCTCCAGCCTTGAATGGCGCTCCTGGAGGCTCGGAGCTTGAGGACTCTGATGACACAGATCTAATCACAAAGGTCTGGTTTAGGCTTGCAATAGCTAGGAGATTATGCAGCCTGTTAAGCCGTACAGAATGTGTAGGCCTAGAGGTAACGGCTTGCACCTCCTCATCCTCTTCCTCCTCCGCTGCCTGGAGGAGGTCAGTCATACCCTCGCCATTGTCTTCGTCGATGACGAGGTCCAATTCCCCCTTCTCCGGGGCCAATGTCTTTGGGATAGCCATCCATGACATCCTCCCATGAAGGCTGGGTCTGCGAGGCAGTCTCCCCACTCAAGTTCAGTGTGGGAGACTAACCACATCGGGCTGCTCTGCGAGCTCTCCGTCGGAGGGTGTTAGCAGCAAAAGAAAACACAATGGACCCATGGCCAGTGGTCATAGAACGCTGTTCCGCGTGTTCGAGACCCAGGCAGTCGGGTATAGTTTCCCTGCATATGGTTGCTCCACATAGGCATGGGTGTGCCGATGCTGAAGCAGGGGCCGGGGCCTTGCTCGGGAACCCCTTGGGCTGAGCTAGCAGGCTCCATGGCTACAAAAACAGCTAATCCAAGAACAAAGTGAAAAGTAACTAGTGTTCGGCCACTTGGGCAAGTAGCCTAGCTAGTTAACACAGTGATAGTCGGAAAAGCTAATCTTTTACCAATGTCAATGTAGCTAGTGTTCGCCATTTAGGTTAGTAGCCTAACTAGTAAGCACAAAGTTAGCTAAAGGAAGCTAGCGCCTTGTTGGTCTTGCGAAGAACAAATGCATGTCTCTTGACCGATAAGCAGAAACGCTAGGACGGTTGGTTTAGTCAACGTGGCACCGGAGTGAGTTGAACTAAATGAGAGAGCGAGCTTCCAGGTAGAAAAACTAGTCGGTAGGATAGGTAGCCTTACAGCGAGCAAGCCCGGTTAGCTAAGCCTTGCAGGTGAGCTAGCTAAGGCTCAGCAGCTAGCCTTGTGATGTTAGCTACAACAGGAGATGAGGGAAGAAAAGCAGTGAAGCTAATTCTTACCCTAAGTAAAAATCATTTCAGTAAATTCACCCAACACAAAATACGAGAGCTGATAACCCTGCGCTCGGCATCATAACCTTGACGGCACACATGTGAATAGTTAAATTGGAAAACAGGTCAAGCCGTGCTGAGGAGAGCTAGATATAACTCTTCTGAGAATAAGAGAGGTGAGTGATTGGGGCGGGCGAGTGGCTCTTTAGTATGAGGGGAGCGGCTCCCTCATTCGCCACTCGACATGTCTATCTCCTTAGAGATTCTGGTGAATCCCACTTGTGAGATATTTAAACTAACAACTGAAAGAGAACCCCAGGGTCTAATGAAAAGCTTATTAACATTAAAATCATTGTTAACTTATATAATCTTATCATAGAGCTTTGACCATTATTTGCAATGGTATCTATTCCTTATAGAACAGTGATGCAATATGTGGTCATCATATCAAGGGTTAAAACGTGGTAGAATGAATTAGACTCATATTAGTTTTCCGTTTCTGCCATTTTTAAGTTTTATGGTGAATAACTGTTTATATTCTGCATCCTTCCTGACCATGTAGCTTCCAGTGACACTGACATTCCTCTATTAGTGCTGAGCAATTAACCCATTTTTTATTTAAACTTTCTTATTAAACAATTAATTCACCGACGTTGGTTCAATTAGATCAATTCCATTAAGTTATTTTTTTTCTCTAGAGATAAATCAAATAATTAATGAGAGAAATCAAGTCAAGAACTATGTGGGACGCTGGGCTGAAGAGCGATTTGGTTTTCATTAAGCAAATATTCAACCTAGTTCAGCACAGAAACGTGGTAATTGACTACAATGAACATAATCCATTGCACCTGTTCTTTCTGTCTCAGACAGATACACTTTTATGCCTGCTACTTCAGGTTAGATCCGCATAGACCGCATTAGAGAGGAATGTACAGTACACAACACAATGATGAGAGGGACAGAGACAATTCGTGAAAGTATGCCTTATCTATTTTGAAGAACTAGTAAAAAAAAAATGCGAAAAAGCTCTGCAGCATACTCAGTCAGACTAGCCAAGCTAAATAGGATGACTAAAGACAGTACAGTATGGGGAGCACAGAGATAACATTAGATGGTCTGGCTGCTACTGCCTGAGCCGAGATGAGATGACGACTTTAAGGAATGCAAGGCAGTACAGTATAAATAACTGAAATATATTATTATTTCATAGTAATTTCCTATTTATGTCTACTTAATGTGGATTTGACAGAGAATGGAATATTTTCAATGTTTTGGCAATTGAATGTTAACTAATTTCCATTCAAAAGCAAAAAATAAATCAATAAATAAAAGCTAAAATCATTTTGTCATTATAAAAATAAAATAAAGCTATTATTTTTTAAATAATTATACCAAAACCAAACCGGCCTCAAAAACCACTAGTATTCTGCAAAGTGGTCATCAAAATATATTTTGATTTGTTTAACACATTTTTGGTTACTACATGATTCCATATGTGTTATTTCATAGTTTTGATGTTTTCACTATTATTCTATAATGTAAATAGTTAAAATAAATGAAAACCCTGGAATAAGTAGGTGTGTCCAAACTTTTGACTGCTACTGTATGTTACATGGATTTATTAGACTTTTTAAAATGGCTTGTAGGCTATGTGTGGAAGCCAGGAGATGCTAAATGTGTTTATGTTAATTAACTGTCAATTACCTTGAGACCGACAGTTATTTGCTTGACAATCACCGGCTGATGAAATTTCGTAACCGCCACAGCCCTATATGGGACTGCTCTGTGATCATGAGGGAGAGAATATTGGTTCAGCCCTGATCTAAATTAATACCTCATTCATTATTTACCAGTGTCTGAGATTGCAGCATAATTTGGAATTCTTCCTGCATGGCAAATGGAGTTTCTTTATTGCTCTAATTTAATGGAGCTTGAGTTCTATTTTTACTACTTGGGCATCATTTCTGAACAGAGAGTATATCATAGTCTTTAGACTCCCACTATGTATTTTAATCACAAATGGGCTTTTCTCTCTATTCCGTGTGTGTGTGTCTGCATCTGTCTCTCAGGTTGAAAAAGAGTCAGGAGGAGGGTGCAGAGGGAGGGGAGTGTGAAGGAGCTGCCGAGGGGGGTGATGATGGTGATGGAGACGGATCCGGAGAGGCTGAGGGAGGCACAGAGGATGAGGATCCCGAACCCGAACCTGAGTCCTCCTCCAAACTGAGCATGTGCGGCTCGGTCTGCTCCTCTCCTGGAAGCTCCTAGCACCGCACCGCCACCTGGTGGTCTCACAGGCTGGTGTGTGTGTGTGTGTGTGTGTGTAACCATGCCTATAACCTCTCCTATGTAGCCATGATGACTGTGGGAACAGGGACGCACAGCAGGACACAAAACAATACACAGCAGGACACAAAATGGCTCCCCTATTTCGTCTTCTGTAGCATCCGTCGTTAAGGCATGAATGGGACTGCAGGTTCCAGAGCGGTCCTGCCCTCCGCGCCCCTAGAGTAAGCGCTAACTCTCTTCTATGCAACGTACAGTATAGCATGAAGGTAGGGAGGGGATAGCAAGCAGCAGTAGCCGCAGACACAGTATATGAGCCTGATGACATACAGAGCAATAGGAGCCAGGTTTAAGAGTGTAAGATATTTTTTTAGCAGAGCCTCCCTGCTCTTTCAGCCTCGACTAGATGTAGCTCCCACTGCAAACTCACATGCTGAATTATTCAAATAGAGTTAGGCACTCTTTGTTTTCTTTGCCTGTGTAGCTCTTTCAATCCCTCTCATTCTCTCTGTGCACCCTATTCGGAACTACAATAGTACTGTTGGGTTACCTTCCCCAAATGCCTTTCATTTCAATGATAATATATAATTGTATCACAATGCCAATATACAGTGTAGTGCACATAGAAATAGGATTACTATTATATTATTATGTTCTATGTGATTCTATTTCTAAGGTAGTGCAGTGGATAGAGACTTTAAGAGGTTAATACTGTTTCCAGTCTCAGAGAGTGAGCCTTATTAGCATATAATACTGTATGGGCCATTAAGGATAAGGAGTTTTTGCAAGTGTAAATAAATCACTAGTTCAATACTGTAAAACCACTTTAAATGGTGTTGATTGTTAATCAATAGCCATTCATCACACGTAATTATATCTACATTATGCATCAGCATGCCAGTTTGATTTTCCTACAGCGATTACGCTCCTCCACCAAAACATATTCCCCTACGGTGTTAGATTTCCAAAGGCCCTAAGTACAACTGCGGTGTAAATGGAAGGTTTCCCTCACCATCGATCTCTGTGACTGTTGCCAAGATGCTGTTCTTCTCACACTGTTCCATTGTGGGCTACATGCTCGTACTGCTTTAGTTCTTATCTGTTAAACACAAACCTTGTCACTAGCAGGGGATCAGTCGTTCTAGTCATTCTATTTCTATGGATCAGAAATGATCAACTTCTTTTGAATAGCTACAAAAGAATCCCGTAATTGATTATTATCCTTTAATAGACAACAATAGCTATAACCTAGTGGAATTTGACAATTGTCTCGATCATTTCATATCGAAAATTATCATTGGGCAGTGTTTTGAGTTGTGTAGTTGAAACTTTCACCTAGTAGAGACAGTGGTACATTTAAGGTGGTGCCATTTACTCTCAGCATGGGCATCTGGGAACATGTAGCATAGTCCGCCTTAAAACCCTAAGGCCTAACAAAGTAACACGTGTAAATAGACTAGCCTAACTCTCCACAGTTTTATGTGGGACTTCTTACTAAATTAACGTAAATGTTACTAAATTAAGAGTTGTATGAAGCCAAACCTTCATACATTGTTGTACTGATCTTATTTCCAAGTGTGCAGGCACAACTTGTAGGCACATATGCCAAAGCTTTTCTACCATTTGCATAGCCATTTCTTAGGAACTTTGAGTGTGTGAATGTATGTTTCCTCTCTGTTGTGCATAGAACCACTGTTCCTTCAGCAAGTGAAAATACAATCATTTGTATACAACCATTTTATTGTGATTATAGATAAATGAATGTTTTTTGGGAGGAATTAAATAGTATTTAATTATATAATAAAAAATCAAGATGCCTCTTAAAGGTGAGGTGGGAAAAAAGTGCAGTTTTCCTATAAAAATAAGCGCATTAACTACAACGATAGTGTCTCGAACCCTGCATGTACCTCTATTCAAGGTTTTATTCTGATTTTGTAGGAGAGCCAAATGCTAGGGTTTTCATGGCTTACAGTATGTGCACATGCAAGCTTCGGCCATAGAGATGGATAGAGATCTTTACTTGGCAATAATCTGTTTTTTCATGGACATTGCTATTGAGGGCTTCCTCAATTTTAAAGTAGTCAACTGGGTGGGGATTCCTATGCTTGGGAGGAATAAGTTAATAATCAGAGCATTTGCTTCTACTTCAAATTGGATTACCTGGTTGGTAAATGGCTTTAATTAAACTGTATCAATGCCATTAGTGGCCACAATAAATAAATTACACACAAGATTTGGTTCAGGACTCCTGCACTGCAGGTGGTGGTAAATCACCAATATAAGCTGTATGCATTTTTTCAAACACAAAAGAAGAAGAAATTTGACCACTTCAATGGCGATGCCCATGCTCTCAGACGCTATAATGGGATAGATACCAAGATGAGTCGTCTAACTAAGTCTATGGCAGTAGCATACCTTGACTTTTGCCTCGTCCAATCAGTGTAGCCCTGCCCTGTTTGCCTGTCTATGTGATGTCTAGGTTTACTAAAAACAAGATTTACGACCTCCTACAACTGTACAAATAATTTATTACCAGTGTTAAAAGGATGGTATAATATTTTAGATTGTATGCAGTAACTTTTGACATCCCGTAGTTTGTCTTAAGAATATGTTCAAGTGCACAGGCTTTTCCTTCCTTAAATGGATGTTTTAATAAGTCAGTAATTATACTCCAATGTGGGTAAGTTAGAGTTTTATGTGCTTAGTTATGTATATGGAAAAGGTATAAGCCCAAAGGTTTGGGGCAGTGTTTAAGTATGCCCTTAGATGGTCTTGGCTATGTGAAAAGTTTTAAATTGCTGCTAAATAACATACATACATATACAGTACCAATCAAAAGTTTGGACATACCTACTCATTCCAGTGTTTTTCCTTATTTTTACTATTTTCTTTATGGTAGAATAGTGAAGTAATATAATAGTGATAATAATAATAGTGGATAGTGTAGTCAGAAAAACCATCAAGCGCTATGATGAAACTGGCTTTCATGAGGACCGCATAGGAAAGGAAGACCGAGAGTTACCTCTGCTGAAGAGGATAAGTTCATTAGCGTTAACATTAGAGTTAACTGCACCTCAGATTACAGCCTAAATAAGTGCTTCAACAGACACATCAACATCAACTGTTCAGAGGAGACTGCGTGAATCAGGCCTTCAGGCCTGGTCGAATTGCTGCAAAGAAACCACTACTTAAGGACACCAACAATAAGAACAGACTTACTTGGGCCAAGAAACATGAGCAATGGACTTTACACCAGTGGAAATCTGTCCTTTGGTCTGATGAGTTAAAATTTGAGATTTTGTTTTTCCAACCGGCGTGTTTTTGTGAGACACAGAGTAGGTGAACAGATGATCTCTGCATGTGTGGTTCCCACCGTGAAGCATGGAGGAGGTGGTGTGATGGTGTGTGGGTGCTTTTCTGGTTTAGAATTTTAGAATTCAAAGCACACTTAACCAGCATAGATACCACAGCATTCTGCAGCGATACGCCATCCCATCTGGTTTGCGCTTAGTGGGACTATCATTTGTTTTTCAACAGGACAATGACCCAACACACCTCCAGGTGGTGTAAGGGCTATTTGACCAAGGAGCGTGATGGAGTGCTGCATCAGATTACCTGGCCTCCATAATCACCCAACCACAACCCAATTGAGATGGTTAGGGATCAGTTGGACCACAGAGTGAAGGAAAAGCAGCCAGCAAGTGCTCAGCGTATGTGGGAACTCCTTCAAGACTAGATGTCCTGTTGAAAACAAATGATAGTGGGACCAGATGAGATGGAGTATCGCTGCAGAATGCTGTGGTAGCCATGCTGGTTAAGTGTGCCTTGAAATCTAAATAAATAACACAGTGTCACCAGCAAAGCACACCCACACCATCACACCTCCTCCACCATGCTTTACTGTGGGAACCATATATGCAGAGATCATCCGTTCACTCACACCACGTCTCACAAAGACATGGCGGTTGGAACAAAATATCTCCAGACTAAAGGAAAAATGTCCATCAGTCTGTCCATTGCTCATGTTTCTTAGCCCAAGCAAGTCTCTTCTTATTATTGGTGTCCTTTAGTAGTGGTTTCTTTGCAGCAATTTGACAATGAAGGCCTGATTCACACAGTCTCCTCTGAACAGTTTATGTTGAGATTGTTCTGTTACTTGAACTGTGTGAAGCATTTATTTGGACTGCAACTTCTGAGGCTGATAACTTTAATGAAACTATCCTCTGCAGCAGAGGTAACTCTGGGTCTTACATTCCTGTGGCGTTCCTCATGAAAGCCAGTTTCATCATAGCGCTTGATGGTTTTTGCGACTGCACTTGAAGAAACTTTCAAAGTTCTTGACATTTTCCGGATTGACTGACCTTCATGTCTTATCGTAATGAAGGACTGTCATTTCTCTTTGCTTATTTGAGCTGTTCTTGCCATAATATGGACTTGGTCTTTTACCAAATAGGGATATCTTTTATATTACCCCCATACGTTGTCACAACACAACTGATTGGCTCAAACTCATTAAGAAGGAAAGAAATTCCACAAATTAACTTTGAAGAATGCACACCTCTTAATTAAAATGCATTCCAGGTGACTACCTCATGATTTAGAGAAAGAGTGTGCAAAGCTGTCATCAAGGCAAAGGGTGGCTATTTGAATGATCTCAAATATAAAATATATTTTGATTTGTTTAACACTTTTTGGTTACTACATTATTCCATATGTGTTATTTCGCAGTTTTGATGTCTTCACTATTATTCTACAATGCAGAAAATAGTACAAATAAAGAAAAACCCGACTGAGGAGGTATTCTAAAACTTTTGATCAGTAGTGTGTGTATACACACACACACACACACACACACACACACACACACACACAGTGTATTTGGAAAGTATTCAGACCCATTGACTTGTTCCACATTTTGTAAGTTACAGCCTTATTCTAAAATCGATTAAATAGTTGTTTTTCATCAAAAATCTACACACAATACCCCATAACGACAAAGCGAAAACAGGTTTTTAGAAATTTTTGCAAATGTATTAAAAACAGAAATACCTTTATTTACATAAGTATTCAGACCATTTGCTATGAGACTTGAAATTGAGCTCCGGTGCATCCTGTTTCCATTGATCATCCTTGAGATGTTTCTACAATGTGATTGGAGTCCACCTGTAGTAAATTCAATTGATTGGACATGATTTGGAAAACCACACACCTACCTATGTAAGATCTCACAGTTGACAGTGGATGTCAGAGCAAAAACCAAGCCATGAGGTCGAAGGAATTGTCCATAGAGCTCCGAGACAGGATTGTGTTGAGGCACAGATCTGGAGAAGGGTACCAAAACATTTCTGCAGCATTGAAGGTCCCCAAGAACACAGTGGCCTCCATCATTCTTAAATGGAAGAAGTTTGGAACCACCAAAACACTTCCTAGAGCTGTCTGCCCGGCCAAACTGCACAATCGATGGAGAAGGGCCTTGGTCAGGAAGGTGACCAAGATCCTGATGGTCTCTCTGACAGAGCTCCAGAGTTCTTCTGTGGAGATGGGAGACCCTTCCAGAAGAACAACCATCTCTGCAGCACTCCACAAATCAGGCCTTTATGGTAGAGTGGCCAGATGGAAGCCACTCCTCAGTAAAAGGCACATGAGAGTCCGCTTGGAGTTTGCTAAAAGGCACCTAAAGGACTCTCAGACCATGAGAAACAAGATTCTCTGGTCTGATGAAACCAGGATTGAACTCTTTGGCCTGAATGCCAAGCATCACATCTGGAGGAAATTGGCACCATCCCTACGGTGAAGCATGGTGGTGGCAGCATCATGATGTTTTTCAGCGGCAGGGACTGGGAGACTAGTCAGGATTGAGGGAAAGAGAGATCCTTGAAAGAAACCTGCTCCAGAGAGCTCAGGACCTCAGACTGGGGCGAAGGTTCACCTTCCAACAGGACAACGACCCTAAGCACATAGCCAAGACAATGCAGGAGTGGCTTCTCTGAATGTCCTTGAGTGGCCCAGACAGAAACTGGACTTGAACCCAATCAAACATCACTGGAGAGACCTGAAGAACCCGATCGAACATCTCTGGAGAGACCTGAAAATAGCTGTGCAGCGAAGCTCCCCATCCAACCTGACAGAGCTTGAGAGGATCTGCAGAGAAGAATGGGAGAAACTCCCTAAATACACGTGTTCTAAGCTTGTAGCGTCATACACAAGAAGTCTCGGCACCTAAAGGACTCTCAAAGGTGCTTCAACAAAGTATTGAGTAAAGGGTCTGAATACTTTTGTAAATGTGATTGTTTTTGCTTTGTCATTATGGGGTATTGTGAGTAGATTGATGGGGGGAAAAAACAATTATATATCACACCCTTGAAAAAAATTTGCAAAAATGACCATATAAATAATTCAAATATTGAGCTATATTGTATGCTAAAAATGTTTGGGAAAGTATATTATTTTATACTAATACAACTGCTCAGAGAAAGATATTTTGTTTAACAAGTAATACTTTCATATTTGCATAAAAGCGTCTGCTAAATGAACATATACTATCATATTATTACTTTTTTCAAAAGGTAGGGGTCAAAATTATTGACACCCTTTTTTCAATACCTTTCAATACCTCACGAGGATAACAGTACTGAGACATTTAAAAAAAATACAAATGTTTTATGGATTGGAGAACCTTGGGAGGGATTTTAGACCCTTCCTCCATACAGAATCCTTCCAGATCCTTGATATCCGTCTTCTTCGCTTCTGGACTGCTCTCTTCAATTCAAACCACAGGTTTATTATATACAGTATATATACAGCTCTTCGACATGTCTTTACATTGTCCTCTCTAATGACGATTAGATGAAAAAGTTGATTGGATGCTCAGTCTCCACTGCTAGAAATGGCCATGTAATTATGTTCATTCAGTATTTGTAATGAATAGTCATGGAATTTAATAGAAACCTGGGTAGCTTTTTTTCAACAATGTTGTAGCCTAATATCATTCCCTTGGTATCTAAAATTCATCTCCATTCCTGATCGGATGTTGCTTGCCTAACTCGCAAAAAAAAATCGAAACTATGTTCTTACCAATGTGTTTACATTCTAGTTTATCGGATAACATTGTTCTAAGTATATTTACCTGGGTGTTTCAAACAGCATTGTTACAGAGCGAGTGACCAACTACCACAGCACCTTTACCGTGAACTGGATAAGGATCAACGCTCTCACATCTAACATTAGTGTCTGATCTTTGTAGAAACATTTAGTAAAATAGCGTACATTATTTTTAAGAACAAAAAAAAAATGGTTTGATGATCTATGACCCCTCTCCTTTTTGTGATCCGATTTTGAACATGTTCTGTAAGATTTTTATGGTGACTAAATAAATACACTTGCAACTAGCCTGGGTCTCAGTGGAAGCCTTGTACTGTACCTATTCAAACTGCTCTGTGTATTGAAACATACTGCTTTAACTGCTTTGATAAATAAATACATTCCTTCTAGTAGTCTCTGTAATGATTTTGTTTTTGTCATTCATCCACATTGAGATGATTATTGGTCCCTAACCACGGATACAGGGTCAGGTATTATTTACAGCCCCCTAAGGGTTTGGTATAGGATTGGGGATTAGGGTAACCAGATTCTTGATCTGTGATAAAGGGCAAGGTCTACCTTGTGACGCGGTGCTGCATGTGTCACTCTTGACTGACACCAGGGGGCGGAAGAGAGGCATGGGACAGAAAAGGGTCAATCCCACCCAAAACAGAAGACATTACCAGAGAAAACAATCAATGGTTTACGACTTTGATGTAAACATCCGGAGAGGCTGGGGACACAGTTACCCCTGGGTGTAGGGATTCAAGTTCAGCCAAAGACGAGAGAAAGGATGAGTGCCCGAGGAACAGAGCAGTGTATTACAGGGACAAATAAGCTTTAGTGTTGTGATCTAGCAACTGTACCACAGAATATATACTAAGCCTGTGTTTACACTTTAGAAGGCTTGTTTTATACCGTTTTTTTTACCGTCCACTTACAAAATACAACTTCAGCAAAACAGCAGAGACTGTACATTAGTCTTTCATTGTTTGACCTAGCCAGGTGCACCCTC
Source organism: Oncorhynchus mykiss (assembly GCF_057628025.1). NCBI lineage: Eukaryota > Metazoa > Chordata > Actinopteri > Salmoniformes > Salmonidae > Oncorhynchus > Oncorhynchus mykiss. Next base: position 68,120,842 of record NC_143022.1, read on the forward strand.
ATCACTTCCTAAAGCTAAAGTGAATTAGAATTGGTAGCTGCTCAACAGAGATCTTCTCCTCTTCCTCTCTCAGGAGTCGCCATTCTCTCCCAGTCCCTGGCCGTCCAGGATGTCCACCACAGGTTTTCCAACAGTTTCCAGCAGGGGACTCCACTCAGGGGCTTCTATGGCATCCAGCAGCATGGCCAGCTCAGCCTCCAGCTTTTGTACGGTGTCCTCTACATGCTGCAGGAGACAGACAGGGACCATCTATCAGCCCAACTCACATGGATTCTTAGACCCTGTCCCTTTAACCTAGACCTGAGTGTCGATCTTAAAGACTTGCTCCGGGAACTTTAGCGACTAGTAAGTATTTTTTTAAACTCCCGCTTTGGGCTGGATGTGTCCATGTGTAGTTCATACATACATAATCTATGAGCAGATTTACTGTTTTACCTTTAATTACCCACGAAATCCCTAGTATGAAAACAATTGTTTTCTGGAGCTGTGTGGTGCCATTTTCCCTACATTTTCCCCCATATGGGCCAGCCCCCAAGCAATTTGAGTGACAGCTAGCAAGATGCACACAGAACGATTGAGAGAGAAATGACACGGTGCACATATCTGCACATATGTGACGTAGTAAGCAATTTTCGGGGATCACTTTTGGGTCGTGAGCCTACTTTCAGAACTAATGACTAAAAAGTACCGGAGAATCTCTTTAAAGAATTGGATAGTGAGTAAGATATGGCAAAGTTTCCATATAGCATATCAATGTACAAGCTGAAGCTATTACCATTGTTTTTAACTATCCTATACCCACCACTGTTTTGAGGGTTTAAGTGCCTTGCTCAAGGGCACAACTGCATCTAGGATTTGATACCAGCAACCCTCCAGTTATCAGCTCACTTCCTAACATATTTTCCCTGTCAGACCCGTGATTCAAACTGGCAACCCTCCGGTTGCTGGATCGCCTCTCTAAACGCCGGGGATAGGTTCTCCTCAAATGCACTCAATACTCACTCAACATCAATACTCTCTGGGTGGCGTAAATTTAAAGAAGAAATGTTAGTAACTGAGTGAATTCCACTGCTGTCGTTTGGATGGGCTCTTTAGCTAAAAAAAAAATCTGATCCTTAAAAGGAAATAGTGCAGATAGTTTGGCCGTCGATCAAATGAAAAACAAGTTGATATACAGTATTAATGTTACAAACCACTGGGAAATCTTCCAAATTCCTTCAAAGATCGAGTGTCTGATTGAACCCTTTAAGTCCTACTACATAAATCACTTAGTAATATTATTCTATGTCATACTAAAGAGTGCCATAAAGGTCACACCACATTTTTTTTTAAAAGCAGCATATGTAAGGACCTGTTATATCACCTTTTATTATGCTATGATGTTTGGTTATGAGTGGTTTGTGAAGCAGAAACATATGTCTTATCAAGTGTTTATAAAGGCTTTATTAGATGTGTTTTGTTAAACGTGTGACCAAACAAGACCGTGAAAAGCATTGATTACTACTCCACCTTCTCCACTACATCCAGTCTGTCATGAAGAGTACTGTGGTCCTGACAGGCACTCGACCGGACATCTCTGGGTTGGAGCGCAGACTCGGGTCCTGATGGAAAACACAGGCCAGCAGGGATCATTTTTTATTACAAGACAAATATGTGTTATCTTGAAGAACAGATCATGTTTTCTCACTTTATTTCTGACTTAACCAACACCTGTTCTTTTATCATTTCAATAGCTTAGTCTTACTGTACATTCCTTCAAACGGGCTAGACTAGAGGACATACTTATAGACTTCAATACACACCAGAGCAGAATTCTCAAAACCTCCCTGAGAAAACCCAGTGTTTTTTTTTCTATACTATCTCTATCCACAGCTTAATTTCTTCTCAGCAGAAATGGAAAAAAAAACCTCAGTTCTGTTCCATTATGAATACAAGTAATCTATTAAGGTCACCAAAACAAGTCTTCCTTGTCTCCTCTCCCTTGTTCTCCCTCCCTCTCCCGTCTGTCTGGTTCACAGACCGTTCAACGTGTTTTCTATTACCTCTACATCTCCGCTCTGCAGGCAGCCTGCTGCCCAGCCAATCAGTTCACCACAAACCCCTAGCCACATGCCATTCTGCTGACATGGTGCTCCAGCAAACTTAACCAGGATCAGTACACCCTCACTTTCACCAGGCCGTGACCCAGTTTATTCTGTACAGCACTTTGAGATATCAGCTAATGTACGAAGGGCTATATAAATACATTTGATTTGATTTGATTCAGAAGAGATGCCGATGATCCAGAGTCAGTGCAGTATGGGACAGAGTTAGTGCAGCATTGCATACTTGCATAACCTTAGGCCAAATAGACTACACCTTTTGGCTTAGCTTTGATACACAACAGAACACTTTGTCTGGCAGTGAACTGTGTGGTGCTCTCAGTTGGAATCAACCTTGAACCTTTATGGGTTGGGTGTGGTGGAGAAACATGGAAAAACATCCATACATTGTTCGGCCACCTTTTTCCATTTGCCATGCAGGTTTTATGGTTCCAATTAACCACCTACCCCTTTTTAAGAGCCCTTATTTTTCTCTGTGAGCTGAAGCGCTGGTCGCTGGTGGTTATGGCAGTGAGGAATGTGGCTGGGATGTGTGGTCCGTTTGTCTGTGAAGACAGGTGTCTCCTTAATGACGCATAGAACATGTACAGTATAATCTATGACATGGAGCCCTGTCTATTCTCTTCAGCCACACTTCCTGTTGCACCTGGTTTCCATGACGTCACATAACGTTTTAACATAAACCATTCAAGCTGGAAATGTCTTTCTTACTATATATCGTCTTAGGACCGCAGGAAAGTTTTTTAATGTAGATATGCACACTAAAAGGCATTGCAAACACAGAACAAAGACCGTTACATACAACATATATATAATATATATATAGCAGTCTGTTGAGGGTTGAATTTGGCCTCTCTCACATGTATAGTAGTCTGTTCCCTGCCGGTCATAAAAGTAACACAACATAAGGAGCATTTACTTTTCCAACATCATGACTGTCCTCCAGTGCCCTGTGAACAGCAGTCATGAATTACCAGTTGTGCTGTTTTTATGGCGCTATCCCACGGTACAATTTTATAAGCTCCATTACACCACCACAGAGCATGCCAAGTGGACCCAGGAGAAAAGCCAAGGAATCCCAAAGGATGAATGTGAGATGGAGCTCCTCTTTGGATTTCTCTCAATAGAAAAACGCACCACATGTCTCTGCGTCAGTACTACAGACGGTCCCATAACTTCCCGTATGTGAAATCCATCTGGACATATTAGCCGTTCGGCAAACTTCAAGGCTTTTTCCCTGAGGAAGACGTGTGACATGTCAATTGATCACAATCTGTGACAGATGCATGGAGGGCCTTGTCTTTGAATTGAAGTTTAGCACGTGATAACAAACAAACACACAGGCACACCGATGCAGGCAGGATGCCGTCTCGGTTCTATAGCTATCCAGCGTATGTAATCTGAGCATAGTGGTTTGCTGTTGAATGCCAGAATTCCCTGCTCTGGTAGTTAAAACAGCCTGTGCTTCTCTGGTTTGGCTATCAACATGTCGGGACACCAAAAGGCCCTTGGACAAAGGCAAATGAGGCAGATGATGACATGCCTGATGAAGTGCACACTCCTTTGTGTATTCTATCATAGTTGCACCAGGAGGTTGAGAAATACTGACCCACACACTCAGAGGAAACCGGCTATAGGAAAGGAAAAAACAGCAGCCCACAGGAGCCTGATCTAACACACTCTGCCCTGGGAGACAGGGTTCGGGAAGATGGCGTGCGTGTTTGCGGTGGAGTGAATAATGAAGAACACAGTCTGAGTCAGAGCATTAGATCAGTTAGTACACAACACCAGTGGTCCCACAAACCAGCTATTGCCTAATACAGGCCCGCCAATGAAAATAAGACTAACAAGTTGTTAGTCAGATCTCCAGGGTATTTCCTGGATCGATAGTGTGTTGGCAGAGAGAGCGAGAAATGTGTGGTTCTATGTGTTGTTGCCACAGTTGGCCATTCCTGGTGTATGAAGTCACACTCAAGCCTATATTGAGTAGGATATGGAGGAGTGAGCGAAGTGTTTGTGATTTTCTCTGGAAGTCAGTTTGAGCAATGAACAAGGTTGGAATGATAGGTTTGGAGACAGACACGGGACATATGGATACGATTGAAGATGTTTGTAGTCAAACACTGTACTGATGAAGTACTACATGGAGAATGGTCGATGACGCTTTAAAAATAACAAACAGATGTTCTAACCCCATGAGTCCCTTTTCTCTCTCTCTCTCTGTCTCTCTCTCTCTGTCTCTCTCTCTCTGTCTCTCTCTCTCTCTGTCTCTCTCTCTCTGTCTCTCTCTCTCTGTCTCTCTCTCTCTCTGTCTCTCTCTCTCTGTCTCTCTCTCTCTCTGTCTCGCTCTCTCTCTAGCCGTGTCTGAATACCCAGACTAGCGTACTACATAAACTGTATACCCATTTTGGCATTTTAATTAAATTGTCTTTTCCAACTCACGTGTTCGACAACAGCTGATAATCAGATAAATTGATGCGCTGCACCAAAATTAAAGAATGCCGGGAGTCAACGCATTTGCGCATTTAATGATTCATTCAGAAAACTACTTTCTAAACTTCACATACTGTAAAACATCCATTTTTTCTCATACTATTTACTACTCTAGTCTGGGTATTCAGACACGGCCTTTCTCTCTCTCTCTCTCTCTCTCTCACACACACACACGCACACATGTTCATCCAACCATCACCTCCACACACACACATCCTGTAACCTATATGCTGAATGACCAAGATTGATATTCCTTAAAGAGCAGGTCCATTTCACAGTGGAAAGATCCCCAATTCATGTAAGCTTCGACATCACATTACGCTTCTCCATCTGCATGGCTTGCTGTTTGGGGTTTTAGGCTGGGTTTCTGTGCAGCACTTGGTGACATCGGCTGATGTAAAAAGGGCTTTATAGAAACATTTGATTGATTGATTTAAAAAATGATTTCCAGCGATTCACTAAGCACAAATAACTCTTCAACTCCATTGCATGGTGAGTACTCTGCATTGCTACACTCTTAGAAAACAGGGTACCAAAAGTGTTCTTCGGCTGTCCCCATAGGAAAATCATTTTTGGTTCCAGATAAAACAGAATCTGACAGAGTAAACAACACACCTATTGATGGTTTGTTTACCCATCTCCTGTGCCCCCTGCCCTTTCCCCTATGACCTCTAACCCCAGCAACACCCAATCATGTCTCTTACCTGCCGCTGCGTAGCCAATGAGGAGGAGCAGGAGTCCAAGTGAGACGGTGTAGGGGCGGGTCATGGCGTAGGAGAGGAAACCTGGAGTACAGCTGAAGGGTAAAAGTAGAGTCTTAACTGTCTCTTGCAATGAGAGAAATATGGAGGAAGTAGAAAAGAAAGAGGAATAAAGAGAGAAAGAAATACTCAGTGTATTCAGTGCCCAAAAACGTATTGAAAGTCTCTCTGTCTCTCCTCTTCCCTCGGCTGCACCCAGTTTCCTAATGAAAACATTAGATGCAGAACAAAAGCCCTTTATCTGAGGGGAGGGGTGGGGGGTTGTTTCTAGGGTGGAACTCCTCAGCCTAGCTGGAGCCTGCACTGAAGCATACTCCAACACGGATAACATTTAGCAGGAAGGGCATGAAGGTGGGGTTGTAATCATTGTGGAACGATATGATATGTAATGACACACTGGGTGAATTCAGAGTGAAGAAAAAAATTAGTCTATTAGTCTATAGTCTATTTAAAAAATCTATATATATTTCACCTTTATTTAACCAGGTAGGCCAGTTGAGAACAAGTTCTCATTTACGACTGCGACCTGGCCAAGATAAAGCAAAGCAGTGCGACAATGAACAACACGTGGGATAAACAAAAGTACAGTCAATAACACAATAGAAAAATCTATATACAGTGCCTTGCGAAAGTATTCGGCCCCCTTGAACTTTGCGACCTTTTGCCACATTTCAGGCTTCAAACATAAAGATATAAAACTGTATTTTTTTGTGAAGAATCGACAACAAGTGGGACACAATCATGAACGACATTTATTGGATATTTCAAACTTTTTTAACAAATCAAAAACTGAAAAATTGGGCGTGCAAAATTATTCAGCCCCCTTAAGTTAATACTTTGTAGCGCCACCTTTTGCTGCGATTACAGCTGTAAGTCGCTTGGGGTATGTCTCTATCAGTTTTGCACTTCGAGAGACTGACATTTTTTCCCATTCCTCCTTGCAAAACAGCTCGAGCTCAGTGAGGTTGGATGGAGAGCATTTGTGAACAGCAGTTTTCAGTTCTTTCCAAAGATTCTCGATTGGATTCAGGTCTGGACTTTGACTTGGCCATTCTAACACCTGGATATGTTTATTTTTGAACCATTCCATTGTAGATTTTGCTTTATGTTTTGGATCATTGTCTTGTTGGAAGACAAATCACCGTCCCAGTCTCAGGTCTTTTGCAGACTCCATCAGGTTTTCTTCCAAAATGGTCCTGTATTTGGCTCCATCCATCTTCCTATCAATTTTAACCATCTTCCCTGTCCCTGCTGAAGAAAAGCAGGCCCAAACCATGATGCTGCCACCACCATGTTTGACAGTGGGGATGGTGTGTTCAGGGTGATGAGCTGTGTTGCTTTTACGCCAAACATAACGTTTTGCATTGTTGCCAAAAAGTTCAATTTTGGTTTCATCTGACCAGAGCACCTTCTTCCACATGTTTGGCGTGTCTCCCAGGTGGCTTGTGGCAAACTTTAAACTACACTTTTTATGGATATCTTTAAGAAATGGCTTTCTTCTTGCCACTCTTCCATAAAGGCCAGATTTGTGCAATATACGACTGATTGTTGTCCTATGGACAGAGTCTCCCACCTCAGATGTAGATCTCTGCAGTTCATCCAGAGTGATCATGGGCCTCTTGGCTGCATCTCTGATCAGTCTTCTCCTTGTATGAGCTGAAAGTTTAGAGGGACGGCCAGGTCTTAGTAGATTTGCAGTGGTCTGATACTCCTTCCATTTCAATATTGTCGCTTGCACAGTGCTCCTTGGGATGTTTAAAGCTTGGGAAATATTTTTGTATCCAAATCCGGCTTTAAACAACCTCTTACCGACGTGATCCCTGCACAGGAACACCTCAGCGGAAATTTCAGAGCGCCACCTATACTACTATAGTATATGTCTCGATAAATCTCAAACTTTCATTAAAACACACATGCAAGGTACTGAATTAAAGCTACACTCGTTGTGAATCTAGCCACCAAGTCAGATTTGTAAAATGCTTTTCGGCGAAAGCATGAGAAGCTATTATCTGATAGCATGCTCCCCCCCAAAATACCAAAACGTCACCTAAACAACAGATTTTGCGGTAGCCGGCGCTACACAAAACGCAGAAATAAAATATAAAACATTCATTACCTTTGACGAGCTTCTTTGTTGGCACTCCTATATGTCCCATAAACATCACAATTGGGTCTTTTTCCCGATTAAATCCGTCATTGTATACCCAAAATGTCATTTGCTGAAGGCCAGTCAGATCCTGGAAAATGCCCCTGTACAAGACGCAACGTCACTTTTTAAAATTATAAAAGTTGCCTATAAACCTTTACAAATCACTTCAAACTACTTTTCTAAACCAACTTTACGTATTAATAAACGTTAATAATCTATAAAAATTGATCACGGGGCGATATGTATTCGATAGCAGCAAGTCTGGAAATCATCGTCCATGTTTTCAATTTCACAACATCCTGTGGTGCGCCTCAAGACAGGAAGGGCCTATTCGTGACGTAAACAAGGATAAATTAACAGCAATGAAATTAACAGCAATGGCGACATCGTGTGGAAGCTGTAGGCGTTTACAGGGGATTCGCATATATTTTCTGTCGCCTTAGACAATTCATTGAATGGCGGATGAATATTATTTTTGTGTTTTTGGTAAACAGTTTTACCAGGGATTTTTACTCCTAAACACGTTCTGTAATAGCCACAGTCCCGGTTTAACCAGTTTTAGAGACTTCAGAGTGTATTCTATACACACATACTTATCATATGCATATACTATATTCCTGGCATGAGTAGCAGGACTTTGAAATGTTGCGCGATTTTTAACAAAAAGCTGCGAAAATTCGCAGCATCCTTAACAAGTTTTAAACTTCTTCACAACAGTATCTCGGACCTGCCTGGTATGTTCCTTGTTCTTCATGATGCTCTCTGCGCTTTTAACGGACCTTTGAGACTATCACAGTGCAGGTGCATTTATATGGAGACTTGATTACACACAGGTGGATTGTATTTATCATCATTAGTCATTTAGGTCAACATTGGATCATTCAGAGATCCTCACTGAACTTCTGGAGAGAGTTTGCTGCACTGAAAGTAAAGGGGCTGAATAATTTTGCACGCCCAATTTTTCAGTTTTTGATTTGTTAAAAAAGTTTGAAATATCCAATAAATGTCGTTCCACTTCATGATTGTGTCCCACTTGTTGTTGATTCTTCACAAAAAAATACAGTTTTATATCTTTATGTTTGAAGCCTGAAATGTGGCAAAAGGTCGCAAAGTTCAAGGGGGCCGAATACTTTTGCAAGGCACTGTATGCTAGGTGAGGTCACCGCATGTGTGGGAGGTGGAACAAAAGAGGTATCTGAGGCATGTTGAGTGGGACTAGGGGCTCCGCAGTAAAATAAAACAATGATAACTACCCTAAACAACAGTATACAAGGCAAATTGACATTAGAGAGAGACATAAAGTGAGGCATAAATCAAACACAAGAGTTGATTGGGAGAGCTAGCTAAGACAACAACAGATATTTCAGCTAAGACAACAACAGGTAAAATGGCAATGAATGGGCAGAGAGGGTCAGTTAACTACACACAGGGCCTGAGTTCGAGGCTAGGACCGACAGATAAACAAAATAAACAAAATGGAGTACCGTGATTAATGAACAGTCCAGCAGGCACCAGCTATGTTGCCAAGTGATCATAGGGTCCAGTGAACAGCAATGTATGAAACAGGGAAGCCGTTAGGTAGTAGTTACTACGCTAGCAAGCGGGAGACACAGCGTTCATAAAGTTAGCATGCTGGGGCTAGCAGAAGCGTCTTCACCGACGTCCGGCAAAGGCCGACTGAGGGCACATCGAACGGAATTACGTCGGGGGACGAGTCGTGATGGCTCGGCGAGGCTCCGTATCGACAAAGGGTCCAGGCCAATTGGTAAAAGAGGTATTGTAGCTGGAGTCATTTTGTTTGCTAGCCGGGAGATGGGCCTGGCTCGAGGCTAACTGGTGCTAGCTTCGGGACAAGGGTGTTAGCCACTATAGCCACTGGGTAGCAGCTAGCTAGCTGCGATGATCCGATGCAAAGTTCCAGAGCTTACGGCAGGAATCCTGTGACGTAGTGGCTTCTAGTCGTGTTAGTGAAGGATCATAGGATCCACTGAATAGGCCGGGAGATGGGCCTGGCTCAAGGCTAGCTTTGTGGCTGGGCCACTCAGTAGCAGCTAGCTAGCTGCGATGATTCGGATGGTCCAGAGCTTACGGCAGGAAACCGGTGTTGTAGTGGAGAAAACCAGTCCGATATGCTCAGGGTTGATACTGCGCTGTGCAGACTGGCAGGTATTATCCAGGCTAAAGTCGGCTGGTGTCTGAGCTAAAGGTAAAGGCTGCTAACAGTGGCTAACAATGACTAAATAGCTAGCAGCTAATTAGCTGGTTAGCTTCTGATGGCTGGCCTCTGATGGAGGTTCTAGCTATAAGGTATAAAAATAGCAGATTCGAATCACATTGGGTGAAGCGGGTTCCCGGAAGGTATATTTAATTTAAGATTGAAATATATACAAAAAAAGACATAACATTTACACGGACAATGACAAACACGTCTGCACTACTACGCCATCTTGGATCAAGATGGTGTGGGTCAAACAAGACCCGTGCGTCAATCTAATTAACATAATAATAAAAAACATCAAAATCAGTCAGTTTAAGCTAGAGATATCGTCTCAATCCACCAGCCTTCAACATCTGTGGTGGAAAGTGGCAGTGCGACAGCGCTGTTTGTCAGACTAGGAGACATCCCGAAACTCCAGAAACTTCTCACGAAAACATTGAACGGTTTGGCCTACTAACTAATATGACCATTCTATGGAAAGATCTACTCTCAATAAATATATATATATATATATATATATATATATATATATATATATATATATATATATATATATTAAGTAAATCAAATATCTAAATAATCCATGATATGACCATCTTTAAACAATTCCATGTATTAGTTTATAGAATCCCCCCACGTCCGCAACCGTCCGACTATATGTGATGTCTGATGTAGATATGCATGATTTAGATATGTTTCTGCTTATAATTACCAACATTTTGGTTGGCAATTAGTCAACGTGTCTATAATTGCATACATGCAGCTTCTCTTTTGTCATTATACAGTGCATTCGGAAAGTATTCAGACCCATTGACTTTTTCCACATTTTGTTACAGCCTTATTCTAAAATAGTTTTTTTTAATCCCCATCAATCTACACACAATGCCCCATAATTACAAAGCAAAAACACGTTTTTAGATTTAAAAAACTGAAATATCACATTTACATAATTATTCAGACCCTTTACTCAGTACTTTGTGGATGCACCTTTGGCAGCAATTACAGCCTCGAGTCTTCTCGGGTATGACGCTACAAGCTTGGCACACCTGTATTTGGGGAGTATCTCCCATTATTCTCTGCAGATCCTCTCAAGCTCTGTCAGATTGGATGGGGAGCGTCGATGCACATCTATTGTCAGATCTCTCCAGAGATGTTCGATAAGGTTCAAGTCCGGGCTCTGGCTGGGCCACTCAAGGACATTTAGAGATGTGTTCCGAAGCCACTCCTGCGTTGTCTTGCCTATGTGCTTAGGTCGCTGTTCTGTTGGATGGTGAACCTTTGCTCCAATCTGAGCAAAGGGCTCTATGGACAATTCCTTTGATCTCATGGCTTGTTTTCTTCTCTGACAATGCCTGTCAACTGTGAGACCTTATATAGACAGGCGTGTGCCTTTCCAAATCATGTCCAATCAATTGAATTGACCACATGTGGACTCCAATAAAGTTGTAGAAACATCTCAAGGATGATCAATGGAAACAAGATTGAACCGAGGTTGGTAGCTTTATCTACCTGCAGATTCATAGAACAGCTATGACAATGTTTGTATTAGTAGTATTATGAGTTGGGATTATGTCAGCTCATTGTTTAGCTAGCTAGCTACATGTCTATACAAAAGACTCTACTTTGGCTGGATTATTACATGACCCATCAAATAAACCAGGTGTGTCTGGGAGGGATTGGGGCCATCTATTGTATATCATGAACATGTGTCTACACAATAGTGACCCGTCCACCTCGATAGATGTGGCTGGGTGGTGGTTATAGCATTTCCTTCACATGACCCATCAATTTAGACAAGTGCATCTAATAATGATAAAATATTGATAAAATATTTTTATCTGGACACTTTCTGTTTTTGATATTGCTACTATGCAAGTAAACACTTCCCTGTACCGTGTACACCTTCTGTATTCTGTGCATGTGACAAATAAACTTACATTTGATTTGATATAGTGTGTTTACCACATGGCCTCACATGGGAATCCTTAAAGAGAAGGCTGGGGTAAGGCTTAAGAGGGTGAGAACAATGCTGAATGGGTGTAGACGAAGAAGAGCTCTCCAGTAGGGGTACCAAAACATTCAAGGGCCATTTTCTCAAAAGTGGTGTTACAAGTTGATCAACTTTCAAAGCAGAATTACTTTCCCATTGTTCCTCAACTGCAATGTATGATATACCATTTTCTAGCTCTGAGTCTCTACTTTTGTCCAATGTAAAAAACACAATTTCCAAATTTGCTACATAAGACCAAATCGAGGCAGTCGGTATTAATTTGTGGATGTCCATCATCCATTTTGTATGATATATTACAGATTGCAATTCGTACAATATATTACGAATTTGCAAAATGTATGATATTTTACAAATTCCAATTTGTTGTGGCTAACGCTTGCTGGGTGATTAACATTAACTAGGTAAGAGGTTAGTGTTAGGGTTTAGGTTAAAGGGTTAAAATTAGGGATAGGGTAAGGGTTAGCTAACATGCTAAGTAGTTGCAAAGTACCTAAAAAGTAGTAAGTAGTTGCAAAGTTGCTAATTGTTCGAGATGAGATTCGAACACGCAATCTTAGGGTAACTAGACGTAAGCATTATTAGTTTTTGCCTTAAGTAACCTTCTGTCTTATGTAACCATACCAAACATGACATATCATACTAAATCAAAATCAAATCACATTTTATTGGTCACACACATAGATGTTATTGCGAGTGTAGTGAAATACTTGTGCTTCTAGTTCCAACAGTGCAGCAATATCTAACAAGTAATATCTAACAATTCCACAACAAATACCTAATACACACAAATCTAAGTAAAGGATTGGAATAAGAATATATAAATATATGGATGAGCAATGTCAGAGCGGCATAGGCTAAGATGCAATAGATAGTATAGAATACAGTATATACATATGAGATGAGTAATGCAAGATATGTAAACATTATTAAAGTGGCATTATTAAAGTGGCCAATGATTTCAAGTCTGTTTGTAGGCAGCAGCCTTTATGTGCTAGTGATGGCTGTTTAACAATCTGATGGCCTTGAGATAGAAGCTGTTTTTCAGTCTCTTTGTCCCAGCATTGATGTACCTGTACTGACCTCACCTTCTGGATGGTAAGGGGTGAACAGGCAGTGGCTCAGGTGGTTGTTCTCCTAGATTATCTTGTTGGCCTTCCTGTGACATTGTGTGCTGTAGGTTTCATGGAGGGCAGGTAGTTTGCCCCCGGTGATGCGTTGTGCAGACCGCACCACCCTGGAGAGCCCTGCGGTTGTGGGCATTTCAATTGCCTTACCAAGCGGTGATACAGCCCGACAGGATGCTCTCAATTGTGCATCTGTAAAAGTTTGTGAGGGTAAAAGTTTGTGCTTCCTGCCATCCAGGACCTCTATACCATGCGGCATCAGAGGAAGGCCCTAAAAATTGTCAAAGACTCCATCCACCCAAGTCCTAGACGGTTCTCTCTGCTACTGCACAGCAAGTGGTACCTATGCACCAAGTCTGGAACCAACAAGACCCTGAACAGCTTCTACCACCAAGCCATAAGACTGCTAAATAGTTAGTTAAATAATTAACCAAATAGCTAGCCGGACTGCATTGACCCTTTTAGCACAAACTGTTTTGACTCATCACATACTTTGCTGCTACTATTTATTATCTATCTTGTTGCCTAGTCACTTTAGTCCTAGTTATATATCTACCTCAATTACCTCGTACCCCTGCACATCGACTCGGTACTGGTAACCCGTGTATATAGCCAAGTTATCTTCAAATAATATTTTTGCAGGAATCTCCTTGCGAATCATTTTGCCGAAGATTGTATCTCCGCAAGGTTTGGCAACCTGAGCTTTTGCTATCTCATTCTGTAGTTTGATACCGGAGCTTCGGAGGAATCGTCAAAATCACAAAGCTGATTGTGGGATACTGAAGCCAACGGCTAACCGCTGCGCCACAGTTGTGATGAAAACTGTTTAAAAAACGACCAGCAGATGCCACTAAAGTGCATTGTGAACCTATAATAAAGCTCAGAGTAATGAACCATTTTTCAAAACTTGAAAATAGGACCGTGCCTCAGGACTACTTGGCTGGACTCCTGACTGTCCCCTCTGTTGTTGTGCTGCTGATGTAAAAAGGGCTTTATAAATTGACTGAGGTGTTCTCTCATCTTTGTGTTATCTCCTCAAAGTTAGTTAGACGTTGGCCCCATAGAGATATCAAACGAAATTGACCACAGTCAGTGTGCATTCCGAGACAAACAAACACCCATGTGTTAGTGGGCATTACTTGAAATGAAACTTCAACCCTCAAATATGAAATGCAATCGATTCCTTAAATCTCCAACATTCTTGTTTTGGAAAATACTGACTTCATGTTTTAAGTTATCCTACTTACACTTTTTAGTACATTTTGGGACTATGTTATGTTTCTGACTACTACCAATGCTACGTTTTCAAGTTGGCTAGATCCAAGTTGGCTAGACTTCAAATTGGGAAATTGTTGAGTTGAATGAATGTTAGTTGAATTTGAAAAACAATGACTTTGCAACAACTAGCTGGGTTGAGCACACAGAGTTAAGTTTGCAGAGACCCGCAATGTAAAATACAGTGTTGGCTATGTGTCTCATTATTACCCAGTGTACCTTTACAACTAAAACATTTATTTCAGAGGCTGAAGAATGATTCATTAAACAAATCAAATATCAAATCAAAATCAAATTTATTTATATAGCCCTTCGTACATCAGCTGATATCTCAAAGTGTTGTACAGAAACCCAGTCGAAAACCCCAAACAGCAAGCAATGCAGTCATCATCATGCCAGGTAGTCCTGAGGCATGGTCCTAGGGCTCAGGTCCTCCGAGAGAGAGAAAGAGAGAATTAGAGAGGGCATACTTAAATTCACACAGGACACCAGATAAGACAGGAGAAGTACTCCAGATATAACAAACTGACCCTAGCCCCCCGACACATAAACTACTGCAGCATAAATACTGGAGGCTGAGACAGGAGGGGTCAGGAGACACTGTGGCCCCATCCGATGATACCCCCGGACAGGGCCAAACAGAAACAGGAAGAGGATTAGTTCTAACCATGAGTGAAATTGTTTTACCTGTTTATCTGATCTGTGGCTAGTCAAATTTAATAGACTAAGAACAACATTATTAACATACTCGTCTCAACCAAAATCAAATAAAAATGTCATTTGTAAATGTCTAAATAATTTCAGACTGGGAGCTATACTGAGAGGAACAGAGCCTCCCACCATCTAAGCCCCAATGCTCCAGGCTAGTGGGTGGCCGAGTGGTACACAGCCCATCAGCAAGGACCTTTGGTGAGGGAAGAGAGCCAGCAGTCACTTAGTTAATACCGAGTCTCCTAGGTAAAAGCACTCTGCAGACCCTACAAAACCCCATTGTCCTGCCAAAAGAATAGGTCAGCTCTGGAGACCGGGTTAACTCTTTGGCATAGACATGTCTCCCTGTCACTAACAAGAGGATTGTGAGTATGTGTGTATGTGTGTGTGTCTGCCTCTGATGCCGTTGTGGCAGATAGTGTTGTGTTGTTGCGGAGGCTACATTGAGGACAACACTCCTCGGTATCAGACGGATGCAGCTAGTGCAGCACTGGACTGGCCTGAGGCTGCAGGGGAAACTTGCTGCTCTGGACTGTGCTGACCACTCTGTCTCTCATTCCATGTAACAGAATGCTGCCATTGGCGAGGGCATTCTAACCTTTACTGTTAAGGCGAGGCTGAAAGTCCTACCAACAAAACATGACCTAGCACTCTGGTACCCTACAAACCATGACCCATTTTGTATTCTACAAGAGTCAAATGTCACAGAGTCTGTTGCCCATGTTGTGAATGGTTGCTGTTCATACAAGGATTTATACATTGCAAGACATTACCGCCTTGTCGATATGATAGCCAGCGAGGTTAGACAGGTCGTCTCACCAACAGCACGCATCCATAAACATTATTGTGTAAGAGGAAGCCGGTTTGATGTTGATGATGATGTGTTTTCCTGTGTGCCAAATACGCCAGATGTTATTGTTGTGGAGGGAAGCGAGAGGGAGGTTCTCATTTTGAATGGGGGCTGCTCATTTGACGGCTACATGGAGCAGGCCTTTGCCGACAAACTTCTAAAATACCAGTATCCTTGAGTGTTCATGCATACAGGGATCTTTAAAATGTTTGGATCCTTTTGAATGTACATTTGATTGGTGGATTCAAATAAAGTAAAGTATTTATAATGTGCAAGCGAGGTCGTGTGTACCGAGAAGATGGGAGTCTACTGTCCTCATAAACACACATCAATGGTGACCTTTGCCTCTGTTTTATCTCTTCTCTCACTGTTCCTCCACCTTCCTGCTGACAGAGTCTAGTCAGTCCCACTGATTCCCAAATTCACATATTGAAAACATAAAACATAAAATATTGCATTCTTTACTAGATAGTGTATGTTGCTATCTAAATCACAATAAGAAAATACAGTATTAGTCAAGTGAGTGTAATAGCACACAAATATGCCAATGAGCATTTACACAGCTATACTATCTGAAGAGAGTCTAAGGTCAAAGGTTGTGTTGATCCTCCTTTGACTGTGGGGGAAGTTGTAGGGGACCTAGTTTTCAAGATAAGTGGTACAGTAGAAAAAGAATGGGCAGGTCCATATGCATCGTTTGGTGTACTGTTTGTCCGTGTCCAATAGTGGGGGCAAACGCTACATTGAAATTCATGGAACTAGTACCACAGAATATGACTTTTTTTGTGTGTTTTTTTTTTACATTGCTCATAACTTCATAATACATTTGAACAGTATAAGACAAATAATCCTTTACGTAATGGCATTTGAGAAAATGTTTGAAACAATATTCCGAAAGGATTTAAAGGGTGAAAATATAAGTTATTTAACATAAATACCTTTTCATTTTAGACTTAAAGGGATTCTCGGGTACTTTTGTATACTTTTTAGCCAGTAGTTTTGAAAGTAGCTTTCACGAGAGAAAAGGTCTCTCTCTCTCTCTCTCTCTCTCTCTCTGCTGTGGTTGCATCTTGCTAGCTGTCACTCATATGGCGAGGGACTGAAGCTCATTGGCTGAACTCGAATTGCTAGGGGGCTGGCCAACGTGGGAGAAAATGAAAGGAAAATCGACAGAGAGAAAGAGAGGGTGAGGGTGGATGCAGGGATCATATCTCTCTCTCTTTCTCTTTGTTTCTCTCCCTTTCTCTCGGAAGGAGAGTTGTGTGGGAAGCACAACCAGGTTCCCCAATAGTCTTTCCAGGAACAACAGTGGTTGGCCTGCCAAGAGCGCCATCATCAGATAGACAGGGAGCTGTGCTGAATGGAACAGAGCCTCCCAGCCATCTAAATCTAAGCTATCTAGGGTGGTGGTTGGCTGTGGGGGAAGAGGGACAGCTTGCCCATGCTCAGTGTTTTAGTTCATGCCCAGTCTCCTAGTTAAAAGCACTCTGCAGACCCTAGAAAACCCCAATTGTCTTGCCAAAAGAATAGGCCAGCTCTGGATACCGGTTAACTATTTGGCAGAGACATGCCTCCTTTTCACTAACAAAGGGATTAGGGGTTAAATCTGGTGTGTGTGTTTTGGTTTTCTGTCCTTGTGGGGACCAGAAGTACTCACAAGGAGATTGAAATAAGGACAATAAGATTTTGATTGGGAATCAATTGTTAGGTCCCCACAAGGATAGTAAAACAAACTTGTGTGTGTTTATTTGTGTAGATGGGAGTGGGTATACTGTCTGTGAGAGATACAGAGATCTACTGTGCTCATAAATCAATGGATGATCTTTGACCCTGTTTTTTTTTTATCTCTTCCCTCACTGTTCCTCCCCCTTTCCCACTGATTCACATATTGAGAACGTCAAATATTACAGTATTTACTAGATAGTATGTTGCTGACTTAATCACACTGAGTGTAATAGAGTCATGAAATTACGAAGATAAAATGATAACAAGGTCTTATTGTTGTACATTCCGCCATGAGATGACTTGCTCACACCTTTTTTACACCAGTGTATTTTTAAGCATTTCACTTACCCTTGTTTGGAGTTTCACTGTTTACTCATAGGAGCATCGCTGTCACTCATGAGAATGCAGGTATCAATAATTCAATGTACATTTCCATTGGCATTTGACCAGATTGAGGTGTGTGTTAAAAGGCCATGGAAGCAACGTGTGCCAGAATGGTTCGGGATGGAGACAAGGAAGACATTTGTGGAGTGGTTGAAAAATGAGTTTTAACGACTCTAACCTAAGTGTATGTAAACTTCCCGACTTCAGCTGTACCTGCTATTGAGGGCTCACTGCTTTTAAAGTACTGACGATTGAAGTTGAAGATTTAAACATTACTGTATCTATTGATTTGAAGACTGGACTGTTACTGTTAAGAGGCTCATTCAGATGAGCGGACAGAACTTGAGGAACACGAGGAGCGGCGATGAGAGGAGCAGGCAGGCTACCAGAGTTCCCCCATCCCTTAAAACATTTTCTTTCCTTTTCTGGAGTCGATTCCACCCTAACCCCTTTAATGGGTGGCCTACATCATTTTTTGATACAATTCCAATCTACTTACTAAAGAAATCTTGACTCCTTGTGTTACTGTGATTCCAAACTGGTCACAAGAACTCAAACCTTCTACTATTGAGCGTCCTGGTGCTCCAAACCTCCACCAGGTGGTGTAGTCAGGTTTTTATGACAATAGTACAGAAATATGCCAATGAGTGAGCTATACAGCTATACTATCTGAAGTAAGTCAAAGGATGTGTTGATCCTCCATTGACTGTGGGGGAAGTTGTAGGGGACATCTTCATACTAGTTTAGAACTCAGTGGTGGAGGAACCTTCTACCTTCTATTTCCCGACCAACTAGGATCTGCCTGTTTAGAAAGCCAGTGCTCTCTCGCTCTGAAACACACACACACACACACACACACACACACACACACACACACACACACACACACACACACACACACATTTTCCCATCTCTATCCAGGCCTGACCGGCCAGTCTCATCTCTGATCCCCCTAGTGTCTTTATTGACTGACTACCCAAGCCCCCAGATCATTGTTCCCTAGATAAACTGTAAGTCTAAATCTATCCCCTTAGAGCGTCTGATTAGTAGCACGTCACAGACCTGGAGGTTTAATCCAGATCTTGGACTAGAATAGAGCCAAGGGGAGGGAGGGGCCAGGGCTGGAGGCAGGTTGGATTTGAAGGCTGAGTGCCACCAGGCATGTACCCCAGGCTAATCCCGCCTTAAATAGCCCCAGGTAGGGATCTAGGGCAGCGCAGTTAACACCATGGGAGCTCTCTGAGCTGGCACACTGTCCAACACACTCCTGGACGTGCCACACACACAGGAGGAGCAGGGAGAGGACTTTTCAGAACTTATCTAGAGTGGATCCTTGGACTATAGCTGAAAAGTCTTTGGTCCAGGATGAACTTTGCCGCCCAGTTCATCTACGCCAACTACGCCGGTGATGGATCGCCCAGGAGAGTGGGATTCAACGACAGTGAGAATGACCCCTTCTGGCAGAGGTGGGACACTACAGATTCATCCTCCACCCAGTTTACCCTACTAGACACAGAGGGATTCCCTACCTCAGCACCCCCCCCCCCCCCTCACCCCGAGGAGCCCCCAAAGCCTCCAGCTGTAGTGACTCCTGTAGTGATTCCTGCTGATCCCCATCCTTCTCCACCTGAACCAGCCTCTCCACCCCATCGAGCCTCCCCTGCTCCTGCTCTCCCCTGGTCCACAGTACCTGGCGCCACAATGGAAGCTTAAAGTGTAGTTAAATTCTACCAGCTGGTTTGAATCATACCATGCAGTCTATCCATTTCAGCAGTGAATATTGTGAGCAAAATGTATAACACGGTCATAACCATGACATTAAGTCACAACAGCTGACATTAGTTGTCATAACCTGTCATAATATGGTGATAACACTGTCATGACCCATATATTTACACCTGTTGTGACATCTATCTACCACCATAGTTGTTTTATGGCTGGTTATGACACCTACATAAGAGTGTAAAAACCCACAAAACCGACTACAAAACCGACTACAAAACCGACTACAAGGCAAAACATTCCAAAACACCATAGCCTAAAGTACATGTCAACAGTATGTTTGTTATGTGTGTGTGTATGTATATCTTCATTTATTTTATTTTATTGACCATATTAAATTAACATTTTAATTGTGCACACGTTAATGTCAGACATGCACCTACCCTAATGCTCTGTTGATGATGACTGGAATGAATGCAGGATAAGATTTCAGGAGCAGGACAAGACACCATCTCTGTACGTGATTGGCCTATCTGGCTTATATGATTATGATGGTCATAATGCTTCTTGACAGTGTCATAAAGTGTATTTTCTTAGTCCAAGTAAAGTGACACAGGATGTTCATAATGCTTCTTGAAAGTGTTATAAAGTGTGTTTTCTACAAGTTATTTAAAATAGGATGAAAAAAACCATGACTGTAAAGAATTGATTACAACAAAAACAAAGGATTTAAGAAACAAACTTTCAAACGAAAATCTACTTCTTGGCAGGGAAAAAGTAATTGGAATTAAATGTGAGTTTCGACACTTATGTAGGCGAATCCTTCCAACCATTCCCTAACCTTAGAGACCTGTGTGTGTGTGTGTGTGTGTGTGTGTGTGTGTGTGTGTGTGTGTGTGTGTGTGTGTGTGTGTGTGTGTGTGTGTGTGTGTGTGTGTGTGTGTGAGAGAGAGCGGGTGTGCGTGCTTGAATGTGTGTGGTTAATAGGCCAAAACTCTGGTAATCATAAGGGACACCCTGGTGTACCTGGTCATGGAAGGATCTGTGTAGATGATCTTCTAGTGTACAAAGAACAAGGTCACTGCCATCCCTCCCAGATAATGTAAAGCAGTGGCTTATTCCCACGTGTTCTCACACACACGTACAAACCTTACTCCCAAAACCTCCCCAAACCCAGTCTATCAGAAGGCAAGGTGAACCGATTACCATATTATTTCCTATTCAATTCTTTCAGAAACAGAAATGATAAGGGTTAGGGCTCAATTTGGAATTTAGAAATTCTCTCCTCCTGCTCACTCTCGTCACTCTACACTATTAGAAAAAAAGGTGCTATCTAGAACCTAAAAGGGTTCTTTGGCTGATCCCATAGTAGAATCCTTTGAAGAACCCATTTTGGTTCCAGGTAGAACCCTTGTGGCTTCCATCTGGGACCTTTTCCACAGAGGGTTCTAGATGGAACCAAAAAATGGTCATACCTGGAACCAAAAAGGGTTATCCTACGGGGATAGCCGAAGAACCCATTTGGAAACCCTTTTTTTCTGAGAGAGTGCAGCCCATTGCTAAGAGTGTTGACCTGAAATGCATGTGTATAACGGTAAGAGCTTAATCCAACACTACAGAAGCCCAACCACTACTCTTCAAGCCCTGTTTCTCTCCCTCTCTCCACCAGCGAGGAGCAGCGTCTTGGGCCAACTAAACAGGGCTGCTCCACCTCCTCCAAGAGTACCTGCAACAAGGACGCCCCCGTCTGTAACGGGGTTGCGGGCTGGCGGCCCACTCTCATCCACCCAGAGCGCCTGAAGGACTTTGGTATTGAGGAGGAGGAGTGCCTCAATGGGGAAGTCAAAACGTTTGAGACCAAGGTGGTGGGCGCCCCTGAGATCCAGCTAATGGACCCACCCAAGACTAACAAGAAGAGAGGCAGCGAGTGCAAAGCAGTCCCACCACCCAAGCCTGAGTACCTCCGCTTCGAGGACATCAGTGCTGCAGCCTTCAAAATCCAGTCAGCGATGCAGAAGACCCCTTGTACGGTATGCCCGCTCCAGTTCAGAGCCTTCTGTACACCCTTGGAAATAAGGTACTACCTATAACCATAAAGGGATCTTTGGAAGTCCCCAGCCTGTAGGAGTCTAGGAGAACCAATTTGTATCCAGGTAAAACCTTTTTACCAAAGGGTTCTTAAAAATTGTTATTTTGTGGAGGGACGGTCAAATAACCTTTTTATTCTAGGTAGTAGTTTGTTTTCTAAAAGTAAATACTTTAGATGATGGCTCCTGCTTCATGCAGAAGCTTATTCGCATTCTGCTTCTTTGTGTTCCCAGTACTCCAGACTGTCCAAACAGTATGGCATGGAGATCTTCCTAAAGAAGGAGCTCCTCCACTACACAGGCTCCGTAAAGGAGAGAGGCGTTTTATACCTACTCACCTCCCTCAACCAGGTATGAATCCCAATGCATTTCCCAAATCATCCCAGCTGGGGAACAGCTCATTTATCATAACAAGTAACCAACAAGCTAACAAGTAGCTAACACATAGGGTTGCATAATTCCTGGAACTTTCAATAAATTACCTGTTTTTCTCAAAATCCCAGTTGGAGGAGTCCCGGAATCGGGAGGGAATAAGCAGGAAATCCGGAATTTTCAAACTTCCAATTTCTGAAAAACCGGGGAATTTATTGAAGGTTCCAGGAATTCTGCAACCCTGCTAACAAGAAGCCAACAAGAAGCTAACAAGCAAAATAAATAATAATCACTTGATCAGTTAGCTAACTCCTATCCCTCTCCACAGGAGCAGCAGAAGAAGGGGGTGATCGTAGCTAAAGACTGTAGCTTCTCCATGGCCGTGGCTCACCATGCGGTGGAGTTGAGGATCCCAGTGTTTGTCATCATGCCAGCCAGCTGTGCCCAGCCCCACCTCAGGGTGTACCGAGACTACGGCGCCATGGTCATCTCCTATGGTAGTACCGCCAGGGACTCCCTGAACCACGCCCGCCACCTGGCCAAGGAGAACGGATACCTCTGCCTGGAAGAGTACGTCACCTTGGAGATAGACTGCTTTGGTGGTTACCCCACATAGATGGGTGCCAGTCCCATAGCTCTCCTTTGTCTCAAAACATGTACTGTACAGTGGGGACAATGTGGCCCTGGTACATGGACATATGGTTATATTGTATCTCTCTCTGTCTTTCTATTTTCTCTCTTCCTCTTCTATCTCTCTCAGGGATGACAGTGCTGTGTACTTAGCAGGGCTGGGCACAGTAGGCATGGAGATTTATGAGCAGGTGCCCAAACTAGATGCAGTCATTGTGCCCACAGGTGGGCAGTGTAGTCTACTGGTCAGCACAGCAGCAGCCATCAAACACCTCAACTCACGCATCACTGTCATAGTAAGTGTTTTCTCCCTCTCAATATTTGTTTAGTGTACTTTTGTCACAGTGAGTAAGATGTAGCCATGCTCTCCAAAATCTTTCAAAATAATATTGGGATTCATGTACCATGTTCTCTTTGACAGGGAGTTGAACCAGAAGGATTCCCGCTGCTACTACAGTCCCTCAAAACAGGCAGCCCAGTGGCTAGTGAACTTTACAACGTCCCCAACGGGAAGCTTTATGGAGGTACTGTGCCCTTGTACCCCTGTAGGCTATCTGAACCCAAACCTACTCCCTGTGATATGGTCTTTCTTTTTCTTAAATAGATATCAATTGTCGTGGCACAACTCCCTGAACCTAACGCCTACATCCTGCTCTCTATCCCCAGATCTATTTGAGCACTCACTGGGGACCCACACCTTCCAGCTGGCTAAGAAATATGTGGACAAAGTCATTACTGTCAGGTACTACATCTCTATGGAAGGGGCGGGTATCTCTCGCCACACATTTGCCATAGTCATAGTTTTCTACATATATGGACATAGACGTCCCTCAGTTCCCCAGGGCCCTGAGTGTTTCCAGGACTCTAAATTGGTAGCACTAATGCGCCCAACTTTAAAAAGGTTAGAAGCACCAAAGTATTTGGGAACACCAGAATAGTGATTAGGCCCATATGAATCCTATCTTGGAGGAGCTATCTAAGATCCTAAGATCCTTTCCTTTCTTTCAGGGCCATCTTACTGGGCAAGTTACCAGGTTGTTAGCCAGCTAGGTAACATGGGTTAGCGGCCCGCTTGGCAGGGTTTATGAAATTATCAAATGTGACCTGAGAATCTGCAGTAGACAAGGGAAAAAATGTAGCTCCTGTCATGTTTGAACGGTTTGGGCCAGAGACGAGCAGTTATATGCGTTACAAAGGTTCTCACAGGTGGGGTGCAAAGGGAAGTGAACACTGCCGCTACCTCGCTCTCCAATCAAGGTGCTTGAACTGAGGTGCAAACAGAGTGTTCAAAAGCAAAAATGTGTCTCTGCCTTATTAGCCTTTTACAGATAGAAAAGAAGGAAGCTTTTGTATATTTCTACATGGTCTCTAATGGGTTCAGGGACTAATCTCAATGGGAATAAAACTAAAAAAAATTGATTAGTTGCAATAATCCAACCAATAGCCGGTCATTTTTAAATATTTAAAAGTCTCCTTTATTTTTGTCTGTAAGACCTAGAAAAAATATAAGGGCCGATGTTGGTTAAACTTCTAGTAATAAACAAGCACTTAAGAGTAGCTGAATTTCCTCTCACTCTCACAGATGAGGTGAAATAAAACAATCTATTGACTTTGCTCGCTGCAATATGATACAAATGTAACAACAGCCAGAGCGTAGTGGACAAGAAACACAAATGTAACAACTTTTAAAAAATATATATATTTAACCTTTATTTAACTAGGCAAGTCAGTTAAGAACAAATTCTTATTTACAATGACGGCCTAACTTAGCTTGTTGCGCCTAACGACACAAATATAATTTTGCCATTCAATGTATTATCTGGGAAAATATGTTTCCAGACCCACTTCCAGCTCATACAGCTAAATATTTAGGAGCATATGGGAGCAAGATGGTCTCAAATTAGAGCCCAGAGTGCAGTAGAGTGTTTTGACAATATTATTGTCCTTTAGCACTGTTGTTGTTCTCTCTCTCTGAGACTCCCTGACCTCTATCTATTCTCCTCAGAGAAGAGGACTCTCTGGTAGCCATGCTGAGGTTTCAGGAGTTTGAACGCTCCACAGTGGACACAGAGGGAGCCCTGGGACTAGCGGCCATCTTGGCTGGGAAACTACCAGAGCTAAAGGGCAAAAGGTGGGTTTACACACTGTCAGGGTGTTTTTACTGTCCTGAAACACAGGAGTGAATCCTAAGACTTTGCCTCCCATTGACATACTATAAATGCATGACTTAATGAAAATTGGACTTAAGTGGAAACTAGGATTCACACCATAGTGTCCAAAATGTAACCTGTTGATATTCCGATGAACTGATTCTGCATCTATCTATTTGTCTGCCCGCTGCAGGGTAGCTGTGGTGGTTAGCAGTGCTAACATGGAGTTGGACCTGATCAGACAGTGTGTTGACCGCGCCCTGGTTCTGGATGACCGCGTCAGCAAGTTTACAGTGCAGCTGGGGGACTTTCCGGGGGACATGGCCAAGCTACTGGACATGCTGGCAAGAGAGGACATCAAGTGAGCTAAACACTAACAAAATAACAGATAGTTATGACCTATACTGTACATTTGAATATAAATACCCTATTGTATAAGAGGTTGATTACTCTCTATTTATCTGAAACACACACACACGTCACACATATCAGTGTGTGGTCATACAGACTGACAATAACAACAAATTCAACAAATTCCTGATATCTGTGCTACATATGGATGGAGATGAGTGTGTATAGTTAGATTATGGTGCGCATATTTAGACAACTCTCTCTTAGTGACAGTAATGCCACTGTGACCAATCTGTCCATGTGACCCTGTTCCCCCACATCCAATCACGTCAGAATAAGCCACAGGACAGGGGTAGGCTTTAACTGGCAGGATGATCAGTCTGGACATACAAATCCTCTAACACAAAGAACAATGTGAATTTAGTCTGCTCCTCTCTTCCTTCTCATCCACTGTTTCTTTCTCTTGTTCTTTTCATCCTCCATCTCACTATCTCTTTTTCTCTCTCTCAGGCTGTTGGATATTTGCCACCGGAGACACAGTGACAAAGGCGATCTCTTCAAGGCCCAGGTACGACAGCATTAGCCTTCATCCCACCTCCCTCACCTCTTCCCCCCGACATCCACTCAACTGTTTCTCCAATGACTGTATATATGAAGCGCTTCTCACACTGCCGTTGCAAATGAAACCCTGGCTCGTTGCCGCTGTGTTGGCAGTGCAGGGTGGTGTGAGATAAGTGGTGGATTCCGGGTACAGTGCTGCTAGACAATGTGTCAATATGTGATTGATTTGGAAGTGGTTTATGACTCAGAATTTCTGATTGAGCCGTTGCCTACTAATGTCATGCCTAATTTAAAGTTCTAGATGTGTGATGTCAACTGACTGTAAAGTTGGTAGCTGTAAAATAATTTATGTAAAGGTAAAGGTAGAATACTATGTTACCACAATGTAGCAGATTAAGGATAGTCATAGAATTCAGACAGACTGGAGCCAATTGGGATTTCAGGTGTTGAGTGTGTTGGGAGCGAGTTGGGTTGCAGGTTGACATATAGTCCAGTCACCTTTGTTCTAAGGGCAGCACAAATCTATTTATTGAACTCCATTGTTGGTTAAGGGCTTGTAAATGAGCATTTCACGGTAAGGTCTTCCCCTGTTTTATTCGGCGCATGTGACAAATAAAAATTGATTTGATTTATGTCATCAAAAAATGTATTTATAATTTATAAAGGTCATGTTAACTAACTGATATTATGTCATAGAATTTATAAGATCTCCTAAGCCTGTTACCTCAGACCTTATTTTTGGCATTTACCCCAAAAAACTATTCTTTCCCCATTTATTTTCCCTGTAGAAATGGTTGAAAGAACCAGAAGTAACTCATTTCGTTTTTTTAGGACTACAAGCTGGTGGGCTCTATTAACATTTGATGGGGAATATTTAAACAATGCTATGTAACCTAATGTCTAGAAGTAAAACAATATTCACAATTCTAAAGGTTGACCTAACTCTAAAGATATGGGTGGAGTTTAACAGATGCACAACTTTTGAAAACATGGCGCAGGTTAGAACTCAGAATCTTGTAAATAAAACTTTCATTTACATGTTGAATTGTTTTGAAATCATTATTGTGCTACAGTAGTCAGACAAATGTGACGGTATCTCTACGGTACAAATCATGTATATAGCCCTTCGTACATGAGCTGATATCTCAAAGTGCTGTACAGAAACCCAGCCTAAAACCCCAAACAGCAAGCAATGCAGGTGTAGAAGCACGGTGGCTAGGAAAAACTCCCTAGAAAGACCAAAACCTAGGAAGAAACCTAGAGAGGAACCAGGCTATGTGGGGTGGCCGGTCCTCTTCTGGCTGTGCCGGGTGGAGCTTATAACAGAACATGGCCAAGATGTTCAAATGTTCATAAATGACCAGCATGGACAAATAATAATATTCACAGGCAGAACAGTTGAAACTGGAGCAGCAGCACGGCCAGGTGGACTGGGGACAGCAAGGAGTCATCATGCCAGGTAGTCCTGAGGCATGGTCCTAGGGCTCAGGTCCTCCGAGAGAGAAAGAGTGAATTAGAGAGCATACTTAAATTCACACAGGACACCGGATAGGACAGGAGAACTACTCCAGATATAACAAACTGACCCTAGCCCCCCGACACATACACTACTGCAGCATAAATACTGGAGGCTGAGACAGGAGGGGTCAGGAGACACTGTGCCCCATCCGATGATACCCCTGGACAGGGCCAAACAGGAAGGATATAACCCCACCCACTTTGCCAAAGCACAGCCCCCACACCACTAGAGGGATATCTTCAACCACCAACTTACCATCCTGAGACAAGGCCGAGTATAGCCCATAAAGATCTCCGCCACGGCACAACCCAAGGGGGGGCGCCAACCCAGACAGGAAGATCACATCAGTGACTCAACCCACTCAAGTGACGCACCCCTCCTAGGGACGGCATGAAAGAGCACCAGTAAGCCAGTGACTCAGCCCCTGTAATAGGGTTAGAGGCAGAGAATCCCAGTGGAAAGAGGGGAACCGGCCAGGCAGAGACAGCAAGGGCGGTTCGTTGCTCCAGAGCCTTTCCGTTCACCTTCACACTCCTGGGCCAGACTATACTCAATCATATGACCCACTGAAGAGATGAGTCTTCAGTAAAGACTTAAAGGTTGAGACCGAGTTTGCGTCTCTCACTTGGGTAGGCAGACCATTCCATAAAAATTGAGCTCCATAGGAGAAAGCCCTCCAGCTGTTTGTTTAGAAATCCTAGAGGCAATTAGGAGGCCTGCGTCTTGTGACCGTAGCGTACGTGTAGGTATGTACGGCAGGACCAAATCAGAGAGATAGGTAGGAGCAAGCCCATGTAATGCTTTGTAGGTTAGCAGTAAAACCTTGAAATCAGCCCTTGCCTTGACAGGAAGCCAGTGTAGGGAGGCTAGCACTGGAGTAATATGATCAAATTTTGTGGTTCTAGTCAGGATTCTAGCAGCCGTATTTAGCACTAACTGAAGTTTATTTAGTGCTTTATCCGGGTAGCCGGAAAGTAGAGCATTGCAGTAGTCTAACCTAGAAGTAACAAAAGCATGGATTAATTTTTCTGCATCATTTTTGGACAGAAAGTTTCTGATTTTTGCAATGTTACTTAGATGGAAAAAAGCTGTCCTTGAAACAGTCTTGATATGTTCGTTAAAAGAGAGATCAGGGTCCAGAGTAACGCCAAGGTCCTTTATAGTTTTATTTGAGACGACTGTACAACCATTACGATTAATGGTCAGATTCAACAGAAGATCTCTTTGTTTCTAGGAACCAAGAACAAGCATCTCTGTTTTGTCCGAGTTTAAAAGCAGAAACTGGTCTCCTGACTTGAAGCAAACAATAAAATGTAGCAAACTAGTAACAACATGCTAAGCTAATCAGAGCAAGCTGGCTAGCTAAGCTAGCTAAGCTAAACCTCTTAGCTATTCATGTTGACTTAATAAATAGAGCTAATATATAAGAAAGTCAGCTAGCATTTGCTTCATTGAAATGTTAAAGGTGCCATATGTAACTTTTTTGGCAATCCGACCAAATTCACAAAGAAATGTGAGTTATAGATCTGTCATTCTCATTGAAAGCAAGTCCAAGAAGTGGTAGCTCTGTTCTATGTGCACTATTCCTATGCTTCCCGTTCTTAAGTTTAGTTTTTGCGTCTTTTACTTTTGGTTTTGTACACTAGCTTCAAACAGCGGAAAATACTATTTTCGTTTATGGAAAAGATTTAACAGCGGTTTACAATGATTCTCTACACCATACTTGCTTGTTTTAGGCGAACTAAATTAGGCGAACTAATTATATTTTTGCAACCAGGAAGAGCGATTTCTGCATCGGACATCTTTACATTGAAGAAGCTATATGAACAAAAATGTGGATGGACAGTGAAGCTGCAGCAACGTAAAATGCTAAGCTAAACGGAGCTAGTTGGCTAGCAGATAGCTATCTCTTACTAACGTTGAGTCATAGAATAGAGCTAGATTGCTAGGTCTCAAATATACCAGTAAGTCAACTCCCACTTAAAATATTTTCTTGAGTAAGCGAATTATATCAACTTAAAAATTGGAATGAACTGTTAGCTTCCCTGGAGGAAGAAATGTAAAATGCTACGCTAAACTGAACTAGCGGGCTAAGCAAATGTTAAATCATAAGTTAGAGCTAGCTAGCTGACTCTCAAATATGCCAGTAAATTAGAAAATTATATGGAGCAAAAAAAATTGGTAATATTAAGCCTAATAAATTAGAATACCTTGTTTAAATGCTGCTCCTGGGGCAGTAATATTAGTTTGGGTGAAGATAACTATAGGATATAATTCAGATAAGTCATGGCTGCCTCTAGGGCAGTAAATACTACTTTTTGTGCTTCAAGTCTGCCCTTAGGACACCAAGTGATCTTGACCCAAACTAACATTAATGCCCCTGGGTAAGCATTTAAACAGTGCATTCAAATGGCTGCCCTGGGGGCAGTTCAGACTTTTTAAAATTACCTTTTGTGCTTGAAGTCTGTCCTTATGGCCTATAAGTAGTTTGACCCAAACTAACATTTCTGCCCCAATGGCAGCATAAACTGTAACTTGCTAGCTATTTCTATTTTATGATTCAACATTAGCAGGAGATAGCTTAGCATTTTACGTTTCTGCCCCCAGGGAAGCATAACCGTCCATTCACATTTTTCAGTTTAAATGGCTTATTCAATTAAATATTTTGATTAAGTGTGATCTGATTAACTAGTATATTTGAGACCTAGCTAGTTATATTATATGACTCAACATTAGTAAGAGATAGCTAGCCAACTAGCACTGTTTAGCTTAGATATATTTACTCGGCTGCCCCCGGGGCAGCATACCTGTCCATACCCGTTTTTTAAAGGTTATATAGCTTATTCAATAAAGCAAATGTTAGCTGACTTACTATATATATTAGCTAGCGCTATCTATTTAAATCAGCATGAGTAGTTCAAAAGGTTAGCTAGCAAGCGTGCTCTGATTAGTTTAGCATGTTGCTGCTATCTTGCTACATTTTAGTATTTGCCTCAAGTCAGGAGACAAGTTGCATTTTATATATATTGTCACATTTGTCTGACTACTGTAATACAATAATGATTTCAAAATGTTACATGTAAATTAAAGTTTCATTTACAAGATTCTGAGTTCTAACCTGCGCTATACGGGCACAAGGCGAGACCCAAATGCAGACACAGGAGGCAGATGGTAGAGCTTCGATATTTATTATAACAAAGGGAGTAGGCAAAGGCAGGTGGGGGACAGGCGAGAGTTCAGAGTCAGGACAGGCAAAGGTCGAAACCAGGAGGATGAGAAACAAACAGACTGAGGAAAAATAGGAGCAAGGAAAAACGCTGGTTGAATTGGCAAACAAGACGAACTCGCGAGAGTTCAGGAAACAGGGATATATAATAAGCGACACCGGGAGGGGGTAGAAACAATCACAAGGACAGGTGAACCAGATCAGGGTGTGACACTAACCCATTGACCTTTTAGAAACCAATCAGATTATTTCTGCCCTTTGACATAATATGTAGTCAATTTATTTCTATCTGCTGTTGGCAGGACAGATGCTACAACCACATAGCAATGGTACGTTCTAAACATGTATGAGTGGGTCAATGTATAATTAGTTCAGACACTCCATTGTTTGTATACAGTTGATGGAGAGTCTGTGTATGTAGCACTATCAGTGAAAGATTATTAGGATTAAATCTGTATTGTGTGCCCACAGGTGGAGTGTGTAGTGGAGACCAGGGATAAGACACAGAGCACTCAGCTCCGCAGGATACTTTCTGAGCGCTACCCCACACTACACTGGCTGGACCGGTGATCAACACTTGTCATGGCTCTCAATCTGACCATCCACACACACACGTACAGTACCAGTCAAAAGTTTGGACACACCTACTCATTCAAGGATTTGTATTTATTTGTACTATTTTCTACATTGTAGAATAATAGTGAATACATCAAAACTATGAAATAACACATGGAATCATGTAGTAACCAAAAAAGTGTTGAATGCCAAGAGTGTGCAAAGCTGTCAAGGCAAAGGGTGTTTACTTAAATAAATCAAAATACATTTTTGATTTTTCAAACACTTTTTTGGTTACTACATGACTCCATAAGTGTTATTTCATAGTTTGTGTCTTCACTATTATTCTACAATGTAGAAAATAGTAAAAATAAAGAAAAACCCTTGAATGAATAGGTGTGTCCAAACTTTTGACTGGTACTGTATGTACGCACATGCACGTCACACCCACACTGAAACAGAAACTTTGTGAATATGTATCCAAACTAACACATAATACATGCATTGAAATCTTTTGCTGCAGAGAGATCAAATTAAATATGGGAATACATGGCATTTACTGCATATTCTGCTCTGATGAGAAAACAATACTTTCACCCAACACTTCTGTTATTAGGGAGCTCATGTGGTACTTTTAGGCCAGTATCACGGACACAGATTAAGCTCAGCTAGTCCTGGACTAAAAATCTATTTCAATGGAGATTCTCCATTGAGCATACTTTTTAGTCTGGAACTAGGCTTAATCTGTGCCTCAAACAGGCCCGTTGAGTGTGATAATGATTAACATTGACATTCCAGTGGGTCACGCCAGTGCATAAGCTACTGTCCGACAGTCTACTCATGGTTAGCCCCTAGTTAGGAGCTAGCGTTTTAATGTGGTTTCTCCTTACAAACCACTACTGTTCCATTGACAGAAATAATAACACATTAAGTATATAGTATTTTCAATACACATTGTTTTTGAATTGTTGTACATATCTATATAACAACAGGGGCAGTGTCAATCATCACAAATATGTTCTGGAAATAAAAGATGATGATAATGATGTATTCAACAATTTGTCTTCGTAATTTTTATATACAGCAAAGATGAGATAGGATCAGGTAAGGTCAGCCAATAGGATCAACTGCACAACACGTTATTCATAGCTGTGTTAGAGCATCTGCTTACCATCTACCCATCAATGAATTAGATTGTGGGAACTAAAGAAAGTCGGCCAACGGTTCCTTGTATAGAATCAGACCTGATCCTCTTACTCCCACTCCCTGTTGAGAGAGAGGATGAGAGAGAGAGATCTTGAAATTAAAGTTACCTCATAGTTCAGAAGATGACATCTCGTTGATTTAATGATTGGAGACAGCGCCAGAGGAGAGATGGGACGATTAAGACAGGCTAATTCCTAAATTCGTTAACAGAGAACATTCTGACCCCGCCGTGCTACTTTGGCCTGGTCAGTACTAAGAAACAGTTTTTCACACACGACAGTGTCCAGGGTTTACCTAGAAAGGTGCAACAAACAAAAAACATCCAGTCAGGTGGCAGTCCTGTGGGCGAAAACAGCTCGTTGATGAGAGGTCGAAGGAGAATGGTAAGAATCGTGCTAGCTAACAGGCGGGCCACAAATAGGCAAATAACGGCGCATTACAACAGTGGTGTGCAGAACGACATCTCGGAATGCAGAACTCGTCGGTCCTTGTCACAGATGGGCTGTTGCAGCTGATGAACACACCGGGTTCCACTCCTATCGGCGGAAAAACAAGAAGCCGTCAGGGATTTTAGAACTACTTCAGATAAGGTCTGTGTTTTGTGTAGGCTTACCCTGGCATGACATTTTGATAACCGTGCAAATCTCTCTTGGACAAGGTAACTTTTATCAATATGAACAGGTTCTGTAATTATCCCCCCTAAAATGAAATGCTAATTAGCCACGAATGTGGCTATCATACAGAACTACACATCCTGTTGCAAGCTCTGATGTCATCCCTAAAGGTACATTTCTCCATACAAACTCTTATTGGCAAGTAGCAAGTAGATTTTATAGCCTTTTTAGTTTCTCGTAAATAATTTATAGTGTACTTCTCATGTGTATTCATGTTTAGCATTTTTCAAATAACCTAGCTAGCTCCCTTGGCATTTTTTTATTACTATAATTGTTTTAATTACCCTCTGGCCTTTGTAGCGAACTAGCTAACCTTAGGTATCTCCGATCACAAGCAAGGATGGTTCTGTGCTATGTACCGGATTGTAACCACTACTCCGATAAGCACGCAAGTGCATTTTATTGTTTTCCGACCTCCGTAATTGAGAGGTGTCGCTGGAGCTGTGTGATAAGGTAAGCCCTGTTTACTAGCTGCTAACAAGCTATTATGGTTAGGTCAAATATCTGTGGGTAGCTAGGTACTTATCAAATCAAATGTATTTGTCACATACACATGGTTAGCAGATGTTAATGCGAGTGTAGCGAAATGCTTGTGCTTCTAGTTCCGATCATGCAGTAATATCTAACAAGTAATATGACCTAACAATTTCACAACAACTACCTTATACACACACAAGTGTAAAGGAATGAATACAAATATGTACATAAAAAATATATTAATAAGTGACATAGGCAAGATGCAGTTGATGGTATAGAGTACAGTATATGCATATGAGATGAGTAATGTAGGGTATGAAAATGTTATATAAAGTGGCTAGTGATACATTTAATTACATCAAGATGGCAAGATGCAGTAGATGGTATAGCATACAGTATATACATATGAGATGAGTAATGTAGGGTATGTAAACATTATATAAAGTGGCTAGTGATAAATTGATTACATCAATTTTTCCATTATTAAAGTGGCTGGAGTTGAGTCAGTATGTTGGCAGCAGCCACTCAATGTTAGTGATGGCTGTTTAACAGTCTGATGGCCTTGAGATAGAAGCTGTTTTTCAGTCTCTCGGTCCCCGCTTTGATGCCCCTGTACTGACCTCGCCTTCTGGATGATAGCAGGGTGAAGAGGCAGTGGCTCGGGTGGTTGTTGTCCTTGATGATCTTTTTGGCCTTCCTGTGACATCGGGTGGTGTAGGTGTCCTGGAGGGCAGGTAGTTTTCCCCCGGTGATGCGTTGTGCAGACCTCACTACCCTCTGGAGAGCCTTACGATTGTGGGCGGGTCAGTTGTCGTACCAGGCAGTGATACAGGATGCTCTAGATTGTGCATCTGTAAAAGTTTGAGAGTGTTTTTGGTGACAAGCCGAATTTCTTCAGCCTCCTGTACAACACATTACCTTCCTTACAAGTAAAAAGAAAAGCAGCATAGGAAAGCATAATGACTGTTGGGACCTTTTTATTGACAAGTCTTTAGTGAGGTAGCCAGCTAGGTAACATTAGCTCCCGGTTTGTGTAGTCATACTTTTTCACGTGGTGGCATGCTAGATAGTGTTGGCCCACCAGGGAAGGGATATTTTGTAAATATTAGCTAGTTAACGTTAACTCACCTTTTGTGCACAGACTTGCTAGCCAACGTTAGGCCGGCACCATGGCAAGGATAGTTGTTAGATAGCATGTTACCACACACAAATTCTGACTACACGAACGGTGAGCTAATGTTAACTAGCTAAATACTGCCTGGTGGGCTAACTAGTTAAGCACCTTGGTTGGCTAGTTAGCTACATTAGCTCAAGTTGGCTAGCCATCTCACAAAGGACTTGTGGGCTCAATGTTTTCCCCACACAACACACAGTGCATATGTTGTACATTACTTGACTTCAAATTACTTGTGAAGTCAGTTATACATGTCAGCAGGGATGGAAATTAAGCTAGCCCGAGACTAGTACTTTTCAGACTGGGCTAGTAGACAATGTGACAAACTAGCCTGACAGCAGTAAAAATAACCAGCATAGGCTATCATTATGACTGCTGTGACCTTTTAAGTTTGACAAGCCCTTTGTGAACAAGCCATCTAGTTAACGTTAGCTCACGGTTTGTGTAGTCATACTTTCTCACGTGGTGACATGCTAACTTACGTTAGCCCAGCAGGGCAGGGATTTAGCTAGTTAAATATTGCCTGGTGGGCTAGCTAGTTAGGCACATTGGTTGGCTACATTAGCTAACGTTGCATAGTATCTCACCGTGGTGTAGTCTGACTTTCCCGAAAGGCGAGAATGTGCCTGTTGTTAAGGGTTGCGTCAATCGAATATGGTATCAGATTAAATATGACATCGAGTCACCGATTGTATACTATGTACTTTTTATTAGCTAAGCAATAAGTGGTAAATGCAATTTTTGTATATACGGGTTCGCTGTAACACCATGCAGGGTAGAACAGAGAACTGATTTGTTCCTGACAAATGTATTATAATATATTCTGACAGAAGTAGTTCCTGCTTCTGAGCCGGTCTGTCACAGAGTAGAGACTGGGCGTGGTTTAAACTCACTCCGCCTATCGTTGATTGTTGGCGCCAGAGCTGGTCCCAGCCCCCTAGGTGCTTCAGCGGTCAGTCGTTGTAGTTGTGTAGAATATCTATGCGCCTATGCTCGATACAGTTATCACACACCTGGCTCCTGTTATCTAACAAAATACTGTTTGTTCTCGCAACACTACGTTCTGAATGTGCCCCCACAACTCATTGCACAGTTCCTGTCTTCATGTTATTCTGTATTTTTCCATCATGAGAAAGGCCCATGGCCCTGAAACTGTTAACAATGTCTCAAGTCAGCTATGTTGCATAACACATACACCCACACAAGCCAACAGCAAATAATATTCCATCACATATATGGTAATGGGCTATAGTGTATAACACAGAACCTCACACTGTTGTTAGCGATTAGCACTAACTAGCTAACGTTAAATATCCCCTAGCTAGCATGTCACATCCCGTGGTGTCTGGGTAAAAGTCTGACTACACAAACGATGAGCTAACGTACCTAGCTAGCTAAGCGTTAGCTAAATATCCACGCCCTGGTGGGCTAACATTAGCTAGCATGTCACCACATGGAAAAGTGACTACACAAACAGTGAGGTAACATTAACTAGCTGGCTAGCTAGCTCAGGACTTGTGGGCTCAATGTTTTCCCATAGAAAAAACAAATGGTTTTGTTCCACAAGTGCATCTGTACATGACTAATCAGATGACCTGTGAAGTCAGTTGTACAGTGCATTCGGAAAGTATTCAGACTTTTTCCATTTTGTTACATTACAACCTTATTCTAAAATTGATTAAATTGTTTTTTTCCCCTCATCAATCTACACATAATACCCCGTAATGGCAAAGCAAAAACAGGTTTGTTTAAATTTTGCAGACGATCCCCCTTATCACTGTCGGACCTTCTCAGTGAACTCACGGCTGAGGGTTTTAACTTACCTCTTGAGAATTAAAATCAGAAGTCCAGTAGTATAGCTAATCGCAATACATCCTCTTCTTGCAAATAGTATCCTAGACTATCCTAATCATCTAGTTGAGCATTCCAGATAATTCCTCCATCCCTGCCAAAATGTCCCATCCACATAGTAGGATTTTAGATGTGTAGATAGACCAAAGCCCAGTCTATTTTACCATTAATACAGTCAAGACTATTCATTAATATTTAACCTTTATTTAACTATGGGTTATGGTATTTTAATATACATTTTACCATTTTAGTAATCAATTTAACTTGCTAGTAAAATTAAAATATTTGTCTTTCAGATGGGCGGACTGGAAAACCAGTGACAACTTTCGGCTCTGCAGCTACCATTTTCCGGTGGGAAAGAGAAATTGACCTGTATTTACAAGAAAAGCTATCTATCTCATCCACCATGGCAGAAGAAGAAGATCCAGACTGTTGATTGGGAAACAAAAACAAATTATGAGCCATGAGGATTGGGTGTTGAGCGACCACTTGTCACATTGTCCAAGGTGGATGGAAATGGACATCCTGTGCCAGTGTGATCTGAATGCAAGCGTCCTGGTGTCCCTTTTATTTTATTCATTTAAATCTTTATTTAACTATTCAAGTCAGTTAAGAACAAATTCTTATTTACAATGTTGGCCTAACAAAAGGCCTCATGTGGAGACTGGGGCCAGGTGGAAAGCATGGCCAGCCGTAGAAAAATGCTTATTGAAATTCTCAATTATAGTGGATTTATCAGTGGTGACAGTATCAATCATATAGTGAGAAGGATACTACAAATCAGAATTGTGTGAATGCATGTAGCACTCCGAATAAATACTGTGCCTTTGAAGATCGACCTCTGGTCATGAAACTACAGTACAGGCTGGATGTCTAAACAAAGTCAATTCTTAAGATCAATAGATTTTTAGATTCATTCTCATCAATGACAACATTCTAGAACTGAGTTATCACTCATCTAAGTCTGGTATCCAGAGTAATCTGGTTAATGATTATATAATTGATTAAGTGGCTCTTTCCTTGTAGAATGTTGACAGCAGTATAGAACATATTGTATTGCTAAGATGCTCAAACTTAACTTAATAGCTACACTCACCGACACAGGATAAACTTTATCCCTTATACTGACCCTGACCAAACCAGTAAATTGCCCCTCACTATAGCTGCACTTCTTATCATGGCCAGACTTATAGTGGTCTTCGCCCCCCTTTTAATGCTTATGCTCATCCTTGAAAAATGACAAAAGTCGACATACTGTACAAACAATTATCTAGGCTGATGATTTGTTGATCTACTGCTCTACCTAGCTAGCTAGCTAAGGTGTAGTCAGTGGCTAGCTAAGACCGAGATGGGACGGAAGAAGTTTAACACTATTCAATACAGCATATGGATTCATCATGGATTAGGCACAGGTCTCTGATCACGCTGGTGAACAGTAGCTGAAAGTGTCGGATAGAGATGATGTGCAGGAGCTTCCTGCAGGAATTTGTAGTCTTGCTAAGGTCTTCTCTGTTGCTAATTAGCATTTCAACATTTTTTTGAGTACATATTGATAAAACTCACCTTGTCAGAGAGAATTGCACGGTTTGTCAAAAACGTCAAGCCTAGGTAAGCCAACACCAAACAAATACTTAGTTTGAAGTGTTTATAAAATTCACGATGTGAAAAATGAATGGTGAAAAAACGACTGGAACCATTTCTGTGTTTGACCGCTAGGTTTTATGGGTATAATGATGCGTCCACTGTGCCAGAGGGAAAGTGTTCAGACACATGCCACAGTTCTAGCTGGGCTACTAAAATGTTGCAGTGTGGGTTTCGTTTTTAAAGCTTGACAATGAATAACCATAAAACAAAACACCACGCAAAGGAGGAACATGTAGGTCTATTACAGCAACATTTGAGCAGTAGCCTAGGCTGGCTACTCAACTAGGACTACAAGATATTTTATGTGCACCCAACAGCGAAGCTGCATTCAACCACACAGGTTACCCATGTAATGCAAAAAAAACAAACATGTTTTAAGTGTAGGATAAATGTTACAACAGCCTAGCTACATTTTTGTTATTTGGAGTTATTAAATACTTGTTGATTTGGGTCACAGCTTATTATGCACATCTGCAAGCACAGCGGCAAAGGCTGGACAAATATCATTTCTCTCTCCTTTTGTTTTAATATGTAAAAAATGCTATATACAGCATCCTATGTTTTTAAGTGGACATTATAAAGTGCCATATTTTTTCTAATAAAACAATGGCCAGTTTGGGTTGCAGTTTGTATGCATGTTTTTATTTTAAACAAGCATAATAAGCTATGTCTGGCCCTTGCGCTGATTGAGTTTGACACCTGTTATAGGGCATGCAATTTAAATGCATTGAACTTCGCTTACAGTAAAAATCATGTTTTTCATCAAATTGGATGATATTTAGATGAAACCAGTTCATAATATTTATTTATTTAATTAGGCAAGTCATTTAAGAACAAATTCTTATTTACAATGACGGCCTACCCCGGCCAAACCCTAACCCGCACGACGCTGGGCCAATTGTGCACCGCCCTATGGGACTCCCAATAACGGCCGGTTGTGATACAGCCTGGAATATAACCATGGTCTGTGGTGACGCCTCTAACACTGAGATGCAGTGCATTAGACCGCAGCGCCACTCACTATAGAATACTAGGTTGACCCAAGTATGAAAAATGACTGCAGCTGGTAAATTGAGAAAGTTGATCATAAAGTTACTAGTCCCCTCCCCAATCCCCTCCTCAAACGCCGGAAATGTTAAAAACCAATGGTAGCATCATATAATCGTAACTAATATAATTCTGGAACGCATTAAAACCATCATCACATGTGCGCGTCATGCGGTTTTATTTACAACCCATAAAATAGCATGAGTGGCGCAAGGCACTGCATTGCTGTGCCACTAGAGATTTTGGGTTCGAGTCCTAACTGTCGCAGACGGCGCACAATTGGCACAGCTTTGTCCGGGTTAGTGGAGGGCTTGGCCGGGAGGGATATCCTTGTCCCATCGCGCACTAGCGACACCTGTTGTGGACCGGGCGCAGTGCACGCTGACACGTTCCAGGTGTACGGTGTTTCCTCCTCCGGCTGGCTTCCGGGTTAAGTGGGCATCGTGTCAAGAAGAAGCAGCGTGGTTGTGGACTGTAACTACCAATTGGATGAAGGGGTTAAAAAAAGAAGATAGTTACCAGCATTTTTCAGCCTTTTCATTCGTGTTGTGACTTTTAGCTAGCAAGCTAATTTACTTACCAGCATGCGCGAAAAAGCACACTGTGTTTTGACTGGATGCCATAGTGTTAATTTAATGGTACACTATTTTAGAAGAATGAACACATCCGACATCAGTGGCTGTTTTTTCTCTTCGGGTGGACAAGCTACACCGAAAATTAGGATTATGTATGTGAGTACTGTGCGCATTTCGAGCGAAATTCCTTTATCAATTGGGGAGAACATCCGATGGGTCTTGCCAGGAAACTAATCCTGAAGACGGCTGCAGTACCATCATTGACACTTCCCACCAGCATATGTGAAAAAGTGCAAAGTACGATTGACTTAATATTGGTGTCTGATAAATCTAAAATATCGCAGATTGTAGTAATAATATATGGTATCAGTGATCATTTTATTACATTTTGCACAAGGATTTTTAAATATATATTTAAGTGTCACAAAACCATCAGAATCAGAGGACTCAACAAATACTGTGTTGAAAAGTTTAGGGAGGAAGAGGGTAAAATTGACTGGTCACCTGTGCTAGATAGTGCAGCAGTAGACAGTGCCTGAGAAGTCTTTTAAATGTAGATTCCTTGATGTGGTGAATGTGACGGCTTCGATTAGATGGGTCAGGATAAAGCAGAGATCTAGCCCTTGGTTTAACCATGAGATTCTAAAATCTATCTAAGCAAGGAATAAGGCCTTTAAAAAATGTAAGAACTCTAAAGAGCAGCATGATTTGCTCCTATATAAACGTCACATAAATGAAGCATGGAGCAGGATGGATGAAGCTAAGGGTGGTTTCTTTGCTGAGAAAATAATTGACACCCATAATGCCCCTTAAAAGCTTTGGAAATCATTTAAGGAACTAGGCTTAGTAGTACTACCAAAAACAAACTACACAGCATTGGATTGAACGTCAAGGGGGAGATGGTATATGAAAAAGCAGAGGTTGCCAATGAATTCAACTCCATTTTCTTTAAATTACTTCTGTTGCCAGCAAGCTGGTTAGCAAGCTGCCCACAAGTTCTGGTTTGTATGGAAGCAACCAAGTGAATAAGTATTATGTAAAGTTAGGGGTTCAGCCAAACACTTTATTTTGCAAAGGTAGCAACAGCCAAAATAGTCCGTATGCTGGCAGAGTTTAAATGCTCCCAAGCCACAGGCCTGGATAATATTACTGCAAGGTTTCTTATAGATTCTGCTGAGCAAATTGGCCCTCATATATATCGTATATCGTTAATCTCTCTTGAACAAGGCACCTTTCCCAGGGACATGAAACAAGCTAAAGTTATACCTCTGTATACGTAGGGGATAAAGTCTGACCCTTAGAATTATAGGCCTGTATCTATCCTCTGTGTAACATCAAAGATCCTGGAGAGAGAGTTGTACATGAGCAAATGTATGAATATGATTTTCAGTCGGGTTTTAGAAAAACATACTCCACTGATTGTCTACTTTACGTGACTGACTTCAGCAGGAAAGAGATTGATGATGGAAATCTGTGGAATGGTACTGCATGACCTACAGCAGGCCTTTGATACAGTTAACCACTGTCTCCTAATCTCCAAATTGGAAGCACTGGGGTTAAGCAGTATCCCTCTAGGCTGGGTAAAGTCCTATTTATCAGGAAGGGCGCAAGTAATAGAGGTAATGGTTCACTGTCTCAGGCAAAACCAATGAGTTGTGGTGTTCCGGAGGGGAGCATGCTTGGGCCTTTGCTGTTTTTATTGTATATTAATGATATGAAAGATGCTTGTTCTTGCCGTATTTTTCTTTATGCGGCTGACTCTACACTTCTGGTGTCTCACAAAAGTAAAACTATGTTGGAGAGCATACTTAGCACAGAGCTTACTACCATTAGCAAATGGCTTGGAGATAATAAGCTATCTCTGCACTTATAGAAAACTGAAGCAATTACAGTGCCTTGCGAAAGTATTCGGCCCCCTTGAACTTTGCGACCTTTTGCCACATTTCAGGCTTCAAACATAAAGATATAAAACTGTATTTTTTTGTGAAGAATCAACAACAAGTGGGACACAATCATGAAGTGGAACGACATTTATTGGATATTTCAAACTTTTTTAACAAATCAAAAACTGAAAAATTGGGCGTGCAAAATTATTCAGCCCCCTTAAGTTAATACTTTGTAGCGCCACCTTTTGCTGCGATTACAGCTGTAAGTCGCTTGGGGTATGTCTCTATCAGTTTTGCACATCGAGAGACTGAAATCTTTTCCCATTCCTCCTTGCAAAACAGCTCGAGCTCAGTGAGGTTGGATGGAGAGCATTTGTGAACAGCAGTTTTCAGTTCTTTCCACAGATTCTCGATAGGATTCAGGTCTGGACTTAGAATGGCAAAGTCAAACACCTGGATATGTTTATTTTTGAACCATTCCATTGTAGATTTTGCTTTATGTTTTGGATCATTGTCTTGTTGGAAGACAAATCTCCGTCCCAGTCTCA
Source organism: Oncorhynchus mykiss (assembly GCF_057628025.1). Taxonomy (NCBI): domain Eukaryota; kingdom Metazoa; phylum Chordata; class Actinopteri; order Salmoniformes; family Salmonidae; genus Oncorhynchus; species Oncorhynchus mykiss. Next base: position 68,162,900 of record NC_143022.1, read on the forward strand.
GGTCTTTTGCAGACTCCATCAGGTTCTTCCAGAATGGTCCTGTATTTGGCTCCATCCATCTTCCCATCAATTTGAACCATCTTCCCTGTCCCTGCTGAAGAAAAGCAGGCCCAAACCATGATGCTGCCACCACCATGTTTGACAGTGGGGATGGTGTGTTCAGCTGTGTTGCTTTTACGCCAAACATAATGTTTTGCATTGTTGCCAAAAAGTTAAATTTTGGTTTCATCTGACCAGAGCACTTTCTTCCACATGTTTGGTGTGTCTCCCAGGTGGCTTGTGGCAAACTTTAAACAACACTTTTTATGGATATCTTTAAGAAATGGCTTTCTTCTTGCCACTCTTCCATAAAGGCCAGATTTGTGCAATATACGACTTTGATTGTTGTCCTATGGACAGAGTCTCCCACCTCAGCTGTAGATCTCTGCAGTTCATCCAGAGTGATCATGGGCCTCTTGGCTGCATCTCTGATCAGTCTTCTCCTTGTATAAGCTGAAAGTTTAGAGGGACGGCCAGGTCTTGGTAGATTTGCAGTGGTCTGATACTCCTTCCATTTCAATATTATCGCTTGCACAGTGCTCCTTGGGATGTTTAAAGCTTGGGAAATCTTTTTGTATCCAAATCCGGCTTTAAACTTCTTCACAACAGTATCTCGGACCTGCCTGGTGTGTTCCTTGTTCTTCATGATGCTCTCTGCGCTTTTAACGGTCCTCTGAGACTATCACAGTGCAGGTGCATTTATACGGAGACTTGATTACACACAGGTGGATTGTATTTATCATCATTAGTCATTTAGGTCAACATTGGATCATTCAGAGATCCTCACTGAACTTCTGGAGAGAGTTTGCTGCACTGAAAGTAAAGGGGCTGAATAATTTTGCACGCCAAATTTTTCAGTTTTTGATTTGTTAAAAAAGTTTGGAATATCCAATAAATGTCGTTCCACTTCATGATTGTGTCCCACTTGTTGTTGATTCTTCACAAAAAAATACAGTTTTATATCTTTATGTTTGAAGCCTGAAATGTGGCAAAAGGTCGCAAAGTTCAAGGGGGCCGAATACTTTCGCAAGGCACTGTATTTTTGGATCCAGACCTAAATTGTGTAGTTTGTCTGAAATCAGAGTGGAGTTAGGGAGTGAGGTGTTGACTACTAAAACCTCTAACTACTTGGGATGTATCCTTGATGGAAGCTTGGGAGGTGTGAGCATAGCCAATAAGGTGCTAGGGAAGGTTAACCTCTCTAGGGTACGTGGGACGGTAGCGTCCCACCTGTCAACAGCCAGTGAAACTGCAGGGCGCCAAATTCAAAACAACAGAAATCCCATAATTAAAATTCCTCATGTATTTTACACCATTTTAAAGATACATTTGTTGTAAATCCAGCCACAGTTTCCGATTTCAAAAAGGCTTTACGACAAAAGCAAACCGAACGATTATGTTAGGTCAGAGCCATGTCAAACGATGTATATCTAATAATAATAATATATAAGATATATTATCTTCAATGTTCCAACCGGAGAATTCCTTTGTCTTCAGAAATGCAATGGAATGCAGGCCGCTCTCATGTGAACGTGCGAGACTGAGCTCGTGGCTGCTGGCAGACCTCTGACTCATTCCCCTCTCATTCTCCCCCACATCAGCGTAGAAGCATCAAACAAGGTTCTAAAGACTGTTGACATCTAGTGGAAGCCTTAGGAAGTGCAACATGACCCCATAGACACTGTTTTCGATAGGGCAAGAGTCGAAAAACTACAAACCTCAGATTTCCCACTTCCTGGTTGGATTTTTTCTCTGGTTTTTGCCTGCCATATGAGTTCTGTTATACTCACAGACATCATTCAAACCGTTTTAGAAACTTCAGAGTGTTATCTATCCAAATCTACTAATTATATACATATTCTATTTATGGCAGAGTAGCAGGCAGTTTAATTTGGGCACGCTTTTCATCCAAAATTCCCAACGCTGCCCCCTACCCTAGAGAAGTTAATACCAGGACTAAGTTTTTGGCTAGAAAGTCCAAGCTGCTTGATAAGGACTCCATGAGGACTCTATGTAAGTGATAGCTACTGCCCCCATTCAATGCCATTTGACTATACTAGTACTTCCTGGTTTGGGGGCTTATCTAAACGTATGAAGGGGAAGCTCCAGATAGCCCAGAATAAGCTGAATATGGTAGTATTGAAGGTGAGTCCATATACTCATATAGGCAGGAGCTGCTTCCAGGAACTAAACTGGCTGCCTGTTGAGGCTAGGATGTCCCAGATTAGACTAGGTTTGGTTTACAGGAGTATTTATGGTCCTGCGCCCAGATTTCTAAGTGATTACTTTCCCTGTGTTAGGGATGCACACAATCACTGCATCAGATCAAACAATGCCACTTAATATAATGTTTACATACCCTACATTACTCATCTCATATGTATATGTATATACTGTACTCTAAATCATCTACTGCATCTTGCCATCTTTATGTAATACATGTATCACTAGCCACTTTAAACTATGCCACTTTTATAAAAAAAATAAAGGGAACACTAAAATAACACATCCTAGATCTGAATGAATGAAATATTCTTATTAAATACTTTTTTCTTTACATAGTTGAATGTGCTGACAACAAAATCACACAAATTATCAATGGAAATCAAATTTATCAACCCATGGAGGTCTGGATTTGGAGTCACACTCAAAATTAAAGTGGAAAACCACACTACAGGCTGATCCAACTTTGATGTAATGTCCTTAAAACAAGTCAAAATGAGGCTCAGTAGTGTGTGTGGCCTCCACGTGCCTGTATGACCTCCCTAAAATGCCTGGGCATGCTCCTGATGAGGTGGCGGATGGTCTCCTGAGGGATCTCCTCCCAGACCTGGACTAAAGCATCCGCCAACTCCTGGACAGTCTGTGGTACAACGTGGCATTGGTGGATGGAGCGAGACATGATATCCCAGATGTACTCAATTGGATTCAGGTCGGGGGAACGGGTGGGCCAGTCCATAGCATCAATGCCTTCCTCTTGCAGGAACTGCTGACACACTCCAGCCACATGAGGTCTAGCATTGTCTTGCATTAGGAGGAACCCAGGGCCAACCGCACCAGCATATGGTCTCACAAGGGGTCTGAGGATCTCATCTCGGTACCTATTGGCAGTCAGGCTACCTCTGGCGAACACATGGAGGGCTGGGCGTCCCAAAGAAATGCCACTCCACACCATGACTGACCCACCGCCAAACCGGTCATGCTGGAGGATGTTGCAGGCAGCAGAATCTTCTCCACAGCGTCTCCAGACTCTGTCACGTCTGTCACATGTGCTCAGTGTGAACCTGCTTTCATCTGTGAAGAGCATAGGGCGCCAGTGGCGAATTTGCCAATCTTGGTGTTCTCTGGCAAATGCCAAACGTCCTGCACGGTGTTGGGCTGTAAGCACAACCCCTACCTGTGGACGTCGGGCCCTGATACCACCCTCATGGAGTCTGTTTTTGACCGTTTGAGCAGACACATGCACATTTGTGGCCTGCTGGAGGTAATTTTGCAGGGCTCTGGCAGTGCTCCTCCTGCTCCTCTTTGCACAAAGGCGGAGGTAGCGGTCCTGCTGCTGGGTTGTTGCCCTCCTACGGCCTCCTCCACGTCTCCTGATGTACTGGCCTGTCTCCTGGTAGCGCCTCCATGGTCTGGACACTATGCCTACAGACACAGCAAACCTTCTTGCCACAGCTCGCATTGATGTGTCATCCTGGATGAGCTGCACTGCCTGAGCCACTTGTGTGGGTTGTAGACTCCGTCTCATGCTACCACTAGAGTGAAAGCACCGCCAGCATTCAAAAGTGACCAAAACATCAGCCAGGAAGCATAGGAACTGAGAAGTGATCTGTGGTCACCACCTGCAGAACCACTCCTTTATTGGGGGTGTCTTGCTAATTGCCTATAATTTCCACCTGTTGTCTATTCCATTTGCACAACAGCATGTGAAATGTATTGTCAATCAGTGTTGCTTCCTAAGTGCACAGTTTGATTTCACAGAAGTGTGATTGACTTGGAGTTACATTGTGTTGTTTAAGTGTTCCCTTTATTTTTTTGAGCAGTGTATTTACATACCCTACATTACTCATCTCATATGTATATACTGTACTCGATACCATCTACTGCATCTTGCCTATGCCGTTCTGTACCATCACTCATTCATATATCTTTATCCCTTTACACTTGTGTGTGTGTGTGTGTGTGTGTGTGTGTGTGTGTGTATAAGGTAGTAGTTGTGGAATTGTTAGATTACTCGTTGGTTATTACTGCATTGTCGGAACTAGAAGCACAATCATTTTTCTACACTCGCATTAACATCTGCTAACCATGTGTATGTGACAAATAAAATTTGATTTGAGATCAAGTGTTGCTGATGTGTGCTTATACAGGTTCAGGAGTAATGCAGAGAAAGGTACTTTCTTGTATACTGGAGCCTCAGAATGGAATGAGTTGCTTCTGCCCATAAAAACAACGTTCCTCTCTGGGCAGCTTTAAAAATAAAGTAAAAATATGTTTGATCTCTTCTGTACCCATATGAATAACCCCTATGATGTAACTGGAATGATGAGAGAGATGTTCTTCTGTTTTTGTTTTATTATTTCACTGCCATACTGTGTTCCATCTTGTCTAGCCATCTTGTCTCAAGAGGACCACAATGGAAATAAGTCCCAGACTTTATTGTGTGTTATCCTCGATGATTTTATTCATGTGCATGCATGTATGGCTTTTTCAAGTTTTATGTGTGCTTGTTTTTTAAAATGGTTGAATTATTAAACTAAACTAAAAAAGTGGATCTTGCAAGCGCTGATCATAATAAGTATCAGTTTGATGAGTCTGACACTGTGGCTGTTTTCACTTCTGAACGCTATATTTTCTGTAACACACCTGATAGTCATTATGTTTTTTGTTCATCCATCCCTAAAGGACTGCGTGGTCAAGCTGACGTCTGCATTGGCCATGCAGTATTTATCTTGATACGGACACTGCAGAAGTCACGGCATTCATAGTTTTTGCTCTTCGTGGAGCAGCGCAGAGCAGTTGTCAAGGAAGTGAGTTTGTTTGTACAGGACCTCCCACCCCCACCTATCGTCAACCAATCATGTCAATGCGGAGCTATACGGAGCCCTCCGCATTGTTACAACATTTGGGAGGCGCATAGCGATGCGGCAGAATTCTGCCTTTGCATGCTTCTGGAGGATCCGCAATTGCGTCACACCCTCCATACAAAGCCTTCCACCGCATTTTAGAATCAACCATAAGTTGGCTCGAAGCATCCTAGGTCGAACTGCCAGCACACAGCTGACACGAAGTAATGTCGTCCGCAAAAGGAGGTGCGGTGTGTATTGTACTTGAAATTTACCCCTGACAATCATATTCTGCCATTGTGTGGGTTGTTGTCTTACAGTTGATTTTAGCATGTGTCATTGGGGCTAATCATGATGATTTTGGGGAACCACGATGATTAATTTTGTCTTCCCACTATCATCAAGCTGTTTCGATAGACAATTTAGAAAATGTAACATCTACTCTGTCTGCACAGTTTCCCAGGCAACCACCGGCCTCAAAAATGCTGTGATACAAAATCTGCTTTCCCTTTGGGATATGCTGTGAAGCCTGTGAAGACAGACCAAAGGGGGATTTGCTGTGAAGACAGACACAACACACTGTAAGTCGTAGTTGTTCATTTCAAATCAATTGAGCATTTCAGGCACACAACTTCCAAATACAAACAATGACAATTTTCACAAAAAAAGTGCACAACCAAATATTGCATATTTCAAATTGAGTACTTCAAAAACAGCTGAAAACTTTGCATAGAATGAGTAGATCCCTACATCAACGAATTGATAACATCATATCTCAGAACAGTAAATAAAAGGAAATTATATTCACTACCCATTTAACACACATTTCCCTTTTCAAAAACATTACAGGCAATGGGGATGACTGAAACAAAAGTGGGTGACTGAAGCCTGCTTGATTGAAGCGGGGTTTATGGGTCCCTCTCCTCTCCCACTCCCTCCCCATCAATCTCTGTAGTTGGTTGCATTTCCTAAAGCTTAAGTAATTCACGTGATATCCCATTTTGTCACTTTTTATATATATTTTTTGCATTTGGATGGGAAATTAATTTGACATTGTATGAATCAATGGAGTCCTGCACAGTGTAGGCCGGGTCAGGTGCCTATATTAGGCTTACTGCTCCAATATATATTTTTTATGTCATGTTTCATTGTTATTTCTCAATATTTTGACTATGCTGGCCTATTTTTAAATGATCAAATACATGTCTGATCAATACATACAATTCTGAACATAGTCATAATGCCAATGCAGAGTCACCAATCATGGGCCATGATGATGTTATGTCCTCATCAGAGCTGTCCAAGCACACGCGAAGACAGCGTAACAGACAGAAGTGGAAAAAAAACTAAGTCGCTGCAAAGAGCCAAGTTTGTTCATCAATCACATTTTTATTTGTCACGTGTTATAAACGAGAACTTCACTCTTCAACTCTCATCTTATCCCTTATCTATGTTAATAGACTTGATTTGTGGATAAATCCCAAGCTTGTCCATGCTTAAAGGCAAATGTATTAATCTAATGTAATATAAGGCAAGTTAAGAAACATCTGTATGAAACATCTGTAGTCTTTTTTTCATAAAACAAGCGTAATGTAAACGGTGATTAAAATGGGCGATCTGAACTTAAAATTGGAGAATGCTCTAGCGTTATGATTAGAAAACATTTTGTAGGAAAACCCTCATGCTTTTCCATCATGATATAAAACAAGACAATATTTTGAACGTTGTGATAATCTCTGTTTAAACAGTGCATTGCATTTTGTCCTAAAATATGTTCTGGGTCAAAGAAGATCATTTATTTTCTGAGGAATGTTAGGTGTGTGGTGGGAAGCTTAACAATAGTTATGTTTTATGAAGAGTTTTGACAGCTTGAATGTTTTTTTTGTCTATGGTCCTCTCTGAGCGCTGTAAGCAAGCTGGAATCACAAATAACCATCTTGATCCCAAACATATAAAACAGTTAGCAGATAAAAGTTCAGCATGCCATGGCCACTCATTATTTGCTGAGGAAGTGGTCGTGTAGTCTATGAAGACTATAGACTCTGTTCTGCAGCAGGGTCTTCCTGTTCTGTGTTGTTTGGGCCTGTGGTCAGGTTTGTATTTGAGAAGCAGGCTGAGAGGCAAAGCCAAACAGCACTGTCTGAACAAAATAGAGGCAAACTAGTCCTTGTGCCTTCCACCCCCTTTGTCACTGTGAAGACACACACACACACACACACACACACGGCAGTTCAGTCTTCAGTGTCAATGACTACAGCATAATGGCCTTTAAGGTATTGAGTCAAGTCCAAATTGGCAAATATAAAGAGAGGTGACAGAAGCCTGTAAGATCTTAAATGTAACTAGACTTGCAGTTACATAGTGCCCCCTTCTGGACAAAACATGATGAGGGATGGTGCACTAGAAGAATCACAATACTATTGCATTTGGTAAAATCAACAGTATCTCTATTACTGCTTTCCTTTTCATAGGAGTTACCGTATTTCACCTGTACATTTTTTTTGTCAATGTTTATATTACCCCCTTTACAAACAGACCCATTTTTACCACATTCTCATCTACAGAGCCTTGCGAAAGTATTCGGCCCCCTTGAACTTTGCGACCTTTTGCCACATTTCAGGCTTCAAACATAAAGATATAAAACTGTATTTTTTTGTGAAGAATCAACAACAAGTGGGACACAATCATGAAGTGGAACGACATTTATTGGATGTTTCAAACTTTTTTAACAAATAAAAACTGAAAAATTGGGCGTGCAAAATTATTCAGCCCCCTTAAGTTAATACTTTGTAGCGCCACCTTTTGCTGCGATTACAGCTGTAAGTCGCTTGGGGTATGTCTCTATCAGTTTTGCACTTCGAGAGACTGAAATGTTTTCCCATTCCTCCTTGCAAAACAGCTCGAGCTCAGTGAGGTTGGATGGAGAGCATTTGTGAACAGCAGTTTTCAGTTCTTTCCACAGATTCTCGATTGGATTCAGGTCTGGACTTTGACTTGGCCATTCTAACACCTGGATATGTTTATTTTTGAACCATTCCATTGTAGATTTTGCTTTATGTTTTGGATCATTGTCTTGTTGGAAGACAAATCTTCGTCCCAGTCTCAGGTCTTTTGCAGACTCCATCAGGTTTTCTTCCAGAATGGTCCTGTATTTGGCTCCATCCATCTTCCCATCAATTTTAACCATCTTCCCTGTCTCTGCTGAAGAAAAGCAGGCCCAAACCATGATGCTGCCACCACCATGTTTGACAGTGGGGATGGTGTGTTCAGGGTGTTGCTTTTACGCCAAACATAACATTTTGCATTGTTGCCAAAAAGTTCAATTTTGGTTTCATCTGACTAGAGCACCTTCTTCCACATGTTTGGTGTGTCTCCCAGGTGGCTTGTGGCAAACTTTAAACAACACTTTTTATGGATATCTTTAAGAAATGGCTTTCTTCTTGCCACTCTTCCATAAAGGCCAGATTTGTGCAATATACGACTGATTGTTGTCCTATTCATCCAGAGTGATCATGGGCCTCTTGGCTGCATCTCTGATCAGTCTTCTCCTTGTATCAGCTGAAAGTTTAGAGGGACGGCCAGGTCTTGGTAGATTTGCAGTGGTCTGATACTCCTTCCATTTCAATATTATCGCTTGCACAGTGCTCCTTGGGATGTTTAAAGCTTGGGAAATCTTTTTGTATCCAAATCCGGCTTTAAACTTCTTCACAACAGTATCTCGGACCTGCCTGGTGTGTTCCTTGTTCTTCATGATGCTCTCTGCGCTTTTAACGGACCTCTGAGACTATCACAGTGCAGGTGCATTTATACGGAGACTTGATTACACACAGGTGGATTGTATTTATCATCATTAGTCATTTAGGTCAACATTGGATCATTCAGAGATCCTCACTGAACTTCTGGAGAGAGTTTGCTGCACTGAAAGTAAAGGGGCTGAATAATTTTGCACGCCCAATTTTTCAGTTTTTGATTTGTTAAAAAAGTTTGAAATATCCAATAAATGTCGTTCCACTTCATGATTGTGTCCCACTTGTTGTTGATTCTTCACAAAAAAATACAGTTTTATATCTATATGTTTGAAGCCTGAAATGTGGCAAAAGGTCGCAAAGTTCAAGGGGGCCGAATACTTTCGCAAGGCACTGTACATACACCTTTTATACCTGCCGTGCACATGCCGGGGACGAGTGGTAGTAGTGGTGGGCGTCTATTTTAATAAATCCATTGAATATACACAATTAAAAATAAATCCATTATTATTAAAATCAACATAAGACTAACACAATTTGGAGTTTGCCAAAAGGCACCTAAAGGACTCTCAGACCTTGAGAAACAAGATTCTCTGGTCTGATGAAACCAAGATTGAACTCTTTGACCTGAATGCCAAGCATCACGTCTGGAGGCAATCTGGCACCATCCCTACGGTGAAGTATGGTGGTGGCAGCATCATGCTGTGGGAATGTTTTTCAGAGGCAGGGACTGGAAGACTAGTCAGAATTGAGGGAAAGATGAAAGGCGCAAAGTACAGAGAGATCCTTGATGAAAACCTGCTCAGGACCTCAGACTGGGACTAAGGTTCACATTCCAACAGGACAATGACCCTAAACACACACTGTCAAGACAATGCAGGAGTGGTTTCGGGTCAAGTCTCTGTTTCCATTGATCATTTTTGGAGAAACCTGAAAATAGCTGTGCAGTATCACTCCCCATCCAAGCTGACAGAGCTTGAGAGGATCTGCAGAAAAGAATGGGAGAAACTCCCCAAATACAGTTGTGCAAAGCTTGTAGCATCATACCCAATTAGACTTGAGGCTGTAATTGCTGCCAAAAGTGCATCAACAAAGTACTGAGTAAAGGGTCTGAATACTTATGTAAATGTAATAGTTTTTAAAATGTTGTATGCATTTGCAAATATTTCTAAAAACCTGTTTTTAATTTATCATTATGTGGTATTGTGTGTAGATTGAGGATTCTTTAAAAAAATGTTTTAATCCATTTTAGAATAAGGCTGTAATGTTACAAAATGTGAAAAGTATATGGGTCTGAATACTTTTCAAAGGCACTGTAGGCCTATATATCAATCTTGAACAGGATGATCTATATTGGATGCAATTTGAATGGAATTGATGGAGAGAAAGACAGAGTGATCACTTGTGCACTGATTTAAAGCAACGATATAGTGTTTTGAAACTCTGCAGCTGTAATAAAATAAAATAAATCTTTACAATGAAAAAAAAACAAGGTGATCCCCAAAAGCCTGATGGAGATGTCTATATTAGACATGCATTCAATCTCTTACTGTAGCATAGGCTATGTTGCAGTAAATGTAGGTCTACCTGTCACAATAAAAAAAAGTTACCATGATGAGATGATAGGTCTACATACTGCGATGGGCTGTTGGTCCCCACCCTGGGCGTTGATGCTTCATCATGCAGTGACCAGAAAGATGGCCGTAGAGAATCCAGATTTAGACATCGCAAATAATTTAACAGTTCAATTTCACATCATGCTGTTCATAAAACTAATTTATTATAATGTACCGGTTTCTCGCAGTTATTTATCCTGGGAAGAGGGAGTGGTTTTGGGTGGTGAATCTTGGTAACCGGGTTCCTGCCATTCAACCCTCTTGTTTTTAAAAGGTATCTGTGACCAACAGATGCATATCTGTATTCCCAGTCATGTGTCCCAGTAATTAGGGCCTAATTATAATGTTTTAATTGATTGATTTCCTTATGAACTTTAACTCAGTAAAATCTTTGTAATTGTTGCATGTTGCATTTATATTTTTGTTCAGTGTAGATGTGGTGTGGATATTAAAAGATAAAACCTACACTAGATAACCAGGCTACCAACATCCATATTGCATCCAAGTCACCCGTTCCACAGATTTTTTAAATGGACTTTGAACAAGATACTGCATTATCTATAGGGCTATCTTTGTCTGATTAATAGGCCTAGTAAGATAAATGTCAATGACTACAAGAATATCATTACCTTTCCACTATGCAGCAGAACTCTAGTTACCCACTCAACCTGGACTCAGAGCATTTTGTATTATTCTGTAAGTAAATCCAAGACCCTCCATTTAGTATGTTACATTTGATATGGTTACATAAGACAGATGGTTTATTAAGGCAAAAATGAAAGTAGGTGGTTAGTCGGGGTGGATGGGGGTTGCGAATTCAAATCTCATCACAGACAACTTTAGCAACTTTTCAACTACTTGCTACTTTGCATGTTAGCTAACCCTTCCCCTAACCCTTTTAAACCTAACTCCTAAACTTAACCCCTAGCCTAGTTAACGTTAGCAAGCTAGCTGGAATTCATAACATATAATACGTTTTGATAATTTGTAACGTATTATACATTTTGCAAATTCATAACATATTGTACGTTTGGAAATTCGTACCATATTATACGAATTGTAATATATCATATGAAATGTTTATTTTATTAATTTATTTTACCTTTATTTTACCAGATATGTTGACTGAGAACACACTCATTTACAGCAACAACCTGGGGAATAGTTACGGGGGGGTGAATGAGCCAATTGGAAGCTGGGGATGATTAGGTGGCCATAATTGTATGAGGACCAGATTAGGGATTTAGCCAGGACACCGAGGTTGACACCCCTACTCTTACGATAAGTGCCATAGGATCTTTAGTGACCACAGAGAGTCAGGACACGCTTTTAATGTCCCATCCAAAAGACGGTACCCTACACCGGGCAATGTCCCCAATGACTGCCCTGGGGCATTGGATGTACAGTGAATTCAGAAAGTATTCAGACCCCTTGACTTTTCCCACATTTTGTTAAGTTACAGCCTTATTCTAAAATGTATTAAATTGTTTTTCCCTCATCAATCTAAGCACAATACCCAATCATGACAAAGCAAATATCACCTTCACATAAGTATTCAGACCCTTTACTCAGTACTTTGTTGGCAGCGATTACAGCCACCAATCTTCTTGGGTATGACGCTACAAGCTTGGAACACCTGTATTTGGGGAGTTTCTCCCATTCATCTCTGCAGATCCTCTCAATCTCTGTCAGGTTGGATGGGGGAGCGTCGCTGCACAGCTATTTTCAGGTCTCTCCAGAGATGTTCGATCGGGTTCAAGACCTGGCTCTGGCTGATTCACTCAATGATATTCAGAGACTTGTCCTGAAGCAACTCATGCATTGTCTTGTCTGTGTGCTTAGGTTCGTTGTCCTGTTGAAAGGTGAACTGTAGTCACAGTCTGAGGTCCTGAGCTCTCTGAAGCAGGTTTTCACCAAGGATCTCTCTGTACTTTGCTCCTTTCATCTTTCCCTCAATACTGACTAATCTCTCATTCCCTGCCGCTGTAAGACATCCCCACAGGATGATGCTGCCACCACCATGCTTCACCGTAGGGATGGTGCCAGGTTTCCTCCAGACGTGATGCTTGGCATTCAGGCCAAAGAGTTCAATCTTGGTTTCATCAGACCTGAGAATCTTGTTTCTTATGGACTAAGAGTCCTTTAGGTGCCTTTTTGCAAACTCTAAGCGGGCTGTGATGTGCCTTACTGAGGAGTGGCTTCTGTCTGGCCACTCTACCATAAATTCCTGATAGTTGGAGTGCTGCAGAGATGGGAGACCCTTCCAGAAGGAAAACCATCTCCACAGACGAACTCTGGAGCTGTGTCAGAGTGACCATTGGGTTCTTGGTCACCTCCCTGACCAAGGCCCTTCTACCCCAATTGCTCCGTTTGGCTGGGCGGCCAGCTCTAGGAAGAGTCTTGATGGTTCCAAATTCTTCCATTTAAGAATGATGGAGGCCACTGTGTTATTGGGGACCTTCAATGCTAAAGAAAAATGGTACCCTTTCCCAGATCTGTGCCTCGACACAATCCTGTCTCGGAGCTCTATGGACAATTCCATCGACATCATGGCTTGGTTTTTGCTCTAAAGTGCAGTGTCAACTGTGGGACTTTATATAGACAGGTGTGTGCCTTTCCAAATCATGTCCAATCAATTGAATTTACCACAGGTGGACTCCAATCAAGTTGTAGAAACATCTCAAGGATGATCAATGGAAACCGGATGCACCGGAGCTCAATTTCGAGTCTCATAGCAAAGGGTCTGAATACTTATGTAAATAAGGTTTCTTTTTTTACATTTGCAAACATTTCTAAAAACCTGCTTCTGCTTTGTCATTATGGGGTATTGTGTGTAGATTGATGAAGAATACAATTAATTTAATCCATTTTAGAATAAGGCTGTAACATAACAAAATGTGGAAAAAGTCAAGTGATCTGAATACTTTCCGAATGCACTGTATCTATATTTTTTAGACCAGAGTAAAGAGACCATACTGCTGACCCTCCACCACTTCCCGCAGCATATGGTCTCCCATCCAAGGACCAACCCTGCTTTGCTGCAGAGGCAAGCCAGCAGTGGGATATAGGGTGGTGAACTGCTGCCTAAAATAGAAAATGGGAGATCCACAAATTAATACATCCCATATGAAACGTAACATACCATACTAAATGGAGTGTATCGGATTTAAGTATAGAATAATACGAAATGCTCTGAGACCAGCTCGATACACTCTACACTCAGTGGGCCTAAACAGTTTTCCAGTTGTCCAACCATTTTATGCAAGTAAAGTACATGTCGGTTAAAAAAAATGTCACGCCCGGCCTGATGGAAACGGAACATTTATCGGTAAACTTTCCAAATGTCGACAAAACAAGATACTATAATCAAGGTGGGATATTTTTGTGTCGGTAAAATCAATTACGCGAGAAATGCCGGTGGTAATGGTATTAGGCCCAAATATTTCTATATCATATCGAAGTAAACTTGGAGCCACGCGATGATGTTGTGTGGTCCTACGAGTCGGGAAAACATGCAGTTTATTAGGATGCATATTAATTTATGATTTTACAATATTCGCATTCCAATTGGATTGAAACCTAGCTCGTGATTGCAATAATAGATACATGATTAGTCGGTAATTACAATGCCATTTATAAAATATGGAATGTTTAACTTTTTTTTTAAATATTCAAATTAAGGTACATTTGCAGATAATTAATATTTAACTCGCAAGGTTGATGACCTGGCTAAAAGTTAATTGAAAGCGCAACGTCTAGGTTAACTTCAAAAGCTAAATAGCGTGCTACTACGCCATGGACTTCACGGGAATTGAATAATAAACAACAAAAATAAATGTCTGAATAAATGACAGAAAATTGTCTGAGTTAGAGATCCATCCGGAGTCCATTCGTGGTAACACCGTGGCTATGTCTACGATACGGTGGCAGTGGCACAGAGTGAACTTAAGTTTGCTTTATAAATGCTGTGGTATTTATTCAAAACCATTCACGTTTTGTGGCACTCACTTACTGTGAAGAGTCCCATCGAAAGCCTCACTAGTTATCCAAAAAAGACTGCTTCTTCTGAAATAATCGCGGCCATGGTGGCTTTCAACTGGTCCCTATGTCAAATCAGTACTTGCAACAATAACCGTGGAAATGCTTGTGTAACGTAGTAGACTGGCCACACACATACTTACTTATTATTAAGGAAGTTTCTTATAAAAAAAAATATTCATAAATATTATCCTGCCAACCACTATATGAAGACGTTTTTAAAAAACAATTTAAAATTGTACCTTTTTGTAATGACCACCCAGAAACAGTGTTGCATATTTTTGGCATTGTTTTCATGTAAGGAATCTGGCAGACATCAGTAGATTTGTAATTGAACACATTTATGAAGATTGTACACTATTATGGAGATGTGCTGCTTGGATTCTTAACTTATGATAAAATTGTTTCAACTTATTTCTATGTAATTCATTTAATTATTATTTTGGCCAAATTCCATATTCACAAATGTACATTTACAAACAAAACACCACATTTTATTACCTTAAATTATACTATATTTTAAGACAAATACTCTGCCAACAAGACAAATACTCTGCCAACAAAAAAGCTGTTAGTATTATAACTGTGTGTATTGATTTGTCGTTAATAAAAATGTATAAAAATGAAATGAACATTTTTTTAAATAACAAACAACAAAAAAAAATAACAAAAACGTAGTAGACTGCTGTCTGTTTGATGTTCAGTGCTATTCGGGATTCTAAACCCTAACCATAACCCTTTACCTAACCTTAACAGTTTAAATAGTTAACTTCAATGGGGTATAGCATGGACCCTGTCTGAATAGGGTTAGGCTGTTGTGGGGTAAATCTTTCTTTCAGTCATATGATATCATCCAAGGAATGATAGGAATTGCTTTGAATGTGTGCATGCATTTAAACATTTGAACATTTATAATATATAGGCTATATACTTATTTTGCTGATGCTTTGTGGGGTTTTTTCTATTCTATTCAAAGTTATAAGATTAAAGTCAAAGTGGGAGATTATCCAACTTGTTTATTGACGTAGCCAAGATCTAAGCTAATGGTTCTACAGTAAGCCGGTCATGGGACCATTTAAGTGTTTACAATCTTGTTAATGTCTCACCATCTGAATGAAAATAATGAAACAATGAGGTCATTTCACCATTAGTCAAATGGCCCATTTGGTCAAACTGTTTATCATTACTCATTTACTCTCTGATCATTGCATGGTATGTGTCAGAAGTATTTAAATCCTGACAACAAACAAACTTAATGGACTCAAAGAATAGCCTACATGAGGCTGTTATGCAATAGAAACTACAGTGCCTTGCGAAAGTATTCGGCCCCCTTGAACTTTGCGACCTTTTGCCACATTTCAGGCTTCAAACATAAAGATATAAAACTGTATTTTTTTGTTAAGAATCAACAACAAGTGGGACACAATCATGAAGTGGAACGACATTTATTGGATATTTCAAACTTTTTTAACAAATCAAAAACTGAAAAATTGGGCGTGCAAAATTATTCAGCCCCTTTACTTTCAGTGCAGCAAACTCTCTCCAGAAGTTCAGTGAGGATCTCTGAATGATCCAATGTTGACCTAAATGACTAATGATGATAAATACAATCCACCTGTGTGTAATCAAGTCTCCGTATAAATGCACCTGCACTGTGATAGTCTCAGAGGTCCGTTAAAAGCGCAGAGAGCATCATGAAGATCAAGGAACACACCAGGCAGGTCCGAGATACTGTTGTGAAGAAGTTTAAAGCCGGATTTGGATACGAAAAGATTTCCCAAGCTTTAAACATCCCAAGGAGCACTGTGCAAGCGATAATATTGAAATGGAAGGAGTATCAGACCACTGCAAATCTACCAAGACCTGGCCGTCCCTCTAAACTTTCAGCTCATACAAGGAGAAGACTGATCAGAGATGCAGCCAAGAGGCCCATGATCACTCTGGATGAACTGCAGAGATCTACAGCTGAGGTGGGAGACTCTGTCCATAGGACAACAATCAGTCGTATATTGCACAAATCTGCCCTTTATGGAAGAGTGGCAAGAAGAAAGCCATTTCTTAAAGATATCCATAAAAAGTGTTGTTTAAAGTTTGCCACAAGCCACCTGGGAGACACACCAAACATGTGGAAGAAGGTGCTCTGGTCAGATGAAACCAAAATTGAACTTTTTGGCAACAATGCAAAACGTTATGTTTGGCATAAAAGCAACACAGCTCATCACCCTGAACACACCATCACCACTGTCAAACATGGTGGTGGCAGCATCATGGTTTGGGCCTGCTTTTCTTCAGCAGGGACAGGGAAGATGGTTAAAATTGATGGGAAGATGGATGGAGCCAAATACAGGACCATTCTGGAAGAAAACCTGATGGAGTATGCAAAAGACCTGAGACTGGGACGGAGATTTGTCTTCCAACAAGACAATGATCCAAAACATAAAGCAAAATCTACAATGGAATGGTTCAAAAATAAACATATCCAGGTGTTAGAATAGCCAAGTCAAAGTCCAGAACTGAATCCAATCGAGAATCTGTGGAAAGAACTGAAAACTGCTGTTCACAAATGCTCTCCATCCAACCTCACTGAGCTCGAGCTGTTTTGCAAGGAGGAATGGGAAAACATTTCAGTCTCTCGATGTGCAAAACTGATAGAGACATACCCCAAGCGACTTACAGCTGTAATCGCAGCAAAAGGTGGCGCTACAAAGTATTAACTTAAGGGGGCTGAATAATTTTGCACGCCCAATTTTTCAGTTTTTGATTTGTTAAAAAAGTTTGAAATATCCAATAAATGTCGTTCCACTTCATGATTGTGTCCCACTTGTTGTCGATTCTTCACAAAAAAAATACAGTTTTATATCTTTATGTTTGAAGCCTGAAATGTGGCAAAAGGGTTGCAGGGGGCCGAATACTTTCGCAAGGCACTGTATGTATATGTATGTGCTATGCATTGAACATCATATGATATATTCTGTTATGTGAAAATGCAAATGATATATATATATAGACTATATATGTTTTGAGGTGGACAATGCTGATTTTGCAAGGGGCTTGAAGGACAAAAATCCATGCATAATGTGTGATAGGATTAGGATAACCCCCAGAATGAATTGCTGTCGGGTACTGTACATTGGCCGAAAGAATGGAACTCTTGTGAGCCGTCCCAAAACATGGAGACACCGATCCTGATTGTCCAGATAAGGAATGAAAAGACACAATCTCACCGGCCAATATGAAAAGTGAGATAATTGTTGT
Organism: Oncorhynchus mykiss; assembly: GCF_057628025.1. Classification (NCBI taxonomy): domain Eukaryota; kingdom Metazoa; phylum Chordata; class Actinopteri; order Salmoniformes; family Salmonidae; genus Oncorhynchus; species Oncorhynchus mykiss. Next base: position 68,180,660 of record NC_143022.1, read on the forward strand.
TTATTGCATCTGATTACTTATTATTAATATATACCGACCGGTAAGAGATAAAATGCCAAAATAATTATTTCAGGGGCAATGGGTGCCATTGAGGTGAAACTGTCCTCTGGCTCAGTCTTTCCCATAGGCTATGAAGAAACCAGCAAGTCTGGACAAGTCAAACTCAGTGATGAGCTTGTTACCTACTATTAGTGGGTACAACCCCTGGCCTTTCCCTGTAATGGGCCTATACATCAATGATTGATGAGGCAGCATGTTGATAATGGTCCTATTAATTACCAAACAATTAAACATCCATGTTTTTCTTATTTTGATAGCTTGTATCTGTGTTGTATTTGAAAAGAAAACAGCAGTTGTGAAAAAGGTGTCATTCATGAATGGCATTGTGCATTTCACAAAGAAGCCATGTGAGTTAATATTTCTTCATGCTAATTTTGTAAATGTTTGGGTAATTAAAATGCTCCATTGTGGTTGACATAGCCATTAGCAAAGGACTTTCAGCGACTCCCCCGTAATCATTTTCAACATGCGCCGTTGAAATAATGTAAATTGTTGAAATAATCCAAAATTGTTGTCTTGTTTTTATAAGCCCTTCTGTAATTTTATGACGCTTAATAATGGATATACTTGTACATCTATCTATTCCTGTTCACATATTGATTTGTGGTAGTGCAACAAAAAAAAATGCACTAAGCTCATACAAATTCCCTTCTCACTGCACACAAACCACTGGTCGATAAACACATACCAAAACACAAGTTATTGAATTGCTGGAAAAACAAATGTTAATGAATGCAAACAAACCATGAATTTGCACTGCAAAAAACAAAGCATTTATAATAGTTTGTTGACACAATGCCAAACACTAACGTTCATAAGGCACCTTGAAAATGCAGTAAATCAACTACACATTTGCTACACACAAGTAAGCATTTGTTACAGTTATACGGCACCTTGAGACAAAACGTTCAACTCGTCATACATGTCCCATTTCATTCAGTAATGTATTTTATGTCTGATTCTTGTGTGCCAATGACCTTACATGTGATGTGGATGATGTCGCTAGGGGTGGATGGGAGAGGGCCATTAGTCCAAAGTCCATTCAGATCTTAACCTCAGCAAATCAAAGACACCACCCCCCCCCCCCCCCCCCCCCCTCCAACACAAATTTACATCACCTCAAACTGTCACCAGAAAAATCACACTACATCATCAGCACTTTATTTGAGGCGGAGGGTACTAGAGTCTTGTGATCTGTATAAAATGGGCAGTCAGTACATTTGGGAGACAGAGCCCTTACAGACACCAACAGATTCTTACACATCTTAAAAAGCGTCAGCCAAAAAGTATGTGGAAGAACACCAGCACTGGTAAGGAGAGGTCACTGGATGGCACAGAATATCGGTTGGATATCAGATCTGTATTTTTTTTAGCAAGCCAGGTGAATCATAGATGATAATTGTTGTCATTTTGGGGGGGAAATGGAACCAAGTGGCTTCATTTTTATTCTTTAAAGCTGAACATTTGCTTTTGTAAAACATTGGATTTTTGTGGGTGAAAAATCTAAGGAACTTTACAGATTTTTGACTTAACACGTTTTTTTTCTAAGTGTATCTAGAACCTAAAAGGGTTCTGCGGTTGTCCCATAGGAAAGACCTTTAAAGAACCCTCCAGGTAGAATGGTTTTGGTTCCACATAGAACCCTTTCTATAGAGGGTTCTACATGGATTCTCCTATGGGGACAGCCGAAAAACCATTTTAGAACTTAGAGTGTATGGGGTTTGTTTGCCACTTGTAATGCTGCAAAGTGATAGGCAATAATGTGTACAGTATGTGGCTCTCTTTGCTGGAGACAACCTCACTACATGATAAGACCCCACCCCCACCATCTCTGTCCTGCCATGGCTCCTGTCTCCCTCATATCTGACCTGTTTTCCCCTCAGATGACCCTAGACAGGTGGCAGTCACTGGAGCCTTGTCCCGGAGTACCAACCGCAGAAAGAGGACCAGCTTCACCAAAGAGCACGTGGCACTTCTCCGTGTCACATTTGAGACCGACCCTTACCCTGGCATCAGCCTGAGAGAGAGCCTGTCTCAGAGCACAGGCCTACCTGAATCTCGCATCCAGGTAAGCAGCTAAACACACACACACACACACACAAGGCTGTAGAATAAGGCTGTAACGTAACAAAATGTTGAGAAAGTCAAGGGGTTTGAATACTTCCTGAATGCACTGTATGCAGCATGTACACACACACACACACAAGTGTAATTGGGGTTGTTTACATTACAGCGTCTCTGTGTTCAAATGTGGCCAGCATAGGTGCTGCTGATACTAGTATCAGGGTTTCTGTTTATCTTTTAAATCACTAATATGATGTAAGCGGTTTTTATCTGTGGTATTGTTTGGTCTGACTGATAGACTGTACTACACTTATTGTAAACAGAGCAGACAACAGCAAGATAAGCCCCAACACTCATAATATTCTACAGGTGTTTGTTTGTGGGCTTGGGAAATTATTAGCATGGGCACAAAGCAGATAATAATAATCTTAGTCATTAGAGTCAACTAACTGCAACACAGTATCTGTTTGCATCGGATGTACATTCTAACTGCTATGTAATAACACAATTGTTTTGTCATCTCTCTCCAGGTGTGGTTCCAGAACAGGAGGGCTCGAACTATGAAGTATAAGGGAGCTAAGGCCGTGTGGCAGTCTGACTCTGGCTTCCACTCCCCTGGTGGGTTCACCCCTGTCCAGGACACAGTTTCTCAGCACCGCACCATGGGGACAGGGGCTACCCAGCCTGACCTGGCCCCTCTGTCCACCTCCCCCTGCCTGCCCCCTGCCTACCCCATCCAGTTGAAGGAGGAGTTGGATGACTTTTTCTATGGATGCTGCCCTTCACCCTACACTGGAGTGGAGGAGACTGGCCACTACAACTCCCTGTTTGAACTGAAGCAAGCCAGGGTGCTGGGATACAGTGCCAGCCCACCACTGAATAGCCCCAGGCACCAGATGGTTCCAGGAGCCTGGTCCCAGGCGGGTGATCAGATGTCCCCAGTGCAGTCCACGTGGAGCCCCTTTCCTCTGGAGGTAAGGAAAAGCAGCGCAGGCTCCAGCCAGGCCTTCCTTTACCATAGCTCAGCTGAGCAGCAGCCCCTCTACAGCAACCCCCAGGAAGCCTATGGAGGCCCCATTACCCAGACCCAGGCCCCAGTCACCCCGGATTCCGGCTGCTGGGAGGTTGGACAAGAGAACACCCCTACGATGAAAGGCCAAGGTTCCCAGTTGTATGGCTCCTGGAGCATGGATATGTCTACCCCAGAATACCCAGAGCTCCCTGTCCTGTCCCTGCAGGATATCCTGAGGGAGCTGGATGAAGAGTGCTGGGAGGGAAATAGCCTGAACAGCTACCCCAATGAGGATAATCTGGTTAACTGTTGAAAACTTTTTTTTGTGGAAAAACAAGAGGGTTTTACTGTATATCCTGTGTTGCTGGAATGTCAACTATGGACTACATGTTGACAGAAATGTTCTCAGAGAGAGAGAGAGAGAGGGGATCATCTTTAGGAATTCTACAACAATCATATTAATTCACCCTCATGAACTTCATTTTACATTATCTATATATCTATATATCTATTTATTCATATTTTGTTCTCTGTACTTAAATTCTAAATACATTTTTATTAAAACAGAGTTTACATTTGTTTGTTTTATTCTGAAGAACTTTTTCTGAAGAACTCATTGCATTACAACAGCTTTGATCAGTGGAGAACTGAACTGACACCTTTGATTTCAGAGGAAGTAATATAATATATTGCTGATTTATAAAGTATTATGCCATAATGAAGGGTATTTCAAACAGGTCAAAGAGCCTAAGTAGGGCTTCAAGATGTTATGAGTAAGCCTTGAATTTACATTTCTTTACACTCATTTGCATTCGTCATGCATGTGATCAGTTGTCACTCATGCACAGCGTAAAGAAACACATCCACTAAGACGGTGGTTGTGAGTCACAGATTCATAGTATGCGAATCCGAGTAGCTGGTCATTGTAGGCCTACTGTATCAGTTATAATGCTCTTTCTGACCATAACTCTTAAGTTGTCCATACAAGCCGCTTTGTGAAGTGCCACATTGTTCTTGTGTCAAGTGTCCCGAGTGGCACAGTGGTCTAAGTCACTGCATCTCAGTGCAAGAGGTGTCACTCCAGTACCTCGCTCGAATCCAGGCTGCATCCGGCCGTGATTGGGAGTCCCATAGGGCAACACACAATTGGCCCAGCGTCGTCCGGGTTTGGCCGGGGTAGGCCGTTATTGTAAATAGGAATTTGTTCTTCACTGACTTGCCTAGTTACATTTTTAAAAAGAGTCACTGGTGGTCAATGATACTGATCGTACCATATTTTTACAGCAGTTATGCAAATATGCCACTTGAGGTCATTAGAGAACCGTTCATTTTGAATTTCATTGTTACCTCTCAACTCGTCCAGATGTATTCAGAGATCTACTTTATCTATAGGTCTACTACATTAAGGTCTTGGTACATTTTACAACTAGCAACTTGAGACACAGGGAAAGTATCACTGTATGAGCTCAAGGACATGCTAGATGACCAATTGAAATGATTATTATTATATTATTATTATTATATCATAGGGTACATTTTATAGATTTTAGAAACTTGATTCTGATTCAATATTATGTATTTTCTCTTTTGTTTGGTATTTATTTTATTTCTTGGACCATGTACACTTGTAATGCTTTCCTATGCTGAAATTTTCTCAGGTCGCTCGCTCAAGAGACTTTCTTCCTACTAAAATAAAATATAAATACTTTGGAAAGAATGTATATTAGAAATGATTTAGCTAAAATCACAATTTTAAAAAAAATATATAAATAGGACAGTCTATGCCATCCATGGTTCTGTCGCTCCTGGATATGTCTTAAGATACTGTAAGATTTCTATAGACACCATTGAAGATCCCACCGGTCAACCCATGACCTCACTACACCTCTCATAATACAGTGGCATCTACCAGATCAGCAGAGTAGGGAGATACATATTTCTGTTGCTAGGACCCAACATTTTCCTGTGGCTGCTACCTCTGTAGTCACACCTATAACCCACAAGGGAAAATGAGCTGTGAGACACAATCGAAAGAGAGACGCTCTCTCACACAGCAACACCATTCATTCACAGTAACGTCCCTCATTACACAGGTCATGGAGGAAAATGTTTTGTGTGCAAAGGTGAACATAACAAAAGGATTACTCACGTATAGTGATCTTTTGTAGTAGTGTAGGTAATGAGCCTTGATACCTCAGAGACCTCAAGAGGAGACAGAAATGCATGTACGTATGGACACATGCGTGCACACACACGCACACAATGTTTTCCTATCCCCTTACGATCTGCATCAATCAATGGAAGTGAAGATGTGCAAAAAGACAGGAGAGAAATCCTAAAGCCGTGAGATGAGATCTTATGTAAATAAGAACTTGTAGTGCAGGACCACACTGAGGGTTTGGTGAAATTACAAGCCATATTCTTTAGTGAAGCCTGGGCTCATACCCTAGAACTGTGTGTGTGTGTGTGTGTGTGTGTGTGTGTACATGTTTGCATACAGTGCATTCGGGAAGTTTTCAAACCCCTTGACTTTTTCTACATGTTGTACGTTACAGCCCTGTTCTAAAATTATTTCAATTGTTTTATTCCCTCATCAATCTACAAACAATACCCCATAATGACAAAGCAAAAACAAGTTTTCAGAAATGTTTGTGAACTGAAATATAACATTTACATAAGTATTCAGACCCTTTGCTATGAGATTTGAAATTGAGCTCAGTTGCATCCTGTTTCCATTGATCATCCTTGAGATGTTTCTACAAAAACCAAGGCATGAGATTGAAGGAATTGTCCGTAGAGATCCGAGGCCCCAAGAACACAGTGGCCTCCATCATTCTTAAATGGAAAACGTTTGGAACCACCAAGACTCTTCTTGTAGCTGGCCTTCCGGCCAAACTGAGCAATCGGGGGAAAAGGGCCTTGGTCAGGGAGGTGACCGATGGTCACTCTGACAGAGCTCTAGTGTTCCTCCGTGGAGATGGGAGAACCTTACAGAAGGACAACCATCTCTGCAGCACTTCACCAATCAGGCCTTTATGGTAGAGTGGCCAGACGGAAGCCACTCCTTAGTAAAAGGCACATGACAGCCAGCTTGGAGTTTGCCAAAAGGCACCTAAAAACTCTCAGACCATGAGAAACAAGATTCTCTGGTAGGATGAAACCAAGATTAAACTCTTTGGCCAGAATGCCAAGCGTCACATCTGGAGGAAACCTGGCACCATCCCTACGGTGAAGCATGGTGAGACAACAACCCTAAGCACACAGCCAAGACAATGCAGGAGTAGCTTCGGGACAAGTCTCTGAATGCCCAGCCAGAGCCCGGATTTGAACCCGTTCAAACATCTCTGGAGAGACCTGAAAATAGCTGTGCAATTTTTTTTATAAATGCCCAAAACCTGTTTTTGCTTTGTCATTATGGGATATTGTTTGTAGATTGATGAGTGGGGGAGAAAAAAACAATTTAATACATTTTAGAATAAGGCTGTAATATAGAAAAATGTATGTAATAAAACATGTATGTGCATGCTAGCATGTGTGTGTCTGTGTGCACATGTCACATGAAAAAGGTCTTATCTAGAAATCTGAAGAGCAAACGAATCCAATGATCAATCCGCCAAGAAAGTGCTGCAGACGTATCCGTTACCGAAGATACTGGGACTTTTCATTTCATTCCAGTTTTCTAAACTTTGACTGTCAAAGAGGGGCTACTGGGACAGCAGCCCTGTCTTTTATAGATACCTTCACCTTTAAACCTAGTCTGGTTACAAAGAGACAGTTGATATTGAAGTCATCCACTGGGAAATAAGGTCAGCAGCTCACTAATGAACTCATGTAGCTTACCAACATCAAACTTACACCAGTAGCCTAGCTTAGGCCTTACTAGTCATGCTCTGTAAAATGAAGCAAGGTTTTATATACATATATACATATATAGCAAATTAATATATGCATTATATGTGTATTCATTAGACTACATAAAAACAATGCAGATAGTCTCATTTGGAATTCAACTAAATGCTGTTACTTATCTTCTCTGATTGGTTCATAACACCTACTATGCTACATGTTTTGAACAGCAAGTATGAGGTAATTGTTTGATCACGTGAAAGCTGCAGCAACTGGCTGGGTTCCTTTTGCATAGGCTGGTGCCCCGGGTGGACGGAGTTTACACATTCCATTCCATTGGTTTTGACAAAATTCTCCATTCACCCGGGGCACCGGGCCATCCAAAACGAACAGGCCCCTTGTCAAACGATATGGTAGCGCTACAGCGGAGGTTGAAAGCTACAGCTTCGTAGCTCAGGGGAGCCACGCCCCTTGATGCTGATTGTACAGTTGTACAGTTGTACAATCTGGCTAGGGACTATCAACAAAGTGGATATGACGTATGTTGTGTGGGAGAATGTATGCATTTGTGCACATGTGGCATATGCTATCAAATGGAAGTAGGGTAGGAGAGAGAAGTCCAGGACATCATATGTTTTCTGGGACAAACATGTGTAACAATACAGCTGTTCTCACCACTATCAAACAGATGTGTGTGTGTGTGTGTGTGTGTGTGTGTGTGCATATGTGCGCTTGCGTGCAAGTGTGTTTGTTTGCTTGTTCTTCCTCCTTGAAGATAATGGGTCTGGGTGCGCTAATTCAAGGAGTCAACCCACACCTGTCCAAGTGCAACACAGAGGCCAAGTCTTCTCTTCCTGTATACTGTATTTGCACAGCATCCACTCCCTGTGGTGTCTCCATCTGCAAGATGATCACGCTACTCTCTCCCCTCCCTCTTCAGGTCATCATGACATTATTGTCATACTTTTGTTTTGGCTAATGATTCTGGGCAATTATGCCATCATTTGGGATTCATTAGGACTACAACCATAGAGAAAGTATCTGGATTTAACACCATTATACGTAGGGTATGGGCTATGACTAAAATGTTGTGTTTGAAGATGCAAATCAAGTGTAATAACGATGAAACAAATGCTATTTGGAGACACTTCAACAATATAGCAAAGAAGTTAGCCTAATATCAATAAACTATCCACAATCTATGGATTTTTACCAAAACCCATTGGTCTCAGATATAGCCCCGCCTCTACAACAAGCGAACTCACCTTTTCTATAGTGCCAATGCAAACTAGGCGAGAGACCGAGAGTCAAGGGGCGAACTGGGGAACAGGCTAAGCAGCGGGCTTCCAAGCGCGTCTCGCAAATACATCAACGATAGGGCGGGGGACTGGGGACTAGGGCGAACCCGTTTCGACTGCTGAGACTTTCTAGACTTTGCTGAACCGGTAAATAGCCACTCTGCACAGTGCCTGTGCTTTTTGTGTATGCAGTGTGGAAATAAAGGGGTTTTAAGGCCACATTTGCGAACTGGACAGGAGGAAGGAGAAATGGAGTTTCCATTGGTTTCGGTGAGTCGCGCATTTGGTCTCCGTCTCTGGTAATGCCAGTGGTGTGGGGATCTCCGTGCAGCTCAGGAAAACAGGGCGTCGGAGGATGGTGGTAATGAGAGGATCATCATGGCAAACGGAACTGGTACTCTTATGTTGAAATGCGTTGTGGTTGGAGACGGTGCTGTGGGCAAAACGTGTCTGTTGATGAGCTATGCCAACGACGCCTTTCCAGAGGAGTATGTGCCCACTGTGTTTGACCATTATGCAGGTAAGGTGATTTTGGAACATGTCATGATCTTACATGAACATTTAGGCGGTGTGTGGTGTGGTGTGTGTGTGTGTGTGAGCGAGAGAGATCTCGAATTGAATCATTTCCAGTTACCCGATCCTTCCTAATAAAATCTGACACTCTGGTAATCTAGTTACTGTTGCATGAGTTTAATCTCTATGCCAATTTGTTTGAATAGTCCCTACATTCCAATGTTCAGGGGAAAGTGAAGTGTGTGTTTGAATGTAGTGCAATGCTTACCTTTTCTACTTTCTTTGTCTCAGATTGCATAGGAATACATCTGTTTCTATCAGCAAAACCACTTGGGATAAGAGATCCCTCTGTCTCTCTCTAAACAAGCCTTTTTCATTGCTTTGCAGTGAGTGTCAATGTTGGCGGAAAGCAGTACTTATTGGGACTGTATGACACAGCTGGTCAGGTACAGTGAGTTTATTTTTACTCTGGCTGGTTGCCAAGCATGCCACGTCCAAGGACACAACCTCTCCCGATGTGTGTGTCCCCCCCCCCCACACTGTTAACCAATGGTGCTCTAGACACACCCACAAGCTTGAAATTCTGATCACTCTAAACTGCAACAGGTGACGGTTTTCTCCACATTGCTCTAGTTTCCAGTCAGTCTGGTGTGTGATAGACCGTGGTTGTAGGCCTCGTTAAGCATTTCAATAGGTCTATTATGTAGAGAACAGGGGTCCTATGTCCAGTAGGGAGGTTGTCACTGTCTTGTTTATGGGTTGGTTCTTTACAATGTAGCATTCAAATCTGCAAGTGTATCACTCAACTCGCACTGTACACAGCAGCACGCAGTCAAATGTGCACAGCCATAACATTTTCACTCCCTGTCAGCAAGCTCTCGTGTAAACACACACTCACGTTCTCCTCTAAGACCATTAGCTCTGTTTTTCCAAGCTGGGTCTGAAAGTTAAGGCATGTCACATGCAGCGACAAATTGCTAACACTCTTCCCCCGAACCCAATTTTTTTTTAACTGTGTAAAGTCCAAATAGGTCCTGAACTGAAACATTATTTGTCTGGTGAATAGGTTTTGAGGTTGAGAAATAATACTATAAGGCCCATTTGTTTGTTCATTAATCAAATATAAGTACATGAATAGTTTAGCTATTGTCTCCAACAATCCCAAATAATTATTCCCACTCGAATCTGTGGCTACCATAACTAATTCTTTAGAGAAACTATATGATCTTAAAACTACATTTCAGTAGTGTTTCACACAGCTTTTCGTTGCTCTTTGGTGTTTGATTGCAATTCCATATCTGGAGCCTTTTTTGTTTTCTAATTCAGACCGTCTGTGAAATTGAGAAGTTTCCCAGATGTCGACTGTGGGCGCAGAGGCCACAGAGAGTAGTTACTTCTCTTCAAACGCAGCCCCTCCAACTCCTCCACCTCGGCTGATCTCTTTATACTTTTGAGCACAAGGCCAGCTGGTAATGTTTAACTTCAGCATCTGATCAAAGAAGGGAGTGCTAGAGGGAGGGAATAGAGACCGAGGGGCTGGCTGAGACAGAGGGGAAAAAACAGAGTGAGTGGGGAGCGAAAAACTGCAAATCTGCTCTGGAACCCTATAATACAGCCCTATAGGAGGCTCGGGCCGGGGGTGTGGAAGAATGCAATGCTAAATACTATACCCCCTCTCTGTTGAGGAACCTCATCCAACCCAGCCACCCACCCGCTAAATCACAGTCTCCTGCTACAGTCCCCACCTTCTGCTCTGCATCAGACATGTTTTATTGGCTCCAAAGACCTTTTAATACTTATGCCCCTGGCAGAGCTGAAGCTCCCGGAATCGTCAGCTGTTTCATAGGGGAAGATGATTAACCATTTGCTCAAAGAGGAGAGAAATGAGTCTCTCATTTCGTCTGTGTAACACTTATTCCACCAGCCGTGTATTTCATGCATCTATACGTAACACGTTCAGTCACATTTCTTAGCTCTTGAACATGTGGGCCAAGAACAGAAGGAACAGAATGGAATATACTTTATTGATTTGTTCATTCATCCTCTCCCTGGCTGATGCACTAATCATAGAAAGCTAGCATTGCTGCTGTGGATAGGAGGGGGAAGCAGGAAGTGGATGTTAAGTGCTGTTGTACCCATGGCAACACTGGGCTCTCTCTACTCACTCTTCACTCGTTCCCTTTTTTTTTTGCTGCTCAGTTTCTCATTTGCTCACTCCCTCCTGCACTCGCACTCCTCACACTCAGTTGCACATGCCTCTGTCACTGTTCTGTGATGCCCCCCCCCCCCACCCCCCCTTTTGTTTTGTATAGTGCCTCATTAGGTTTTGTGCCCTCCCTGAGATGTGACCCCTAGACATCCCAGCAGGGGGTAGAGTAAAGTGGTCTCTGCTCTGCTGCTGCCACGGGGCCTTGTTCCTCTCCACTCAGCTGAACACCAATGGCAGCACTAGACATGTCGTTCACATTTGAACACTACAGCTAGATGAAGGTTGCTGATGGATGTTTTAAACTGTTTCACCATTGACCACCATAGGTCTAAAGCTCCATTATTTGGCATGTGATGTAATCACCTTGAATGGGATACCTCAGTCTGAACTATCACTTTAGTCCCCATGTTGGTAAATGCTCAGACAGTTTTGGGGATGAACCGTGAAGTACTGTAATATGTAATATGAAATGCAGTTACTAGCTGGCAACCAACTACCAGTAAGTTACTGTACAATTCACAGTAACCCTTTTACAGTGCAGTGTTCAGACAGTTTTGAGGATGGGCCATGAAGCGTAGTGCCTGCGCTTGTTATTCTCCTTGTGGCTATGTTGGAACAGGCGTCTCTGACACAGCCGCCAGGCACGAGGAGGAGGGACTCGCTGATAACATAGACTGTCATGTCAGTGACTCGACACACTCACAGCTGAGATCACATACCCAGCCAAGTAGAAATGCTATAGAAAGCCTCGCCCTGATCGAAATGTAAGAACCCGTATGGGGAGAGCGGTTGGAATATGCCCTGCCATGAGTACCTTTATTAGTTTCTTAACCCTTAGCCTACAATTTCTGCTCCCCTGTGGAAATCGAATTAACATAATAAAAAAATATCCAGCAAAATCTGTTGGTTTTAACTAGAGATCTGTTTGTTTGCATGGACTGCGTCTAGGGTTGCACATTTTGGGGAATATTCAGATATGGGAATTAACAGGAATATATGGGAATTAACGGGCATATAGGAATTAACGGAAATATATGCAAATTAATATTAATACCATTTAAATGTAATATTTTTTGCATGGGATATTTACCATATCATATGGAGACAAACAAACATTTTTCCTTATTTTAAGTAGACAATTGCAAATTATTACATCCTTCCAATAGAAAAATAATAAAGAAAATTGTTAGGAATTGAACTTTAATTAAATGAGTTGACTCTTCACATGGGATTATTTCACTGAACAAAAGGGAATATTGAATGATCCCCAATGATCCATCGCATCTCCCAAAAACATTTTCAACATAAATCTGTAAAATGATAACCTAGAAACTAAAGCTTTGGTTGTCTTCCTCTCAGGCTTCCATGTAATCTCCCTGGACCTCCTCAATGTCCACCTCTTGACCATCAGACTCTGAGGCCTCATCTTCACTGTCACTTTCCAACCTTGTTGAGGATGGCTCGTTGTCAGGCTCAAAAAGCCTCAAATTTCCCAGATGACCACCAATTTTTCAACCCTTGTATGTTGAAGGCAACAGGGGAAAGAGCCTCAGATCCACATAGTCCCTTGCACCAGGTGGCTGATGAAATATGTTGGCACGTCTGCCATATTGCATCTCCATCCCAAAGCCCTTGCTTGGAAGTGTACTTCGCCAGACTGCCAAGAACCTTGCCCTCATCCAGGCCAAGGTGGTGAGACACGGTAGTGATGACACCATAGGCCTTGTTCAACTCTGCACCAGACAGGATGCTCTTGCCAGCATACTTGGGGTCCAACATGTATGCTGGGGCGTGTATGGGCTTCAGGCAGAAGTCTTCACGCTTTTTGATGTATTTCAGAACTGCAGTTTCCTCTGCTTGGAGCAACAATGAAGTGGGCAGGGCAGTACGGATTTCTTCTCTTACATCTGCAAGCAGAGTCTGAACATCAGACAGGATGGCATTGTCTCACTCAATCTGTGCAATGGCTACTGCTATAGGTTTCAGGCTCCTTACCACTCTCTCCCAAAATAAGTTATCCAGGTGGATCCTCTTGATGGGGCTGTCCATATCGGCAGACTGTGATATGGCCATTTCTTGGCGAAACATGATAACACCACCCCAATGGGTGTTGCTGGACAGCTACAATGGGGTGCTCCTATTCTTCTCACTGTGCTTGGAGAGGTAGATTGCTGCTATAACTTGATGACCCTTCACATACCTAACCATGGCTCTCTTGTAGAGTGTATCCATTGTTGTCAAAGCCATGATGTCCTTGAGGAGCAGATTCAATGCATGAGCAGCACAGCCAATGGGTGTGATGTGAGGGTAGGACTCTTCCACTTTAGACCGAGCAGCCTTCATGTTTGCAGCATTGTCTGTCACCAGTGCAAATACCTTCTGTGGTCCAAGGTCATTGATGACTGCCTTCAGCTCATTTGCAATGTAGAGACCGGTGTGTCTGTTGTCCCTTGTGTCTGTGCTCTTGTAGAATACTGGTTGAGGGGTGGAGATGATGTAGTTAATTATTCCTTGCCCACGAACAATCGACCATCCATCAGAGATGACTACAATACAGTCTACTTTCTCTATGATTTGCTTGACCTTCACTTGAACTCTGTTGAACTCTGCACCCAGCAAATGAGTAGATAAAGCATGTATGTTTGGTGGGGTGCATGATGGGCAAAGAACATTCAGAAATCCATTCCAATACACATTGCCTGTGTGCATCAGAGGTGAACCAGTTGCATACACAGCTTGAGCGAGACATTCATCAGCATTTCTCTGACTACATTCCTCCATTGAGTCAAAAAAACTTTGATTCCAGGAGGACCATGAGCTGTTGCTATCCATAAGGTGTCCGATTTACTTTTGTCAGAGGTTGCTTGTTGTGAGCGCTGAGGGAACTTTATGCACTTGGCCAGATGATTCTGCATCTTTGTTGCATTCTTCACTTATGATTTGGCACAATATTTGCAAATGTACACCGCTTTTCCTTCTACATTAGATGCAGTGAAATGTCTCCACATATCAGATAGTGACCTTGACATTTCCTGTAAAGATTAGAATAAAAATTAGTTTAAAAAATTATTACAATTCCATGTACAGATAAACAGTTAGATTAAACAACTCCTTTGAGAGAAATGTTTTAAAATGAAACATGTATGGAAACGGGTGAATTAACACTCCTCGGTTATCAGGCTCAAGCCAGCTAAAACTCACATGGTATCAACAACTACAGTGCCTTGCGAAAGTATTCGGCCCCCTTGAACTTTGCGACCTTTTGCCACATTTCAGGCTTCAAACATAAAGATATAAAACTGTATTTTTTTGTGAAGAATCAACAACAAGTGGGACACAATCATGAAGTGGAACGACATTTATTGGATATTTCAAACTTTTTTAACAAATCAAAAACTGAAAAATTGGGCGTGCAAAATTATTCAGCCCCTTTACTTTCAGTGCAGCAAACTCTCTCCAGAAGTTCAGTGAGGATCTCTGAATGATCCAATGTTGACCTAAATGACTAATGATGATAAATACAATCCACCTGTGTGTAATCAAGTCTCCGTATAAATGCACCTGCACTGTGATAGTCTCAGAGGTCCGTTAAAAGCTCAGAGAGCATCATGAAGAACAAGGAACACACCAGGCAGGTCCGAGATACTGTTGTGAAGAAGTTTAAAGCCGGATTTGGATACAAAAATATTTCCCAAGCTTTAAACATCCCAAGGAGCACTGTGCAAGCGATAATATTGAAATGGAAGGAGTATCAGACCACTGCAAATCTACCAAGACCTGGCCGTCCCTCTAAACTTTCAGCTCATACAAGGAGAAGACTGATCAGAGATGCAGCCAAGAGGCCCATGATCACTCTGGATGAACTGCAGAGATCTACAGCTGAGGTGGGAGACTCTGTCCATAGGACAACAATCAGTCGTATATTGCACAAATCTGGCCTTTATGGAAGAGTGGCAAGAAGAAAGCCATTTCTTAAAGATATCCATAAAAAGTGTTGTTTAAAGTTTGCCACAAGCCACCTGGGAGACACACCAAACATGTGGAAGAAGGTGCTCTGGTCAGATGAAACCAAAATTGAACTTTTTGGCAACAATGCAAAACGTTATGTTTGGCGTAAAAGCAACACAGCTGAACACACCATCCCCACTGTCAAACATGGTGGTGGCAGCATCATGGTTTGGGCCTGCTTTTCTTCAGCAGGGACAGGGAAGATGGTTAAAATTGATGGGAAGATGGATGGAGCCAAATACAGGACCATTCTGGAAGAGAACCTGATGGAGTCTGCAAAAGACCTGAGACTGGGACGGAGATTTGTCTTCCAACAAGACAATGATCCAAAACATAAAGCAAAATCTACAATGGAATGGTTCAAAAATAAACATATCCAGGTGTTAGAATGGCCAAGTCAAAGTCCAGACCTGAATCCAATCGAGAATCTGTGGAAAGAACTGAAAACTGCTGTTCACAAATGCTCTCCATCCAACCTCACTGAGCTCGAGCTGTTTTGCAAGGAGGAATGGGAAAAAATGTCAGTCTCTCGATGTGCAAAACTGATAGAGACATACCCCAAGCGACTTACAGCTGTAATCGCAGCAAAAGGTGGCGCTACAAAGTATTAACTTAAGGGGGCTGAATAATTTTGCACGCCCAATTTTTCAGTTTTTGATTTGTTAAAAAAGTTTGAAATATCCAATAAATGTCGTTCCACTTCATGATTGTGTCCCACTTGTTGTTGATTCTTCACAAAAAAATACAGTTTTATATCTTTATGTTTGAAGCCTGAAATGTGGCAAAAGGTCGCAAAATTCAAGGGGGCCGAATACTTTCGCAAGGCACTGTAAGTAGCAGGATTTGTTAACAAGTTAGAAATTATTTAAACACACTTTGCTGTAGGCTACTATTTACTAATTAACAAAAAATCATGGATGTCAAAAAATATATTCACCCCACCCAGTATTGTAATCAAAACTTACCAGAAAGCATGTAGTCCTTGGCGCTACGGTGAAGCGTGGTGATGGCAGCATCATACAAGATTCGAGGGAAAGCTAAACGGGGCAAGTACAGAGAGCTCCTTGATGAAAACCTGCTCCAGAGCTCTCCAGACCTCAGATTGGGGTGAAGGTTCACCTTTCAACAGGATAACAACCTTAAGCACACAGCCAAGACAACGCAGGAGTGGCTTCGGGACAGGTCTCTGAATGTTCTTGAGTGGCCCAACCAGAACCCCGGACTTGAACCAGATCGAACATCTCTGGAGAGACCTGAAAATAGCTGTGCAGCGACGCTCCCCATCCAACCTGACAGAGATTGAGGATACGCAGAGAAGAATGGGAGAAACTCCCCAAATACAGGTGTGCCAAGCTTGTAGCGTCATACCCAAGAAGACCGAGGCTGTAATCGCTGCCAAAGGTGCTTCAACAAAATACTGAGTAAAGGGCCTGAACACTTATGTAAATATCAGTTTTTTTTTCAAATTGAAAATGTGTAAAAATGTCAACCTGTTTTTGCTTTGTCATTATGGGGCATTGTGTGTAGATTGAGGGGGGCGGCTGTAACGTAACAAAATGTGGAAAAGGTCAAGTGGTCTGAATACTTTGAGTTCTCGTTTCTCATTGTGTATTTATTATTACTTTTATTATTACATGTTAATACTTTTCTTTCTCTTTTCTTTCTTTCTGCATTGTTGGGAGGGGCCTCTAAGTAAGCATTTCACTGTTAGTCTACACCTGTTGTTTACGAAGCATGTGACAAATGCAATTTGATTTTTTACATGCGTTTGAAATGGACTAGAAAGCAGAAGTATCAGCATATTTTCTGTAAGACATCAGCTAAGTTTCCTGAAGGCTATTTCTATTTCCATCAGTTCTTGAAACCACTGCTCTCACAATAACCTTTTATTTATTTAACTAGGCAAATCATTTAAGAACAAATTCTTATTGACAATGACAACCCACTGTTCCACGGTAAGCCAATTGCCTTGTTCAGGGGCAGAACGACAGATTTTTATCTTGTCAGCTCGGGGATTCGATCCAGCAACCTTTCGGTTACTCTAACCACTAAGTTACTTACCACCCCCAAGTGGTAGTAACAGATGCTATCATAGCATCGCCACTAGGTCGTCCAAGACTTCTTAAATTATCCAGTGCACAGAATTTAATTCACTTAGATTTTTCTGTTTTTTTACCTGATCAATGTTAAGTTAGTTTGTTGAGCTAGTCAGACAGTCATATTAACGATGATTTACTTCCTTCAAGCTTGCCACCTTATCCATCACCAGTCTTCATGTGTGCACTCTGCATGTATAAACTCGGGTCATTCAGAGTGTGCCGGTGATGTAGAAGGACATCCTCTCAGAATTGGGTATCAGGGAGCAATGAGGAAATGCTTGATCTCATTTACACAGACCGGACCATGTTGGATATGTGAATTAGCTATTGCCGCCACACAATAAACTGAGGCCTATCGGAGATGGCAGTTTGTCTGATGCCTTCCGCACTGCTTCCTGTAAAGTACTGCTAATGGGAAATAATGCCCAATAGCCACAGTCAGAGAGAGACGGATAGAAAAGCTGCTATCTGATGGAGGTCATCTGTAGAAATCGGCACATCCCTCCATTTCAAAACTAAATTCTAATGGCTAAATGTTTATCACTCTCTTCATATAAAAGTGTTCATTGTTCTCATAAAACAGCCTGGTAGCTTGGCAGTGTGCTGTGTTGTGTTGTGCATGGTGAAGTCCGGTAGATAAGCACATAATAGCTGCATTTTGGAGCTCATTTTTCATACGGTTTAATAATTCATGAGTATTAACTCTGAGGATGTGGTAGTCTTTTGGTGGATATTATGTAAGGAAGGCTGTTGCTCTCTTTCTCCCCAGTGTCTTTGTTCCCGCTCCCCTAACTTCTCCCTCTCCTGTGTCTCTTATTACCCGCCCTTACATTTCTCCAGGAGGACTATGACCGCTTGAGGCCTTTGTCGTACCCCATGACCGATGTCTTCCTCATCTGCTTTTCTGTGGTCAACCCGGCTAGTTTCCAGAATGTGAGGGAGGAGTGGGTCACCGAGCTGCAGGAGTATGCCCCAAGTGTCCCCTACCTCCTCATAGGCACTCAGGTGAGCCACCCCACCCATAGCCTGTCTCTATACTTTGTCCTGGCCATTTCACATGCTGAGTTTCACAGAGTGTATTGAATTCACCTGGCATGTGCTATCCTCATCCACCCTACTCATTCTCACGCCCTACTTCACATTGACAGGGGAGGTGGATTATAAAACTGAGCCTCCACTTAAATGTACTATACACTGGTTTATGTCATTCTTAAGACCATTCACGAACATGCAAAAAGAAATATAGGTGAATAGTTCCCGAATCATTAAAAAGTAGATGGAACTTAATAGTAAGAGTAAATTGAACTTTTTAGTAACTCTCAAATACTTTCCAAAAGATCAAACCACACTTATGGGTGTCTCTCCGCCAGCAATTCCCTGGCCACCAGAAATAGAAAATGTCCATATTGGTGGTGGTGAGTTTAGTGGAGTGGGCCTGTGATTTATCGTTCTTTCAGCTGATATTTACTTCTCTTGTCAGTCCCACCGTAACTCACATTCTCACACTGCATACTGATGTGGACCCAATCAATTCACATACTGATGTGGAGCCAATCAATTCACAGATGACCAGAGCCACAAATCAAACACTACCACAGAAGTGTTAATGAATGTTTGTCTCAATAAAGAGTTTGTTACACGTATCAGTTGGGCATGTGTGGTAAAGTAGTGTATATCCCCCCCCACCATTTTTCTGAAATAATTTATTAAAATGTGCAAATGAGGCAATATTTCATTAAATGATGTTTTAATCACCATTTTATTTCAACGGGCTCTCTCTTTGAAAGCAATTCTAAGACTATTCACAACGATATTAGGCTGGGTACTGATAGGGGAAACTGAGTTCAAGCTTTTATTTTAGGCTACTTACAGAAAAATAAGCCCTAGATGCTTTGCTAGCAATAGACAAGAAATCTACAGGGGCCGGCCAATTGGATCCTGGTCTGCTTAAGTGTGCAGCGCCCATCGTTGTTGGCTCAATAACCCAAATGTTTTAGTTTTATTTAACATTGTTATCCGGAAATATTCCAAAAATATCGAAATCCGCTCTTGTGCTGCCACTCCATAAGGGTGGAGAAAGTAGAGATCTTTAACAATTATCGTCCCATTTTAAGGCTTTCGCGTCTAGCTAAGATTCTTGAATCCTTGGTATATGTACAACTTTGCCCTTTTTATTTGAGAAATGTGTTTTTGAATGTTAACCAATCAGGGTTTAGGCCTGGGCATAGTGCTTTGACAGTAACCACTTTAGTTGTTGATGATCTTGTCAAACCAAGCAGCACACTTCATATTAAAGGCTTTTGATACTGTTGATCATGCTATTTTCTTGAATAAGTGGTCCTCGATAGGCCTGAGCTATGACGCCTGTTCTTGGTTTCACGGTTATCCTAGTGACAGAACTCAGATTTGTAAAACTTGTGCTTAATATGAGCAAAACAAAATGCATGTTTTTAAACTCTCGCACGAATGTTTCAGATGAACTACATGTTCACTCATTAGATGGTTCTCCAATCGAACGTGTCCCGCAAATAAATGCTTAGGCATTTGGATTGATGTGGTTTTAACTATTAAAAAAAGGTATAGATGAGCAGGTTAAGAAGCGAAGATTTAAAGTGGTCTTTTTCTACAGAAACAGATCGTGCCTTTCTCTAAGCAGTAGGAATCAGATTATTCAGTCAACCTTTTTCATATGTTCTTGGTTATCTATCAAAGTGCAGCTGCTGCTACTCTTAAAAGTTTGGATGCCATCTACCATAGGGCCCTTTGTTTTGTTACAAGTGACAGTTTTGATTCACATCACTGAATCCTGTATCAAAAGGTTGGCTGGACTTCGCTAAAAACCTGTAGAGCTCTACACTACATCTCTACATTTGGCCCTATTTCATAAACTTCCATCTTATCGAACTGTGCTAAGTAAATCTAACTGTGCTAACTATTTATAGACACCGGAGTTTACATTGATCATCCTTGATGTTTCTACAACTTGATTGGAGTCCACCTACGGTAAATTCAGATTGGACTTGATTTGGTAAGGCACACACCTGTCTATATAAGGTCCCACAGTTGACAGTGCATGTCCAAAAATAAAGCCATGAGGTCGAAGGAATTGTCCGTAGGGCTCCGAGACAGGATTGTGTCAAGGCACGGATCTGGGGAAGGGTACCAAAGAATGTCTGCAGCATTAAAGGTCCCCAAGAACATGGTGCCCTCTATTATTCTTAAATGGAAGAAGTTTGGAACCATCAAGACTCTTCCTAGAGCTGGCTGCCTGGCCAAACTGAGCAATCGGGGGAGAAGGGCCTTGGTCAGGGAGGTGACCAAAAACTCAATGGTAACTCTGACAGAGCTCCAGAGTTCCTGTGTGGAGATTGAAGAACCTTTCAAAAGTACAACCATCTCTGCAGCACTCCACCAATCAGGCCTTTATGGTAGAGTGGCCAGACGGAAGCCACTCCACAGTAAAAGGCACATGGCAGCCAAAGAACACTCTTTCTAAAGTGAAGAGGCAACTCTGTGATGCTGGCCTTCTAGGCAGAGTTGCAAAGAGTAAGCCATATCTCAGACTGGCCAATAAAAATAAAAGATTAAGATGGGCAAAAGAACAGACACTGGACAGAGGGAACTCTGCCTAGAAGGCCAGCATCCCGGAGTCGCCACTACACTGTTGACGTCGAGACTGGTGTTTTGCGGTTACTATTTAATGAAGCTGCCAGTTGAGGACTTGTGAGGCATCTGTTTCTCAAACGAGTCACTCTAATGTACTTGTCCTCTTGCTCAGTTGTGCACCGGGGCCTGCCACTCTTTCTATTCTGGTTAGAGCTAGTTTGCGATGTTCTGTGAAGGGAGTAGTACACAGCGTTGTATGAGATCTTCAGTTTCTTGGCAATTTCTCGCATGGAATAGCCTTCATTTCTCAGAACAAGAATAGACTGACTGGTTTCAGAAGAAAGTTCTTTGTTTCTGGCCATTTTGAGCCTGGAATCGAACCCACAAATGCTGATGCTCCAGATACTCAACTACTCTAAAGAAGGCCAGTTTTATTGCTTCTTTAAATCAGGTCAACAGTTTTCAGCTGTGTTAACATAATTGCAAAAGGGTTTTCTAATGCTCAATTAGCCTTTTAAAATAATAAACTTGGATTAGCTAACAACGTGCCTTTGGGACACCGGAGTGATGGTTGCTGATAATGGATCTCTGTACACCTATGTAGATATACCATTAAAAATCAGCTGTTTTCAGCTATGATTGTTAATGTTGTAAATGACTGTCTACACTGTATTTCTGACCTATTTTAAAATGGGAAAAAAATTGCTTTTCTTTCCCAAGCAAGGAAATTTCTAAGTGACCCCAAACTTTTGAACGGTAGTATATTATTTACAACATCAAATTCTCTCTTGGCAAGTCTGGAGAATATATCTAAAGATAACCACACAAGTTGCTGAATGCAGATGCTTCTGAAACTAAGAAATTAGTTTGCGTGTCGGAAAAGTCTGACTTTCGGGAAATGGGAGTTAAGGACAAGTATTCAGAATTCAGACTACCAAACAGCACCTCTTGAAAGTAAGTTACCAAATATAGTCCAGTTTGTAACATTCTCTATGAAATTGGCTTTTTAAATTCTGTAATTTAATATTGTGAGCTTTGAAATTGTTGATGAATGTCCGTTTTAAAGTGGTTAAAATATAGTGGAAAGTGGTATGACAAACAAAATAAATACTTTTTTTTAAAAACTTGATAAATGTATATACAGTGCCTTGCGACCTTACATTGAAATGCTTACTTACAAGCCCTTAACCAACAATGCAGTTTTAAGAAAATACACCCCCCAAAAAGTAAGAGAAAGAATAACAAATAATTAAAGAGCAGCAGTAAATATCAATAGTGGGGCTATATACAGGGAGTACCGGTACAGTCTGAATGTGCGGGGGCACCAATGGCGAGGTAATTGAGGTAATCCGTACATGTAGGTAGAGTTATTAAAGTGACTATGCATAGATAATAACAGAGAGTAGTAGCAGCAGTGTAGAAGAGGTGGGGGCAATGCAAATAGTCTGAGTAGCCATTTGATTAGGTGTTCAGGAGTTTTATGGCTTGGGGGTAGAAGCTGTTTGGAAGCCTCTTGGACCTAGACTTGGCTCTCCAGTATCGCTTGCCGTGCGGTAGCAGAGAGAACAGTCTATGACTAGGGTGGCTGGAGTCTGACAATTTTTAGGGCCTTCCTCTGACACCGCCTGGTATAGAGGTCCTGGATGGCAGGAAGCTTAGCCCTGGTCATGTACTGGGCCGTACGCACTACCCTCTGTAGTAGAGGTCGACCGACTATGATTTTTCTTTTCAACGCCGATACCGATGATTGGAGGACCAAAAAAAGACAATAACGATTAATCGGCCGATTTGTATTTATTTATTTGTAATAATGGCAATTACAACAATACTGAATTAACACTTATTTTAACTTAATGTAATACATCAATAAAATCAATTTAGCCTCAAATAAATAATGAAACATGTTCAATTTGGTTTAAATAATGCAAAAACAAAGTGTTGGAGAAGAAAGTAAAAGTGAAAAAGTGTGCCATGTAAGAAAGCTAACATTTTAAGTTCCTTGCTCAGAACATGAGAACATATGAAAGCTGGTGGTTCCTTTTAACATGAGTCTTCAATATTCCCAGGTATACCATTTGTATTTCATTAACCTTTGACTATTGGATGTTCTTATAGGCACTTTAGTATTGCCAGTGTAACAGTATAGCTTCCGTCCCTCTCCTCGCTCCTCCCTGGGCTCGAACCAGTAACACAACGACAACAGCAACCATTCGAAGCAGCGTTACCCATGCAGAGCAAGGGGAACAACCACTCCAAGTCTCAGAGCGAGTGACGTTTGAAACGCTATTAGCGCACCCCGCTAACTACAGTGCCTTGCGAAAGTATTCGGCCCCCTTGAACTTTGCGACCTTTTGCCACATTTCAGGCTTCAAACATAAAGATATAAAACTGTATTTTTTTTGTGAAGAATCAACAACAAGTGGGACACAATCATGAAGTGGAACGACATTTATTGGATATTTCAAACTTTTTTAACAAATCAAAAACTGAAAAATTGGGCGTGCAAAATTATTCAGCCCCTTTACTTTCAGTGCAGCAAACTCTCTCCAGAAGTTCAGTGAGGATCTCTGAATGATCCAATGTTGACCTAAATGACTAATGATGATAAATACAATCCACCTGTGTGTAATCAAGTCTCCGTATAAATGCACCTGCACTGTGATAGTCTCAGAGGTCCGTTAAAAGCGCAGAGAGCATCATGAAGAACAAGGAACACACCAGGCAGGTCCGAGATACTGTTGTGAAGAAGTTTAAAGCCGGATTTGGATACAAAAAGATTTCCCAAGCTTTAAACATCCCAAGGAGCACTGTGCAAGCGATAATATTGAAATGGAAGGAGTATCAGACCACTGCAAATCTACCAAGACCTGGCCGTCCCTCTAAACTTTCAGCTCATACAAGGAGAAGACTGATCAGAGATGCAGCCAAGAGGCCCATGATCACTCTGGATGAACTGCAGAGATCTACAGCTGAGGTGGGAGACTCTGTCCATAGGACAACAATCAGTCGTATATTGCACAAATCTGGCCTTTATGGAAGAGTGGCAAGAAGAAAGCCATTTCTTAAAGATATCCATAAAAAGTGTTGTTTAAAGTTTGCCACAAGCCACCTGGGAGACACACCAAACATGTGGAAGAAGGTGCTCTGGTCAGATGAAACCAAAATTGAACTTTTTGGCAACAATGCAAAACGTTATGTTTGGCGTAAAAGCAACACAGCTGAACACACCATCCCCACTGTCAAACATGGTGGTGGCAGCATCATGGTTTGGGCCTGCTTTTCTTCAGCAGGGACAGGGAAGATGGTTAAAATTGATGGGAAGATGGATGGAGCCAAATACAGGACCATTCTGGAAGAAAACCTGATGGAGTCTGCAAAAGACCTGAGACTGGGACGGAGATTTGTCTTCCAACAAGACAATGATCCAAAACATAAAGCAAAATCTACAATGGAATGGTTCAAAAATAAACATATCCAGGTGTTAGAATGGCCAAGTCAAAGTCCAGACCTGAATCCAATCGAGAATCTGTGGAAAGAACTGAAAACTGCTGTTCACAAATGCTCTCCATCCAACCTCACTGAGCTCGAGCTGTTTTGCAAGGAGGAATGGGAAAAAATGTCAGTCTCTCGATGTGCAAAACTGATAGAGACATACCCCAAGCGACTTACAGCTGTAATCGCAGCAAAAGGTGGCGCTACAAAGTATTAACTTAAGGGGGCTGAATAATTTTGCACGCCCAATTTTTCCGTTTTTGATTTGTTAAAGTTTGAAATATCCAATAAATGTCGTTCCACTTCATGGTTGTGTCCCACTTGTTGTTGATTCTTCACAAAAAAATACAGTTTTATATCTTTATGTTTGAAGCCTGAAATGTGGCAAAAGGTTGCAAAGTTCAAGGGGGCCGAATATTTTCGCAAGGCACTGAATGTTTACTTTAAAACAAAAACGTATATTAATGGACCAAAATACCAACAAATCAAAACATTAAAAGGGCAGCCTGTGGTGCCTGGCCTCATATTGGGTGTTAGTAAGAGAGGAACAGCGTGACTGAGCGTGCATTTTGTGTGTGTGCTGCACTCAAAAGAAAATGAAGGGACGAATGCCTCATGGTTGAAGTTGAATACATATGAAGGAATAATATAATAGAGAACCAGCAGGGTAGCCTAGTGGTTAGAGTGTAGGGGCGGGGGGTAGCCTAGTGGTTAGAGTGTAGGGGCGGCGGGTAGTCTAGTGGTTAGAGCTTTGGACTAGTAACTGAAAGGTTACATGATCGAATCCCCGAGCTGACAAGGTAAAACATCTGTCGTTCTGCCCCTGAACAAGGCTGTCATCGAAAATAAGAATTTGTTCTTAACTGACCAGCCTAGTTAAATAAAGCTAAAATGAAAACAAGGTTTGGATTGTGTTTGGAAATGGTGCAAAGGACTAATATGGCACATTTCTTCAAGATGAACATTGTCTGTTTGAATACTACAGCGAAACTCCATAGAAGAATCGTGAAACAGAGGAAGAGCACCTCTTTGGTAACTGAAGTCAAATGTGGGGTGCTCTTTGAAATGTGGGGTGCTCTTTGTAAATGGGGAAGAAAATACATTTGGTCTCCCATCTAGTCCAGCTCTGCTTAGCTTTGATATTTGCCACTGACTGTTACCAATCATGAGAGTGATTGAGAAATCTCCACTTAATAGATTCATTGTTGCTATCGAATTCATTCCAAAGGGTATGTTTAAATTCAACTGAAAATGTACAATACAGGGTTTCAAGCTTTGGTTAATTTCAAATGGAATATAGAAGTTAATCCAATCAAACTGGATTTTAAGATTGTTCTGATTTAGTCCTATTTTTTTATTACATACATTTTTGGTTGAAATGGAGATGTGAATTCAGGACATCAATTATTAATTTGTAGACCAACTGGAATTAAAGCCAGACTCAGTGGCACAAATGGAATCTCCTTTAAATGTTTGCTTGTGTTGTTAACCAAACATTTTTGTAATCCAGTAAATAGCCTTCAATTTAAGGCTATTTTACAAACTAATGTAACAATATATATTTTTTTTTACTTGTTAAATGAGTAAAACACTATGGACACATTGAGGTTACTGCAACAAAGATATTCTTAATCATAGAAAGTGTGCATGTTCAAGATAGCATGCAAAAGTAGCAGGTCTGTGGAGATCTTCACAATTGCGATTGAGTAAATCTGTGCAGAATCTCGAATGGCATTGATCAGTTGCATGACGTACTTGAATGATCTCAATTGCAGTCGAGGTCATTTGTCGTGCTAGATGGAGCACGGTGATAACGTTGTCGTGTAAATAAACGAAATATCTGACATTGTTCCCTTTTTAAACTTTTGGTTTTTAAATGGTTGAACATGCAGCAATAATGTGAGAGAATTAAAACCAAAAACCTGACATGGAGAATTTGGTTGTGGTTTTTAATTGGTTGAAAAGATGGCCATAACACATTGTTAAATTCCCAAACTTTTGGCTGTCTTTTTGAGTGGGTGAAAATAGGTTGTATTCTCATTGATCAAACGTATTAACTAAATATTACCAAATGATTCGCTTTGAAATTATGTGGTGTGCCCAGTGGGTAGTTGAATGAACAAGTTGTTCACTCAAGTGAATAAGTTGCTCAAGATTGGCTGTGCTGATTGGAAATGTTGTCTCTCCCTGTTTCAGATTGACCTGCGTGATGACCCCAAGACCATTGCCAAACTGAATGACATGAAGGAAAAACCCATCACCACAGAGCAGGGCCAGAAGCTAGCCAAGGAGGTACGTAACACTGTGGGGCCAGGAGGGAGGTTAGAAGGAATTTTTAGTGTGTAGGAGAGACAACTTTACACAGATGGTCTGTCCCTCATCAAACCAATTCTGTATTAAAATTATTGTGAAGCTTGAATATATTCAGTTTTTGGCATTTGTTGATTGAGTCTCACACACACAAGACTTCCTCCCCAAGCTAGCTTGGTGATGAGGTTTAATCCTCTATGTTGATAGTTTTGAGTGACAGCCTGTTCCTCTCCAGATTGGTGCGTGTGTCTACGTGGAATGCTCGGCTCTCACCCAGAAAGGACTGAAAACTGTGTTTGATGAGGCCATTATCGCTATCCTGAACCCCAAGAGGAAAAAGGGAGTCTTGAAGAGAAGACTGGGGCCACGCTATATCAACTGCTGCCTCATCACGTGAGAGATGCAAACATCCAAAAACACCTGGGTCGTATTTATTAGGGCATGCAATGGAAAATGTTTTAAAACATGTGAAAACGGAAAACAAAAACAAGCATTTCTTATTGGACAAGATCAGGAAGCCCCACCCTGTTTCAGGCTGTTTTCTTCCATTTGGTGCCTAATGAATACAAACCAGAACGAATGACAGAGACCGCGGAGAGGACATAAAAGGGGGGAGAGAGGCTGAAGGACCGACATGGACAAGGACCCTATTTTTAGTTTGGGGCTCTTGAGCGGTTTTGTCTCTCCTGCTGTTGACCAATGGAGTTAGGGGGCAGCTTTATTACCAAAGGAGCACAATACCCAAGTCAACAACGCCCTTCAGTAAGACTTTATTTGCCTTTATAAGTACTTTTAAAAAACATGCTGTAAGCTGTCAGAAAACCCATAGGTATCACGTGCCCATTTAACTCCTAATATGACATGTATTTTTAATAATATTTGCTGTAGCAATTAACGAATGGGTTGATTGCATTTATTGAAGGCGCTTTCCATCAAGCCTCCAAGCGCTTTACATTGTGTGTTTGAGTAACTCACCTCAGCCACAACCAATGAAATGCTTTGTTTAAAAGAACAGGCTATTCCCCTCAACTATGGGGAGTTGTCTTTTTTTTCTACTAATCCCACATTTTATAACATTATCTGCTCTTCTTGCTCAGTTTGCGGTGCTTGCAGTATTATTACTAAACTTGGACTTGAATTAATCAGTAACCCAATGGTGGCCAAATAATTGAATGCACACAGCTGCGTGGGATACAGACTCTTTGGGGAGAGAAGCACACAACATGAAGCACACTCCACATACCTATCCTTGTCCAATAAAGCACAGTTAAAAGTTGACCCACAAACCCCTACCATTAGCATTATCGTGCTGACCTGAACATAGTGTGTTAATGGCTGCAGAACCAGTCCATCCCAATTCAGCTCAGTTCGGCTTGGCTCAGTAGTGTGAAAAGGGCACCCCTCAATTCTGTCATTGAAGCACAGAACATACCATGGTTACAACATCCACCCCCAAAGGCCAAGGGGGTGCATGTATGAGCACAATAAGCCTGCTCCAACCATATTCCAACCCCAGCCATATTCCAACCCCCTCTTCAGACACATATGCCTTCCCCAGCCAGAAGATATCTCTTCTTTTTTTTTTTTTTTGCATTTTTCTATCCATTGGGAAGGTGCTTGCCGACTGCCTGATCTTAGTGTTTTTAAGGCCAAAGTTGGACTTGTTCATTTTTTTTTATTTTTTAAAGCTTTAATGTATATGGTGCTCCTCTCTTTCTCGTTCTCTGTCCCAGCCTGCTGTGCTGTGTAGTGTTTTCCCTAGAAGAGCGGAGTGGATTATTGAGTGTTGACATTCTCTATTTACCAGGAAGTTGTGGCACATGCTGCTACTGAGGTAAACTGAATGGATCTATAGCGGTGCAGAAACAAGTGCAGCTTCTGGTTAACCCTTTTCTCTACTCAATAAATGTGTTTTACTATCTAAAACCTTTCTTTGGGGTCTTCTTTGAGGATGTGTTACAGGACATTATGATGTTTGGTTATGTATAGATGTTGTTTTTATAAGTACAGTATTGGGCACACTTGATTTGGATCCGTTGCTAGCTAGGCCGTGGTGACCTCGTACAGGAAGGAGTGTCTTCGAAGTGTGTCACACGTGATTCCTCCCGAAACCCAGAACAACAAAGACCATGATTCACACAATGTAATCCATAGAACAGTAATTTGAGGAAGGATTGTTGAAATTACATTTTTGTATCTAAAAGCATAATTGGGAAATAATTGATCCAAGTTTAAGACTCCATGGTGTTTAATCTGTAGGTGCTACAAAGCAAACATTGGTGTCATGTAAAGCTTTACAGCTTGCTCAGTAATATGAGTAGTATTTTGTATTATTTTTAAAAAATTTGGCTAATTGTTTAATATTTTCTAATGGCATCTCTGGTACTTTTAAAGTTTAAGATCCAATTTGTAAGCATTTTCCATGAGTGAATGTGAAAATGGTCACCCTCTGCTGGTAATTTGCAGTATGTGCAATGTTACAAGTATTGTAAAAGGAGGGCTGTGATTTGTTACATTGCCTACTATGCCAATTTATCTGTATAAAATGGGCCATAACTTTAAAACTAGCAGAGATCCCACCCTGGAACTTTGATATGCCGGTAGAGTATATTATGTTGTTTTTTTTAAATACAAAAAAAATGTGCTTAATCAAAGTTTTCTATATTCATGTTTTTTTTTCAATATAAATTATGTAAATGTTTTTTTTTATTGACATCAAAAAAATACTCATTACAGAGCAAGCGGTGAAGCTTCAAATGACCCAAATGTTTGCTTTGTAGCATCTACATTTTCCAAGGTAATGTAATCGAACGACTGGATCGCATCTCTAGCAACTAAAATATGAGAAAGTATGAATTCGATTATATAACTGAAAATATGAACGGGGGAAAAGTGTTTCTACCGATACATGTCTGCTTTCATGTTTTTCTTTGGCAACTGTGGTATAAGTGGGAGAAACGCCTCCGTTCTGTACATTACCTTGGAAAAATTAACTCCGCAAAGGGACTGGGCTCCGCCTCATCCCGCTGTGTCATCCATTACTTCCAAGGTAATGTTGTCACGAGAATTATGTTCTCAGTGTTCATAAACCCAATTGAATTGATTACCCTGCCTGATACCCAGAATTTGTAGGAAACTGGTTGGAATGAATCAGACGGAGGCCCAGCTACAATTGTCAGGAACGTTTATTTAGAGAGCTCTCCTTATAATTTCCGGTACATTGGTCTATATACCTCACATTTTGTCAAATGTCCCTCCTCTCAGATACAATGGCAACATAGTTCACAAGTCTTCTCCAACTCATACATTGTCTGCCACCTGTTAAACAATCTACTACAAGCCCAAGGTCTCTCCCCTCCCTGGGTGGGGACAGAATGTCCTGTAAGGAACACAGTAGTACAGCTTGTCTGACGATAGCTCCATTTCACACTTGCACCCTGCTCACATACTAAAAAGGAACAGAAAGTCCTTGTTCTAATTCTTGACTAAAACTACACACATCAGATTTAGTTTTATGATTCCAATAAGTTTCATACAATCATACAGTGACGGGGTAGTATTCTGTTTAGTTATAGCTCTACGTTAAATGTATACATCATTTTAGTCATTATTCATACATTTCATAACAAATGTACAGAACGTCAGCGTTTATCCCTTATACTTTTAGATTGAAATGGTCAACAATCCTTCCTCCATAGGACTATTCTATGGATTAGTAAATGGTTCTGAAATGACCATCTTAATGCTTGAGGAAAAAAAATACTTCCAGACACAGATCTCGATGACCAGAATCATATATTATATGGTTTGGGCCAGGTCACATGCTCAGGAAAAACCCCTGGCCCTATATGTGTCATTAACTGCTTCAAAGTATGAATATACAGAATGACCAGGCAAGATCACAGAAAGCTGAACCAGATTCATTCTTTAAGGGCAGCTTCAAAGCTAAATCAATCATTGAGAGCTTGAGACGAGGTTCTATCTGCAAAAAAAGATTATTCTGAGATAATTGGCTTTATCATTCTGAACCCTCGTTGGTTTGTTTTATCTTGTATTCTTTTGAACTTAACATGAATTGGGGATATTTAGAGTATTATATAGGTAGAGAACATTTGAACAGAACAAGGCTACGTCAATAATAAAATGTTGACAAAAACGCAGATAGAACCTTACAATACCAAGCTCTCGTCATGTTGATTTGCAGAAATGTTCATCTCGGAACCCAGGACTAGATTTACGCACACACTGGCCAGCTGCTTGATCATGAGAGACTACAGAAAAAAAATCTACATTTTTAAGCCGAGGGAATAGATTCAAGAACAGTCCACAAAATCCAGATAAAGACATTAGGTTAGGCCCTAAGACCCAACCCAGATTAGTATTTGTGTGGTCTCAAGACCACAAGGTCAATTTAAGAACTCCATCTCAGGCAGAGGAACTGCTGTGTGACGGTCCAAAGGTACATTGAACCTTCCATCAAAAAGTTAGACTTCTCTTGCGCAACATCAGTTAAACTAACGGCAACACCCTGTGTCAGTGGAGTAAAGATATCTTAAACACTATTGTATAAATAGACCAGACAAATTCCTGGGGGGGAAAACAAATGAAAGATGACTATTGGAAAATAGATTGTGTACATCATTAATATAGTATGTATAATCTGGAAGTAGAAGCCTAAGTGTTGTTCATTAGTTTACTCCAGTTAGGGGAGGGGTATATATTTTTTTAAATATATGTGTGTGGTGTACAGTGCATTCGGAAAGTATTCAGACAAAATCTACTTAAATCTATGGCAAAACCTGAAAATGGTTGTCTAGCAATGATCAACAACCAATTTCACAGAATTTTGAAAAGAATACTGGCCAAATGTCGCACAATCCAGGTGTGAAAGACCCAGCTGTAATCCCTGCCCAAAGTGCTTCTACACGGTATTGACTCAGGGGTGTGAATACTTAAACAATTCAGCGACTGAAACGAATACATCAGATTACAAATATTTAAAGGAGAGCAAATCAATATACAATCCTGAAATCAGCTGTAGCTGTCAATAGTAAAACCATGTTAGTAAACCTGAATCTGGAAAATTGATAAAGTTGCTTACGGACATGGTAGACTCCTCCTCACCCTATTCACGTTGTGCAATGTTTATGTCCTGGTACTGGGTTACCTTCCAGCGACTCCTCAGACGCTTGTGTGCATCGCAGAGCAAAAACAAGAATGCCAAATGTTGGTGACGTGGCTCAAACGGTTCAGTCTGGACAGACGGTTTTGTGAGAAGACCCCTTTCGAAATTTGGACGCGGGCGTCAAACGTCAGACTGAGAGTTTGTGGATGTCGTAGAGCAAAACAAGCGACACTGGTGGGGTCTGATGAGTTGCTAGCTCAAATGTTTTGGGTTTTGCATACGATTTTGTGACAATTTCTTGCCTGGATTCCCATGTGTAGAGAAACAAGGCCCCGTGTTATGGAATAGACGCCAGCTTTATATCGGCAGAAAGAGGGGGTGGAGCTAAAGCCACTGCAAGAAACGGTAAGTCTCAAGCATGTTCAAAATGACGTGACGAGCGGGTACGCCAATCAACTCCTCTCCGACGGAAAGAGTCTCCTCTCTGCTTGTTGAGGCGAAGGGTGGTGGTGGGGCGCGGCAAGTACAAATCTTAATCTATGCCGGGTGAGTCTCGCATGTCTCCCCAGTGTCCAATACAGAGGAACATGCACACTGTGCCAGCCAGGCCAAATTGCACGCTATGCTTCTGTAACTTTCCCCTTATTCAAAATATTATTATTTGCTAAAGATGAAGTCTTCATCAAAGTCAAACAGTTACAGGGACACTTTTACATGTCATGATCACTTACTCTATTGATTTACTTCTACGTTAATGTTTTTGCCCATTTGTACCGGTTAGAAAACACATTCTTAGTTTGACTAATTTCTAAGAAGGTTCTTCAAAGCTCTTTTTCTCAATGCTTCATTGTGATAGCCGATGTGTGGTGAATTTTGTGGCACAAATGATGGCTGTGCTTTGTCGAGGTTACAATGTGAAGGGATTTGAGGGAAAATGCTGTTGTCTACTTGTATTATTTTTATACCAAAAATCATTGTCATTATTATGGTTATCGTTAATTGTATTAGTACTGTATTTGTAGCAGTTGGAGGGGAAGTAAAAACAATGAGTTATTGTCAATTGTGACCAGTTTGAGATTATGTCTCTACAGTAAATAGAGAAACTCCAAACATGATGAATTTCCATGGTCATCTACTACCAGTGCTTGACTTGGGCCGGAGCTCACCGAAGCTGAGTACCGGCACCTCAAATTCTCTACTGCTTGAGCTCCTGTTCTTCTTATAAAATACTATTTCAGTCCAAGTCAAGTCTATTACTGTTAAATCATATCAGATACCACTGTCTGCTGCCTGTCTCCCCTCCTACGGGACGAAATAGTGCCATCCCCAGCTTAAACCCGAAGTGTTACTGAAGATCCAGCCATATGTTTGGTACAGTATATGCATGGAATGGTCAAATCAGAGTTCAGCCCTTGTTCCTAGGAATCTCTGACTTGTACAGTTACTTGAAACATGAAGTGTGACGTACTTCATGTAAAGCCTAGGTTAAGTCAGATCAAAGTTGTGTCCTCTGGATGCAATGTAAGACCAGACCCACACAAAAATAGATTATTGTGAAGTGAACAATCACTCATATTGATGTGACGTAGTGGACAAATACATGAACCTTTGTTGAGTTGAGTTAACTTAACAGCCTTAGTGAGCATAACATGTTACTTTAAGATGATTTAAAAAAACATTTCTAATCTATGATTCGCAACTTGTGATCCGGGCAGAACAACTGTGGTATGCCATTTGATGAACATCCCATACATGAACTATTCAAGGATGGACAGTACATATTGGCTGTATTGACATTGGTTCTCAGACCTACGGCCAGTTTTAAAATCGGGTTGCTATCGTCTCTTTGACTGGCAAGCAGTCACATTATCTGTAAAACCCAAGTGGATATCGCAGAGTGAAACAAGTAATATTAGCGATGAAATCCACAGAACAATCTCATCAACCTTTAACTTTCTTCATAATGTTTGACTGTGTGAATGACTTGCCGGAGGATCGTTAATGTCACATGCCAGCCTGATTGCCAGCGTGTTGCACATGCACAACTAGTTTTCACATGCACAACTAATTTAGCATAAGTGAGTTCCAAAACTGTCTCTGCATGATCACATGTACTTGGTGTGCCTGCCATCCAGTGGCAAAAGGAAATAATTTGGTTCCACTTTAAATGAATTACAACTTATAAAAGGCTTTATATAGCATACTTTGTCTTCATAAGCACGACATAAATGCTTCACAAATCATCTATAAGCTTAAGTCATGCTTTAATGGTGGTTAAACATTTTAATTTAAAAGATAGAGGAAGACAAGTGTTTTCGATGAGGTCATCTGGTGTGTATCATGTGATTTTTAACTAGCTATAATCAGGCGTGCCTACTCATAATTGGTTAAAATCGCAGCTTCACTGTACAAATAAATACTTGGGGGAGTGTCTGTTGATGTTGATGTTGGGGTGGTGCTGGATGTGATGAATATGAAGTAGATTTTTAAATCTAATTGAAACCAGTTTCTCCCTATATGTACTTACATTTGTCCTGTCAAAAACAATCAAATATGTAAGGGGATGAGAACTCTGCTCTCCTTTAAAATATATATATATATAATTGTATGCTAAGAGGAAGGTTAGAGGTACAGTAGGTGACAATATTGGGATATACCTTGCTCATTTCGATCAAACAATACCATATCGAATTATATCTGTTGGTTCCTACCAATAGTTATTAGTGTGCTTGCTGAAGCTAACACAATATAATGTGGAAAAAGTCGAGGGGTGTTAATACTTTCCGAAGGCACTGTAAATGGAAAGGTGCACACAGCACAGAAGGAGCGAAGGAGACGAGACCAAAAATACAACATGAGAACAAGCAGACAAACGCTCATGAAAACGGAAGAAAAATGACATTGATTCTTGCGATACAGGCATTTGGAATATCGTGCTAAAACATACATTCGAATAAATCAAATTAATTCGATATATCGCCCAGCCCTAGGAGAGGTGGGGTTCTAGTCAGGCTCAGGTGGAGAGCAAACCATCCACCGCTTCCGAGTATATTACTCGCTAACGTTCAGTCTCTGCACAATAAAGTAGATGAGCTTTGGGCGAGGATCTCCTTTCAGAGATGCATAAGGGACTGTGACATACTCTGCTTTATGGAATCATGGCTCTCCGGATATATTGTCCCCGTCCATACAGCCAGTGGGATTCTCTGTTCATCGCAAAGACAGGAAGAAAGAACTCTCTGGGGGGGGGGGGGAAAGGCGGAGGGGTATGTCTCATGATAAACTACTCATGGTGGGATCACACCTCCATCCTGCTCCTCCCTGCCAATAGGCAGAAACTTAAACAGGAAGCACCTGTGATAGACTGTTCAAGGTTGGTCTGACAAATTGGAATCTATGCTTCAAGACTGTTTGTTTTCATTACGCAGACTAGAAAATGTTCCGCATCGCCTCTGGGAATAGTATCGACGTATACACTGACTCTGTGACTGGGTTCATCAGGAAGCACATAGAGAAGGTTGATGATTCTAACTTTTCCAAACCAAAAAACATATTCAAGCAACACTGAAAGCGCAAACCCCCACATTTAACCATGGCAAGGTGACTGGGAGCATGGATGTGTGCAGACTAGCTATGACCTCCGTAAGGCATTCAAAGAGGCAAAACAACAGTACAGGGACAAAGTACAGGGACAAAGAGTCGCAACTCAACTGGGTCCTAGACTTCCTGACGGGGCGACCCCAGTTGGTGAAGGTAGTCAACAACACCTCCGCCATGCTGATCCTCAACATGGGGTCCCCACAGGGATGTGTGCTCAGCCCCCTCCTGTACTCCCAGTTCCCCCATGACTGCGTGGCTATTCACGTCTCCAACTCAATCATCAAGTTTGCTGACACAACAGTGGTAGGCCTGATTACCAACAACAGTGAGACAGCCTACAGAGAGGAGAGAGCCCTGGCGGAGTGGTGCCAGGAAAATAACCTCTCCCTCACCGTAAACAAAATGAAGGAGATGATCGTGGACTACAGGAGACAGCAGAGAGAGCACGCACCCATCCACATCGCCTGGGCTGCAGTGGAGAGGGTCAAAAGCTTAAAGTTCCTCAGCATACATGGACAAACTCTCCAAAATACAGATGTGCCAAGCTTGTATCGTCATATCCATGAAGACTGGAGGCTGTAATCGTTGCCAAAGGTGCTTCAAAAATGCAATTGTGATATTTCAGTGTTTTTTTTATAAATTGGCAAAAAATTCTAAAACAGTATATGCTTTGTCATTATGGGGTATTGTGTGTAGATTGAAGGGGGAAACTATTTCATACTTTTTAGAATAAGGCTGTAAACATTTTGGGAAAAAGTCAAGGGTTCTGAATACTTTCCGAATGCACTGTAAACACTGCTCGCTCTGATATTTCTTAATTACTTCATTTTTTTATGTGTGTATTGTTATTGTACTGCTAGATATTTCTGCACTGTTGGCGCTAGAGACATAAGCATTTCGCTGCACCTGTGATAACATCAGCAAACCTGTGTAGGCGACCAATAAACGTTGATTTGATTTTGACAAATACACCTGCCCTGCGCCAGGCTAGAACTCTTTCACACTTTATAAAGCAAAGCTTTTGGGGGGAAATTGACATAGGGGTTTATTTTACATTTGGAAAGCCTTTATACATTTGTTATAATTGGGGCCAATAAGGCAATCTACAGTATTAAGGTTGGTGGTGGGGAATGAACTATCGTTGATGGGATGAACAGAAAACTCTTGACAATACACAGGAAGGAGAAAGCAGACTGACGGCTAACCCGGTGAGCTCTAATGAAACAAGGTTAATTGCTTGAATGCACATCATATTATGATGCAGGTCTTGCATTGTATCGCACTATAGCTGGTTCATTGGTTCAGTAAACATGCCCACATATTTTATCAGTAATGGATGTGCATTCACATCTTCACAAATTACTCATTGCTGGTGATTTTGGCCTATATGACCCTTCTCACTATCTCTGTGATAGTGTAGCAATATCGATAATACACTTTCTGTCTTAACCCCTCTAGATGGCAACATTTCCTTTTTCATTAGGACTAAAGAAGCACATAAAGCAGACCAATCTCACATATTCATGGCCAAACACAAACCCAGACCAAAACACAAGTATATAAAACCACGGTTATCTACGCAAATGAGTTTCATTGGTACTTAAAGAATATACCATGATTGCGTATAGACTCGTTTTGTGGTTGAAAGTCTTCCAACTCCCTTCTAATCAGAGCTGAAGAGTTATGACTCTTCATTGAATTCCCATCTAACTAAATCTGCTGAGCCAGAACTTTACAGAACTTTATTGTAGCCAAACAATGCTTTACACCATTCAAGACACTCATCCCTACATGTCCAGTGGCATGACACTGATAGTCAGAGGAGTTGGCTATAACACATGCAGAGCTGGGCCAGGCTAACATACTTGTCTGGTTACCCAGACTCCTCACAGTCAAACGCTATGCCACTCCCATGGACGTTAGTTTCTTCTCCGCAACGAGTCTGGATCTGAGTACCTCCCAGACCTGTCACAAAATGTGAAGACATTCGAGGTCATCTGATTGGTCCAGAAACCGATGGGTTGGACCAGAACCAAAACCCACATTGGTAAAGCAGTGGTTTGAAAATGTGTAATTGGCATTGATACTCTGATTGGTTAGACTTTGTTTTGACCAACGCCCCTCATGCCCCTGGTTACCAAAAACGACTTCAATGATGGCAGTCTCAGACTAAAGTATGTAGCGAACGACAGAGCAGCAGAATAACTTAGTGTGAGTTGTCAGGCTACTAACATACCCCATCTAAAAAGGAATGATCACTAACTTGGCAGCCCTTGACTTCCAAACCAGTCTTAACTATTCTGGTTTACTGGAGGGGACATTCAGAATCGGCGTGCCCATTTCAATTCAATTAGGAGTGCCGGTCCTTGATTGTAAGCACTTGACGCACATCTAAATTCAAATGTAGTAAGGTCTGACATCTATATTAGCCAACAAACTTTAAAGCAAATCTGGCAATTACACAAAATGAATCATAAATAAATGGTGTGAAACAAATCTAAGAACCTTCTTGTTTGTGAAACAAAATAACTAGGACCTCAAAGTTGAACTGCAATTTCTGTCAAACATGCCATGAAAACCTTTGAAAGTTCTGCATCAGCCTGCTTTGGAGAGGTTCAAATAATGTTAATGTATGGTCTTCTAAATAGAGTCTCTCATTCGCACACCTATTACACCATCACATTGTCTTCTGTACCTCATTGCACAATAGATCAGTCTAGTGCAGTTATCTGATTGTTTACATTAGGCCTACTAAGAATGCATAAGGCCTCAGAATGCTTGCAAATCATTGAATGTTCTTCCTCTTACAGTACCAGTCAAAAGTTTGGACACACCTACTCATTCAAGGGTTTTTGTTTTTACTATTTTCTACACTGTAGAATAACAGGGAAGACATCAACACTATGAAATAACACATATGAAATCATGTAGTAACCAAAAAAAGTGATTGGCAAGCGTGTGCAAAGCTTCACCCAAATTATACAGTTACATATTGGTTTCCTTACCCTGTAAGCAGTCTACGGACAAGGTAGGACAGCAATTCCTACCACATTACTCACAGCACTTCCTGTTGCTCACAGTGACCGTGTTCAAGAGCATCAAAACCCTAATGTATCATGAGTAAATTGTGACTGACTTACAAGTAATATTGACTAGTTATTTATGATACAAGGGGATTTGCAGATCAGTCAGCCTTGGCTCGCCTTTAAAGTCGGGCTGCAATGACGAACATGCCAATTGTGTCCCATCACATGGTCATTAATACTCTTGACTCCAACAGATGACATCCCCTGTAGGTGGCTGGGTATGAATGCTCCTCTGAGACCATTGTGATCCGATTTATTAGTGTGTACTGTGTGAGCTAGATTTAATTATACTATATGGCCATATGGGGATTGCTGGGGCTGTTCACTCTTACTTCATGTTTCATCCCACCCTACATTTTGCCCCTTTCTCACAGAATGTCATTGTTAGTGGTTGTCAACATTGCACACAGAGAAAAATGTTTTGTCTATGTTTTGAAAATGAATGTATTATTGAAGGGTCCTCAAGTAGCGGTTCTCCAGTTGAGCTGGTCTGCGATTCACTTACACCTGTGACCCGCTAGTCTGTCGTCTCTCTGGCACCTTCGGGGGATGGGTGGAGTGAGATGGTAATGAGAGACTAGCGGGCCATAAACTTGCTCCTCAAACTAGCATGACCTCTCCAGGCCACTGATTGGTTGCTATTGGTCAGGTTGGCAGTCCTTTTGCCTGCTCAGGTCAGTGCCTTGTTAGTTTCTCTCCAAGTGGACATGTGTGATAGAGTGCTTGGGCCCACCAGGACACACCATTAGCAGTGGGAATTCTCAACAACGGTCTTATTGCGTCTCATTACAGCTTTACTACATCTCAATGCCAACAGTTAAACTGAAAAAATGAATTGATTGAGTGGACAATGTGATTTAATATTAGTAGGCTATTCAAATCAGCAGGCCCCCAGACTAACCAGTTCCCCTGTTGGCACTGATGCCACTAACTGTTTCAGTTGGTGGCACCAGCCCATGATTTGGTCACACCCCAAAATATTATGTGTATAAAGTAATTCCCAATGCTTAATAAGAAGTGTCATTTAGAATAGAATTGCAAGATATTGAGATATGCAACCTAATCATGTGACTGTCATGAATTTTGGGTTGACAATTAGGCTATTATTGTTATATTTTACCATCAAAAAAGGCCTCGAGATTTTTTGGGGTTCTATAGAGATGAATTTAACTTAATCATTTTGTGCACTAATATGACATATAGGCCTGATTCAATTAGTGCTAACTCACCACCTGAGAAATGGGAACTCTAGGGCTGTTACGGTTTTCTTCTGGTGAAAGAGGTGAGGACCAAAACACAGCGTGGTTATCTTTATACATCTTTAATAAAGATGATAACGTGAACAATATACTTATACAAAACAATAAAATGTGGAAAACCGAAAACAGTCCTAACTGGTGCAAAACACAGAGACAGGAACAATCACCCACAAACCCCAACACCAAACAGGCTACCTAAATATGGTTCCCAATCAGAGACAATGACTAACACCTGCCTCTGATTGAGAACCATATCAGGCCAAACACAGAAACAGACAAACTAGACACACAACATAGAATGCCCAATCAGATCACACCCTGACCAAACAAAACATAGAAACATACAAAGCAAACTATGGTCAGGGTGTGACAGTACCCCCCCCCCCCCCCCCCCCCCCCCCCCCAAGGTGCGGACTCCGGCCGCAAAACCTGAACCTATTGGGGAGGGTCTGGGTGGGCATCTGTACGCGGTGGCGGCTCTGGTGCTGGACGTGGCCCCCACTTCACCATAGTCTTAGTCCGCCCCATTGTCCGCTTCCGTGGCCTCCTAACCACGGCGACCCTACTTAATGACCCCACTGGACTGAGGGGCAGCTCGGGACAGAGGGGCAGCTCTGTACTGGCTGACGACTCTGGCAGATCCTGGCTGACTGGCGGCTCTGGCTGCTCCATGCTGACTGGCGGCTCTGGCTGCTCCATGCAGACTGGCGGCTCTGGCGGCTCCTTGCAGACTGGCGGCTCTGGCGGCTCCTTGCAGAATGGTGGCTCTGGCAACTCCTTGCAGACTGGCGGCTCCTTGCAGACTGGCAGCTCTGGTGGCTCATGACAGGCGGGAGACTCTGGCAGCGCCGGACAGGGGGAGACTCCCGCGGCGCCGGACAGGAGAAAAGCTCTGGCAGCGCTGGACAGGCGGGAGACTCCGGCAGCGCTGGCGAGGAGGAAGGCTCCGGCAGCACTGGACATGCGAGGCGCACTGTAGGCCTGATGCATGGTGCTGGCACCGGTGGTACTGGGCCGAGGACACGCACAGGAAGCCTGGTTCGGGAAGCTGCCACCGGAGGGCTGGTAAGCCTACCTCTTTTTCCTCCAAACATAACGATGGTCATTATGGCCAAACAGTTATATTTTTGTTTCATCAGACCAGAGGACATTTCTCCAAAAAGTACAATCTTTGTACCCATGTGAAGTTGCAAACCGTAGTCTGGCCTTTCTATGGCGGTTTTGGAGCAGTGGCTTCTTCCATACCTTAAGGGAACATTTCGGCATTTCGTGTATGATCAGTGAGAAAGTCCATATTGCAAATGTACGGTCCCTTACCCGACGTCCGAAATCGTTTGTAAAATTCGCGGTCAGCGTCGGGACGTGCGGTAGGGCCGGACCTACCGGGAAGTCGTCGAATGAACTTTGTCGGACTTTCGGTTCCCGTTTAAAAAAAAAAACAAATTTCGGACCGTTTTTCCGCCGTCCCGGACACTCCCACCAGATGGCATACGGAATCATATGGCAATTTGGCAAAACATCACGAATCGCGACGGGGCCTTATCTCAAAAACTGAAAATATTTCGAAGCCGAAACTTGGCGAGCGTAGGTTTGGCTCAAGGGGCAGTTGGCCCCGAACGGGATGGCGTCTAGGCCTCGACGGTTTTTGAGCTACGGCCATTTTTCTGGGATTAAAGGCTTAAAATGGAAGTAGAGAAATTATTTTTCCACTTCAGGTCAAAGCCAAGGAGCCTCCGGTGTCAATAAAAAAAGAACCAGCCATTTATCTATCGTCATTTAAGAGAAACGGAACAATGACAAATTGGTGATGGTCACAAATAGGCGTTTTTTTTTTTCAACGGTTACAGATCCAGTTGCAGGGTGTTCATACGAATCTTTTTAAAGTGTGCTGCGGAGCTCTGCGACATTTCTGTGATTTTCTATGATTTTCTGAAATAACACAATAACCGACCATTAGAATAGTAGGCCCAAAATGAAGCCTGCCCCACAATGTCATTTGCTTTTGAGTGACAGTGAGAGAACCGTTAGGGTGAGAAGAAAAATTCCACCACATGAATGTTCCTAAGGTCCTCCCGATCTCAACAAGCCTAACCTTGACCGTGTGGCATTAACCCTTCACAGTAAAACAGTGTTTTTTGATCTCACAGATTACAGTGTCATCTCTCCCCATAGGAATACATAGCCTGCACCCCTAATTTCAACCTGAGGCCTATGTGGGTTATGAATGCCGTATGAACCTGTCTTCGGTACCAGTCCATCAGGCCACTATGAGGTCTACCTGTGTCGATTCTAAGCTTCCTGGACCAACCGGAAGTGGTTCAAATCACCCTAAAAGTGTTTACCCATACACTGCATGCAGTTTGATAGACATAGTGCATTCAACCCTGTGTAGATCAGTCAATTCTTAACGTAAGGACTTAAAACTCAGGATTCTGTAACAGCATACCCCAATGAGGATATGTGTTGATTTATAACTTCCTGTGCCAACCGGAAGTGCCA
The DNA here is from genome assembly GCF_057628025.1 of Oncorhynchus mykiss. Classification (NCBI taxonomy): domain Eukaryota; kingdom Metazoa; phylum Chordata; class Actinopteri; order Salmoniformes; family Salmonidae; genus Oncorhynchus; species Oncorhynchus mykiss. The sequence continues at coordinate 68,222,746 of NC_143022.1, forward strand.
TAATTGGTGTCTCAGGGGCTGTTTCGAAGGGTTAAAAAAGTCAGATCTGTCCAAAACTTCATATATGTGATTAGGCAACCCCCATGAACTGTAAATCAGTCATTTTTCCCCAAAAAAATCAAAGGAAAAAAAAATTGCACTAAAACACAACTTGGATGGAGGGACGTATTGGGGTGCGTAGAGACAGACAGTGGCCCCAATAGTTAGCTTTGTTGGAACTAAAAAAGAACAGTCGGACCTAGAGTTCCGAAACTTTAGAAACCTGTTCTAGACCTCCGGGCCATGGTGCGTGGCGAGTTACGTGGCTCTAGACGGTTCTCGGACCGAGAAACAGCCTCGTACATTTGAAATAACTTCAATTCATTTTTGCATCACGAAAATGACGACATTTAGAAATGTCCCAGAGTCGCAAGACTAGGTGCATTGCGAACGTCTCGGCCCATATAGACAGACCCCAACGTTTCTGTCCGATAGCTCATTCAAGGACCCCGTAGCAAGTCATGGAAAATAGTGGATTTTCAGCACCAATTAGGGTTTTTCTCGGACACCAAATGACCTATCGAGCCGAAACTCGGGATTCGGGGTCGCCTCACATAGGACTTCACATAATGTCCGAACTGGACCCGCAGCTAGAACGTAACTATGTGTTTTACCTTTTTATTATGTTTTCAACTGAAGGCGCTGTGAATTATGGGACTGCTCTGACATATGTGATAGTTGGCTACTAAATGAGTAGGAAAAAGTGGGTTTGGTGTCAATTGATATCCATTTGGTGTCATAATGACATCTAATTGACTGATGGACACTGACTTGCTAGTTGACTTTTGTACATTTGCAATATGTTTAAACGGAGAGGGACCATCACCAAAATGGCATTCTGAAATCAACACAAAAAATGGCATCACCATAGTCTCCAGACTGTTCTGAGTTCAACGAGCTATCCCGCTTGACCGTAGCTCGCTCGGTCTATGCGCAGCGACCATTACAATAGTAGGCCCAAAATGAAGCCTGCACCACAATGTCATTTGCTTTTGGGTGACAGTGAGAGAACCGTTAGAGTGAGAAGAAAAATTCCACCACATGAATGTTCCTAAGGTCCTCCCGATCTGAACAAGCCTAACCTTGACCGTGTGGCATTAACCCTTCACAGTAAAACAGTGTTTTTTGATCTCACAGATTACAGTGTCATCTCTCCCCATAGGAATACATTGCCTGCACCCCTAATTTCAACCTGAGGCCTATGTGGGTTATGAATGCCGTATGAACCTGTCTTCGGTACCAGTCCATCAGGCCACTATGAGGTCTACCTGTGTTGATTCTAAGCTTCCTGGACCAACCGGAAGTGGTTAAAATGCCCCTAAAAGTGTTTACCCATACACTGCATGCAGTTTGATAGACATAGTGCATTCAACCCTGTGTAGATCAGTCAATTCTTAACGTAAGGACTTAAAACTCAGGATTCTGTAACAGCATACCCCAATGAGGATATGTGTTGATTTATAACTTCCTGTGCCAACCGGAAGTGCCATAATTGGTGTCTCAGGGGCTGTTTCGAAGGGTTAAAAAATTCAGACCTGTCCAAAACTTCATATATGTGATTAGGCAACCCCCATGAACTGTAAATCAGTCATTTTTCCCCAAAAAAATCAAAGGAAAAAAAAATTGCACTAAAACACAACTTGGATGGAGGGACGTATTGGGGTGCGTAGAGACAGACAGTGGCTCCAATAGTTAGCTTTGTTGGAGCTAAAAAAGAACCGTCGGACCTAGAGTTCCGAAACTTTAGAAACCTGTTCTAGACCTCCCGTAGATGGTGCGTGGTGAGTTACGTGGCTCTAGAAGGTTCTCGGACCGAGAAACAGCCTCGTACATTTGAAATAACTTCAATTCATTTTTGCATCACGAAAATGACGACATTTAGAAATGTCCCAGAGTCGCAAGACTAGGTGCATTGCGAACGTCTCGGCCCATATAGACAGACCCCAACGTTTCTGTCCGATAGCTCATTCAAGGACCCCGTAGCAAGTCATGGAAAATAGTGGATTTTCAGCACCAATTAGGGTTTTTCTCGGACACCAAATGACCTATCGAGCCGAAACTTGGGATTCGGGGTCGCCTCAGCTAGGCCAACACATAACATAAGAAATGGACCCGCAGCTAGAACGTAACTACATGTTTTATGTTTTTTTTATGGTTTGAACCGAAGGCGTTGTGAATTTTGGGCCAGCTCTGAAGTATGTAATAGTTGGCTACTAAACGAGTTGGAAAAAGTGGGTTTCGTGTCAGTTTGTATCAGTTTGGTGGTCAGAATGATATCTAATTGACTGATGGGCTCTTGTCCACTTGACTCTTGTACATTTGCAATATGATCCTATAGTGAAAAAACATCACCAAAAGCGACATTCTGAAATCAACCCAAACGAGCGATTGAGATGACCCAGAATCACTGCAAAGCCATCCCGAGTTCATCGGGCCAGTCAATTTCACATTCCTGCAAGATTTTTATAGCATGACAAATTCGTGATGGTACCTGCCCTTTAAAACATATTGCAAATGCACAGTGACTTTGAAAAAGTAAGGAAACATAAACAAATTCGATGAACAAATTCGTGATGGTACCTGCCCATTGAAACATATTGCAAATGCACAGTGACTTTGAAAAAGTAAGGAAACATAAACAAATTCGATAAACAAATTCGTGATGGTACCTGCCCATTAAAACATATTCCAAATGCACAGTGACTTTGAAAAAGTAAGGAAACATAAACAAATTCGATAAACAAATTCGTGATGGTACCTGCCCATTAAAACATATTCCAAATGCACAGTGACTTTGAAAAAGTAAGAAACAAAAAAAAATACATCTAAATTTTTTTGAGCATGACAAATTCGTGATGGTACCTGCCCATTGAAACATATTGCAAATGCACAGTGACTTTGAAAAAGTAAGGAAACATAAACAAATTCGATAAACAAATTCGTGATGGTACCTGCCCATTAAAACATATTCCAAATGCACAATGACTTTGAAAAAGTAAGAAACAAAAAAAAATACATCTAAAAAATTTTGAGCATGACAAATTCGTGATGGTACCTGCCCATTGAAACATATTGCAAATGCACAGTGACTTTGAAAAAGTAAGGAAACATAAACAAATTCGATAAACAAATTCGTGATGGTACCTGCCCATTAAAACATATTCCAAATGCACAGTGACTTTGAAAAAGTAAGAAACAAAAAAAAATACATCTAAAATTTTTTGAGCATGACAAATTCGTGATGGTACCTGCCCATTGAAACATATTGCAAATGCACAGTGACTTTGAAAAAGTAAGGAAACATAAACAAATTCGATAAACAAATTCGTGATGGTACCTGCCCATTAAAACATATTCCAAATGCACAGTGACTTTGAAAAAGTAAGAAACAAAAAAAAATACATCTAAAATTTTTTGAGCATGACAAATTCGTGATGGTACCTGCCCATTGAAACATATTGCAAATGCACAGTGACTTTGAAAAAGTAAGGAAACATAAACAAATTCGATAAACAAATTCGTGATGGTACCTGCCCATTAAAACATATTCCAAATGCACAGTGACTTTGAAAAAGTAAGAAACAAAAAAAATACATCTAAAATTTTTTGAGCATGACAAATTCGTGATGGTACCTGCCCATTGAAACATATTGCAAATGCACAGTGACTTTGAAAAAGTAAGGAAACATAAACAAATTCGATAAACAAATTCGTGATGGTACCTGCCCATTAAAACATATTCCAAATGCACAATGACTTTGAAAAAGTAAGAAACAAAAAAAAATACATCTAAAAAATTTTGAGCATGACAAATTCGTGATGGTACCTGCCCATTGAAACATATTGCAAATGCACAGTGACTTTGAAAAAGTAAGGAAACATAAACAAATTCGATAAACAAATTCGTGATGGTACCTGCCCATTAAAACATATTCCAAATGCACAGTGACTTTGAAAAAGTAAGAAACAAAAAAAAATACATCTAAAATTTTTTGAGCATGACAAATTCGTGATGGTACCTGCCCATTGAAACATATTGCAAATGCACAGTGACTTTGAAAAAGTAAGGAAACATAAACAAATTCGATAAACAAATTCGTGATGGTACCTGCCCATTAAAACATATTCCAAATGCACAGTGACTTTGAAAAAGTAAGAAACAAAAAAAAATACATCTAAAATTTTTTGAGCATGACAAATTCGTGATGGTACCTGCCCATTGAAACATATTGCAAATGCACAGTGACTTTGAAAAAGTAAGGAAACATAAACAAATTCGATAAACAAATTCGTGATGGTACCTGCCCATTAAAACATATTCCAAATGCACAGTGACTTTGAAAAAGTAAGAAACAAAAAAAATACATCTAAAATTTTTTGAGCATGACAAATTCGTGATGGTACCTGCCCATTGAAACATATTGCAAATGCACAGTGACTTTGAAAAAGTAAGGAAACATAAACAAATTCGATAAACAAATTCGTGATGGTACCTGCCCATTAAAACATATTCCAAATGCACAGTGACTTTGAAAAAGTAAGAAACAAAAAAAAATACATCTAAAATTTTTTGAGCATGACAAATTCGTGATGGTACCTGCCCATTGAAACATATTGCAAATGCACAGTGACTTTGAAAAAGTAAGGAAACATAAACAAATTCGATAAACAAATTCGTGATGGTACCTGCCCATTAAAACATATTCCAAATGCACAGTGACTTTGAAAAAGTAAGAAACAAAAAAAAATACATCTAAAATTTTTTGAGCATGACAAATTCGTGATGGTACCTGCCCATTGAAACATATTGCAAATGCACAGTGACTTTGAAAAAGTAAGGAAACATAAACAAATTCGATAAACAAAATTCGTGATGGTACCTGCCCATTAAAACATATTCCAAATGCACAGTGACTTTGAAAAAGTAAGAAACAAAAAAAAATACATCTAAAAAATTTTGAGCATGACAAATTCGTGATGGTACCTGCCCATTGAAACATATTGCAAATGCACAGTGACTTTGAAAAAGTAAGGAAACATAAACAAATTCGATAAACAAATTCGTGATGGTACCTGCCCATTAAAACATATTCCAAATGCACAGTGACTTTGAAAAAGTAAGAAACAAAAAAAAATACATCTAAAAATTTTTGAGCATGACAAATTCGTGATGGTACCTGCCCATTGAAACATATTGCAAATGCACAGTGACTTTGAAAAAGTAAGGAAACATAAACAAATTCGATAAACAAATTCGTGATGGTACCTGCCCATTAAAACATATTCCAAATGCACAGTGACTTTGAAAAAGTAAGGAAACATAAACAAATTCGATGAACAAATTCGTGATGGTACCTGCCCATTGAAACATATTGCAAATGCACAGTGACTTTGAAAAAGTAAGGAAACATAAACAAATTCGATAAACAAATTCGTGATGGTACCTGCCCATTAAAACATATTCCAAATGCACAGTGACTTTGAAAAAGTAAGGAAACATAAACAAATTCGATAAACAAATTCGTGATGGTACCTGCCCATTAAAACATATTCCAAATGCACAGTGACTTTGAAAAAGTAAGAAACAAAAAAAAATACATCTAAATTTTTTTGAGCATGACAAATTCGTGATGGTACCTGCCCATTGAAACATATTGCAAATGCACAGTGACTTTGAAAAAGTAAGGAAACATAAACAAATTCGATAAACAAATTCGTGATGGTACCTGCCCATTAAAACATATTCCAAATGCACAATGACTTTGAAAAAGTAAGAAACAAAAAAAAATACATCTAAAAAATTTTGAGCATGACAAATTCGTGATGGTACCTGCCCATTGAAACATATTGCAAATGCACAGTGACTTTGAAAAAGTAAGGAAACATAAACAAATTCGATAAACAAATTCGTGATGGTACCTGCCCATTAAAACATATTCCAAATGCACAGTGACTTTGAAAAAGTAAGAAACAAAAAAAAATACATCTAAAATTTTTTGAGCATGACAAATTCGTGATGGTACCTGCCCATTGAAACATATTGCAAATGCACAGTGACTTTGAAAAAGTAAGGAAACATAAACAAATTCGATAAACAAATTCGTGATGGTACCTGCCCATTAAAACATATTCCAAATGCACAGTGACTTTGAAAAAGTAAGAAACAAAAAAAAATACATCTAAAATTTTTTGAGCATGACAAATTCGTGATGGTACCTGCCCATTGAAACATATTGCAAATGCACAGTGACTTTGAAAAAGTAAGGAAACATAAACAAATTCGATAAACAAATTCGTGATGGTACCTGCCCATTAAAACATATTCCAAATGCACAGTGACTTTGAAAAAGTAAGAAACAAAAAAAATACATCTAAAATTTTTTGAGCATGACAAATTCGTGATGGTACCTGCCCATTGAAACATATTGCAAATGCACAGTGACTTTGAAAAAGTAAGGAAACATAAACAAATTCGATAAACAAATTCGTGATGGTACCTGCCCATTAAAACATATTCCAAATGCACAATGACTTTGAAAAAGTAAGAAACAAAAAAAAATACATCTAAAAAATTTTGAGCATGACAAATTCGTGATGGTACCTGCCCATTGAAACATATTGCAAATGCACAGTGACTTTGAAAAAGTAAGGAAACATAAACAAATTCGATAAACAAATTCGTGATGGTACCTGCCCATTAAAACATATTCCAAATGCACAGTGACTTTGAAAAAGTAAGAAACAAAAAAAAATACATCTAAAATTTTTTGAGCATGACAAATTCGTGATGGTACCTGCCCATTGAAACATATTGCAAATGCACAGTGACTTTGAAAAAGTAAGGAAACATAAACAAATTCGATAAACAAATTCGTGATGGTACTTGCCCATTAAAACATATTCCAAATGCACAGTGACTTTGAAAAAGTAAGAAACAAAAAAAAATACATCTAAAATTTTTTGAGCATGACAAATTCGTGATGGTACCTGCCCATTGAAACATATTGCAAATGCACAGTGACTTTGAAAAAGTAAGGAAACATAAACAAATTCGATAAACAAATTCGTGATGGTACCTGCCCATTAAAACATATTCCAAATGCACAGTGACTTTGAAAAAGTAAGAAACAAAAAAAATACATCTAAAATTTTTTGAGCATGACAAATTCGTGATGGTACCTGCCCATTGAAACATATTGCAAATGCACAGTGACTTTGAAAAAGTAAGGAAACATAAACAAATTCGATAAACAAATTCGTGATGGTACCTGCCCATTAAAACATATTCCAAATGCACAGTGACTTTGAAAAAGTAAGAAACAAAAAAAAATACATCTAAAATTTTTTGAGCATGACAAATTCGTGATGGTACCTGCCCATTGAAACATATTGCAAATGCACAGTGACTTTGAAAAAGTAAGGAAACATAAACAAATTCGATAAACAAATTCGTGATGGTACCTGCCCATTAAAACATATTCCAAATGCACAGTGACTTTGAAAAAGTAAGAAACAAAAAAAAATACATCTAAAATTTTTTGAGCATGACAAATTCGTGATGGTACCTGCCCATTGAAACATATTGCAAATGCACAGTGACTTTGAAAAAGTAAGGAAACATAAACAAATTCGATAAACAAAATTCGTGATGGTACCTGCCCATTAAAACATATTCCAAATGCACAGTGACTTTGAAAAAGTAAGAAACAAAAAAAAATACATCTAAAAAATTTTGAGCATGACAAATTCGTGATGGTACCTGCCCATTGAAACATATTGCAAATGCACAGTGACTTTGAAAAAGTAAGGAAACATAAACAAATTCAATAAACAAATTCGTGATGGTACCTGCCCATTAAAACATATTCCAAATGCACAGTGACTTTGAAAAAGTAAGAAACAAAAAAAAATATATCTAAAAAATTTTGAGCATGACAAATTCGTGATGGTACCTGCCCATTGAAACATATTGCAAATGCACAGTGACTTTGAAAAAGTAAGGAAACATAAACAAATTCAATAAACAAATTCGTGATGGTACCTGCCCATTAAAACATATTCCAAATGCACAGTGACTTTGAAAAAGTAAGAAACAAAAAAAAATACATCTAAAAAATTTTGAGCATGACAAATTCGTGATGGTACCTGCCCATTGAAACATATTGCAAATGCACAGTGACTTTGAAAAAGTAAGGAAACATAAACAAATTCGATAAACAAATTCGTGATGGTACCTGCCCATTAAAACATATTCCAAATGCACAGTGACTTTGAAAAAGTAAGGAAACAAAAAAAAATACATCTAAAAAATTTTGAGCATGACAAATTCGTGATGGTACCTGCCCATTGAAACATATTGCAAATGCACAGTGACTTTGAAAAAGTAAGGAAACATAAACAAATTCGATAAACAAATTCGTGATGGTACCTGCCCATTAAAACATATTCCAAATGCACAGTGACTTTGAAAAAGTAAGAAACAAAAAAAAATACATCTAAAATTTTTTGAGCATGACAAATTCGTGATGGTACCTGCCCATTGAAACATATTGCAAATGCACAGTGACTTTGAAAAAGTAAGGAAACATAAACAAATTCGATAAACAAATTCGTGATGGTACCTGCCCATTAAAACATATTCCAAATGCACAGTGACTTTGAAAAAGTAAGGAAACAAAAAAAAATACATCTAAAAAATTTTGAGCATGACAAATTCGTGATGGTACCTGCCCATTGAAACATATTGCAAATGCACAGTGACTTTGAAAAAGTAAGGAAACATAAACAAATTCGATAAACAAATTCGTGATGGTACCTGCCCATTAAAACATATTCCAAATGCACAGTGACTTTGAAAAAGTAAGAAACAAAAAAAAATACATCTAAAATTTTTTGAGCATGACAAATTCGTGATGGTACCTGCCCATTGAAACATATTGCAAATGCACAGTGACTTTGAAAAAGTAAGGAAACATAAACAAATTCGATAAACAAATTCGTGATGGTACCTGCCCATTAAAACATATTCCAAATGCACAGTGACTTTGAAAAAGTAAGAAACAAAAAAAAATACATCTAAAATTTTTTGAGCATGACAAATTCGTGATGGTACCTGCCCATTGAAACATATTGCAAATGCACAGTGACTTTGAAAAAGTAAGGAAACATAAACAAATTCGATAAACAAATTCGTGATGGTACCTGCCCATTAAAACATATTCCAAATGCACAGTGACTTTGAAAAAGTAAGAAACAAAAAAAATACATCTAAAATTTTTTGAGCATGACAAATTCGTGATGGTACCTGCCCATTGAAACATATTGCAAATGCACAGTGACTTTGAAAAAGTAAGGAAACATAAACAAATTCGATAAACAAATTCGTGATGGTACCTGCCCATTAAAACATATTCCAAATGCACAATGACTTTGAAAAAGTAAGAAACAAAAAAAAATACATCTAAAAAATTTTGAGCATGACAAATTCGTGATGGTACCTGCCCATTGAAACATATTGCAAATGCACAGTGACTTTGAAAAAGTAAGGAAACATAAACAAATTCGATAAACAAATTCGTGATGGTACCTGCCCATTAAAACATATTCCAAATGCACAGTGACTTTGAAAAAGTAAGAAACAAAAAAAAATACATCTAAAATTTTTTGAGCATGACAAATTCGTGATGGTACCTGCCCATTGAAACATATTGCAAATGCACAGTGACTTTGAAAAAGTAAGGAAACATAAACAAATTCGATAAACAAATTCGTGATGGTACCTGCCCATTAAAACATATTCCAAATGCACAGTGACTTTGAAAAAGTAAGAAACAAAAAAAAATACATCTAAAATTTTTTGAGCATGACAAATTCGTGATGGTACCTGCCCATTGAAACATATTGCAAATGCACAGTGACTTTGAAAAAGTAAGGAAACATAAACAAATTCGATAAACAAATTCGTGATGGTACCTGCCCATTAAAACATATTCCAAATGCACAGTGACTTTGAAAAAGTAAGAAACAAAAAAAATACATCTAAAATTTTTTGAGCATGACAAATTCGTGATGGTACCTGCCCATTGAAACATATTGCAAATGCACAGTGACTTTGAAAAAGTAAGGAAACATAAACAAATTCGATAAACAAATTCGTGATGGTACCTGCCCATTAAAACATATTCCAAATGCACAGTGACTTTGAAAAAGTAAGAAACAAAAAAAAATACATCTAAAATTTTTTGAGCATGACAAATTCGTGATGGTACCTGCCCATTGAAACATATTGCAAATGCACAGTGACTTTGAAAAAGTAAGGAAACATAAACAAATTCGATAAACAAATTCGTGATGGTACCTGCCCATTAAAACATATTCCAAATGCACAGTGACTTTGAAAAAGTAAGAAACAAAAAAAAATACATCTAAAATTTTTTGAGCATGACAAATTCGTGATGGTACCTGCCCATTGAAACATATTGCAAATGCACAGTGACTTTGAAAAAGTAAGGAAACATAAACAAATTCGATAAACAAAATTCGTGATGGTACCTGCCCATTAAAACATATTCCAAATGCACAGTGACTTTGAAAAAGTAAGAAACAAAAAAAAATACATCTAAAAAATTTTGAGCATGACAAATTCGTGATGGTACCTGCCCATTGAAACATATTGCAAATGCACAGTGACTTTGAAAAAGTAAGGAAACATAAACAAATTCAATAAACAAATTCGTGATGGTACCTGCCCATTAAAACATATTCCAAATGCACAGTGACTTTGAAAAAGTAAGAAACAAAAAAAAATACATCTAAAAAATTTTGAGCATGACAAATTCGTGATGGTACCTGCCCATTGAAACATATTGCAAATGCACAGTGACTTTGAAAAAGTAAGGAAACATAAACAAATTCAATAAACAAATTCGTGATGGTACCTGCCCATTAAAACATATTCCAAATGCACAGTGACTTTGAAAAAGTAAGAAACAAAAAAAAATACATCTAAAAAATTTTGAGCATGACAAATTCGTGATGGTACCTGCCCATTGAAACATATTGCAAATGCACAGTGACTTTGAAAAAGTAAGGAAACATAAACAAATTCGATAAACAAATTCGTGATGGTACCTGCCCATTAAAACATATTCCAAATGCACAGTGACTTTGAAAAAGTAAGGAAACAAAAAAAAATACATCTAAAAAATTTTGAGCATGACAAATTCGTGATGGTACCTGCCCATTGAAACATATTGCAAATGCACAGTGACTTTGAAAAAGTAAGGAAACATAAACAAATTCGATAAACAAATTCGTGATGGTACCTGCCCATTAAAACATATTCCAAATGCACAGTGACTTTGAAAAAGTAAGAAACAAAAAAAAATACATCTAAAATTTTTTGAGCATGACAAATTCGTGATGGTACCTGCCCATTGAAACATATTGCAAATGCACAGTGACTTTGAAAAAGTAAGGAAACATAAACAAATTCGATAAACAAATTCGTGATGGTACCTGCCCATTAAAACATATTCCAAATGCACAGTGACTTTGAAAAAGTAAGGAAACAAAAAAAAATACATCTAAAAAATTTTGAGCATGACAAATTCGTGATGGTACCTGCCCATTGAAACATATTGCAAATGCACAGTGACTTTGAAAAAGTAAGGAAACATAAACAAATTCGATAAACAAATTCGTGATGGTACCTGCCCATTAAAACATATTCCAAATGCACAGTGACTTTGAAAAAGTAAGGAAACATAAACAAAAAAACATCCCAAAAAATGTTTGGTAACCAGCTGCATATTTTAGATCACAAGCTTGAATTTTGAGCATGACAAATTCGTGATGGTACCTGCCCATTAAAACATATTGCAAATGCACAGTGACTTTGAAAAAGTAAGGAAACATAAACAAAAAAACATCCCAAAATTTTTTTTTGGGGTTACCAGTTGCATATTTTAGATCACCAGGTGCACATTTCAGGTCACCAGGTGCACATTTCAGATCACCAGGTGCACGGAGGAAAATATTTACTTTTGACTTTGACTTTTGACTTCCTATGACATCATATTGCAAATGGAGAAAACATATGCCTTATGCACAAGTAAAACAAAAAGAAATATGTAATACAAGTTGACCAAGGTATAGTTTAAGCAAAGTAAAGTTTGAATTTTGAGCATGACAAATTCGTGATGGTGCCTGCCCATTAAAACATATTGCAAATGCACAGTGACTTCGAAAAAGTAAGGAAACATAAACAAAAAAACATCCCAAAATTTTTTTGGGGGGTTACCAGTTGCATATTTTAGATCACCAGGTGCACATTTCAGGTCACCAGGTGCACATTTCAGATCACCAGGTGCACGGAGGAAAATATTTACTTTTGACTTTGACTTTTGACTTCCTATGACATCATATTGCAAATGGAGAAAACATATGCCTTATGCACAAGTAAAACAAAAATAAATATGTAATACAAGTTGACCAAGGTATAGTTTGAGCAAAGTAAAGTTTGAATTTTGAGCATGACAAATTCGTGATGGTACCTGCCCATTAAAACATATTGCAAATGCACAGTGACTTTGAAAAACTAAGGAAACATAAACAAAAAAACATCCCAAATTTTTTTTTGGGGGTTACCAGTTGCATATTTTAGATCACCAGGTGCACATTTCAGGTCACCAGGTGCACATTTCAGATCACCAGGTGCACGGAGGAAAATATTTACTTTTGACTTTGACTTTTGACTTCCTATGACATCATATTGCAAATGGAGAAAACATATGCCTTATGCACAAGTAAAACAAAAAGAAATATGTAATACAAGTTGACCAAGGTATAGTTTGAGCAAAGTAAAGTTTGAATTTTGAGCATGACAAATTCGTGATGGTATCTGCCCATTAAAACATATTGCAAATGCACAGTGACTTTGAAAAAGTAAGGAAACATAAACAAAAAAAATCAAAACCATTTTGTTGCACATTTTAGATCATCAGTTGCACGGAGGAAAATCGTTACTTTTGACTTTGACTTTTGACTTCCTATGACATCATATTGCAAATGGAGAAAACATATGCCTTATGCACAAGTAAAAAAAATATGATAATAAAGCATGACTAAAGTATGTTGATAAAGTTCTTATACATGTGTTATTGACACAAAAATCGAAAGAATTTTGAAAAAAGGTCAAGAAAGCACTTTTTTAAGGATGTATGAAGTTTTTTACCAAATTTTGACATTTTTGACTTTTGACTTTTGACTTCCTATGAAATCATATTCCAAATGGAGAAAACATATGCCTTATGCACAAGTAAAAAAAAATATATATATATGATAATAAAGTATGACTAAAGTATGTTGATAAAGTTCTTATACATGTGTAATTGACACAAAAATCGAAAGAATTTTGAAAAAAGGTCCAGAAAGCACTTTTTTAAGGATGTGTGAAGTTTTTTACCAAATTTTGACATTTTTGACTTTTGACTTCCTATGAAATCATATTGCAAATGGACAAAACATATGCCTTATGCGCATGTACTTAAAAAATATATATATATGATGACAAAAGTATACTCATACAGTTCTTACACATGTGTAATTGACAAAAAACTCGAAAGAATTTCGAAAAAAGGTCCAGAAAGCACTTTTTTAAGGGGTTTTAAGTTTTTTTTTTAAAATTTCATTTTTCAAAATTTGGCTTTTGGATGTTGACTTGGGTGCCATTTGCAATATGAAATGCCCCGGTGGAACGCACACGCCCCCTATTGGAATTTTGAAGTGTTACAATTGGCAATTGCCATATGGCATTTGCAATATACTTTGCATGAATCAACGCCAAATTGGGTGGTATTGACCATCGTGTATATGGTTTGTCCAATGCCAATATCCCGCCATTTGTTTTTGTCCAAATCAGGGGGGTATTCCCTTACTTGCTTAGCGGCCTTTCAGGTTATGTCGAAATAATGTGACATTTGACATTCTTAAAAAAGTGGTGATTCTAACTGACCGAATACAGGGAAATTTTACTAGGATTAAACGTCAGGAATTGTTGAAAAACTGAGTTTAAAAGTATTTGGCTACGGTGTGTATGTAAACCTCCAACTTCAACTGTATTCAGAGCCATATCCCTGTAATGCTTAAATAATATATTCTGTCAAGTGTTGTGGTTGCAGGTTCACATGGCACATCTAAAGCCTTTTCTTTTGGGGTGATTCTATAGGCCACCAAGTGCTAACAGTCAGTATCTAAATAATGTGTGTGAAATGCTTGATAGTGTATGTGATGTAAACAGAGTCTACTTTCTTGGGGACCTGAATATTCTTCTTATTGTAACCAGTGTCTGTAATCTGGTTCAGGTTATTAATCAACCTAGCAGGGTGTTTACAAACACTACATGAACAAGGTCATCCACATGTATCGATCACATTTTTTCTAATACTGTAGAACTTTGTTCTATTTTTATTTATTTCACCTTTTTTTAACCAGGAAAAGACCATTGAGACCCAGAGTCTCTTTTTCAAGGGAGACCTGGCCAAGAAGGCAGCAACAATCAATACATTACATAATTAAAACATACGACAATAAGATCCAGACTAAAAAAAGCATTCACACTCCTCTGTAACGGTCTCCCATCAATATTTTTAATTCATTCAGTGGCACTAACATATCTAGATGAAGCATGGATTGTAGACTATTCCATGCCTCTGGTGCACAAGAAGAGAAGACAGTCTTGCCTAATACTGTGAATGTCTTGGGGACTTTAAGTAGCAACCACCTAGCAGTCCGGGTATGGTAACTGCTGGTGGTGAAGGAGACCAGACTGACTATAGAGGGAGTTTACCCAAAAGGGCTTTGTAGATGAACTCATAAAAATGTATATTTCTGTGCATATAAAGTGAGATCCAACCTACCATTTGGTACAATGTGCAATGGTGGGGGAGTGACTTGGCATTTGTAATAAAGCACAAGGATGCATGAGTCCAGTCTCTGTAAGACGGAGGAGGTTGCATGCATATACAAGTCGCCATAATCAATTACAGAGAGAAAAGTGGCCTGAACAAGCTTCTTTCTAGCTATAAGCGGGAAGCAAGCCTTATTACAAAAATAAAAACAACATTTCAATTTAAGCTTTGTCACAAGATTATCCACATTAACTTTAAAGGACAACTTGTCATCCAACCAAATACCTAGGTATTTGTAGGATGACACTTTTTCAATGGATAAGCCACCAGATGTGACAATGCTAACGTTCTCCGGCAGAGTTCTATGTCTGGTAAAGGTCATGAATTTAGTTTTTTTGTACATTCAAGACCATAAAGGGAGGCCTGCAGTGACTGAAAATCAGTCTCGAGCTCTTCAACAGCCTGAACCAGAGAAGGAGCACATGAACATGACTATCATCTGCATATAGATGTAACTTTGCTGGTTGCATCCCATTTCCCAAATCATTCATAAAAATTGAAAACACAGGAGCTAAAAATGGAACCCTGGGGCATACCTCTATTAATATCAAGAAAGCTAGGCTTGTGATTGTCAGTATATACACACACACACTGTGTTCTGTCAGAAAGATAGTTCCTAAACCAATTTACTGCCCCTTCGCTGACACCAATGAGTCTAGCTAGCAACAATTCATGATCAACTGAATCAAAGGCCTTTGATAAATTCACAAACAGAGCAGCATAATGTTGCTTTTTATCAAGAGCATTAATGATGTTGTTTGCCACTGCCATAGCTGTGCCCCGATCTAAAGCCAGACAGAACCTCACTCAGTATGTTATTTTTAAATAAGATGTTTTAACTGTGAGTTCACTAGGGATTCATAGACTTTGGCCAGGATAGGGAGTTTAGAGATAGGACGATAGTTATTAGCATCTGAGGGGTCTCCACCCTTTAGCAGTGGGACGACTGATTTCCAAATGCTGGGTATGGAATTGGTCAAGAGACTCAAGTTGAAAATGTGAGCCACAGGTTCAGTAATACCAGCTGCTTTCTTTAAGAGGTAGGTGGTCCAGGTTGTCTGGACCTGCAGACTTGTTAGTGTCTGTAGCCTGTAGTGCTTTATAGACCTCAGTATAAGATACAGGCTGGAAGCTAAAATGGTTCACATGAGAGCCTATATCATAGTTGACTGTAACAGAGCTTATATTAGAGACCTGAGCCCCACCATTATCAAAAACTGAACCAGCAGATGCTTGTTTAAAAAAAAATGTGTTTGTTGGGGCAGCAGGTAGCTTAGTGGTTAGAGCATTGGGCCAGTAACATAAACGTTGCTAGATCGAATCCCTGAGCTGACAAGGTAAAAATCTGTCTTTCTGCCCCTGAACAAGGCAGTTAACCCACTGTTCCTAGGCTGTCATTGTAAATAAGAATTTGTTCTTAACTGACTCATTAGAATCCATCATTAAATGGTCAGGAAGGCTAGAGGATAGATTAGAACCTGACACTGATTTGATTAGCTTCCAGAACTTGGTAGGGTTGTTTAGGTTCTCTGCGACTGCATTTAGATAGTCATCTGATTTGGACTTCCTGATAAATCCTGTGCATTTGTTTCTTAGCGCTCTAGCTTCAGGCCAAGATGTATTTATCTTTCCAATATATTCTGCCTAGTATTCTGACAACCAGGGATTGTCCCTTCCACCGATTCTAAATTTATTCAAAGTGCATGTTCAACACAAATCGACACATTTCATATAAAAATAGTCCCAGGCAGTGACAACATTGAGAATCAGACTTACTCTGTCAATGTTATGGTACGGATCATGTAACTGTCTAAAATGTATTTTACAAATATAATTGGGTTTGGTCATTTTTGTATTTCTAGCACAAGCAATTGCACAGTGATCACTGACATCACTACAGAACATCCCAGTCCATGTGTATTTGTGAGGGGTATTCGTTAGAATAATGTCCAATGGCGTTGATTTGTTAGGTGCTCTGGGATTCGGTCTTGTTAGGGCATTAATGAATTGAGCGAAATTCAGAGTCACACATTTCTTTAAAAGAGTCCGATACAGGATGTAAGCATGTCCCAGTTCAAATCTCCTAAAATAATGAATTTAGAGTAATTTAGCTTGTGCAGTTAAGTGCGTCTCCCGAAACCGAGGGCGGTCTGTATGTTGCAGCCGACTACAGTGATGTGGAAGTCCTTATATTGCGTTCACTTTAACCGCAAGCAATTCAAAATGTTTGGCTTTGGTAATCGAGAGAATTTCAGATGTGTTAAACTCAGATTTCACATTAATTGCAACCCCTCCTCCTTTACTCATCCGATCCGTTCTAAAAACCGTGTACCCATCAATAGAAATCCAGTTATTTGACACGTAATGGTTTATAATTTGTCTTTTTGACCCATATTCTAATCATATCTATTTTTGTGAATAGACTTCGGACATTAACATGCATGAGGCCAAAACCTGCTATGTTTCTAAAATAATAGGGAGTCGGTACATTACCAGAGATCAACAATAAAAGCATAACAACATATCTAATTTGCCCAATGCGTGAGGACTTGGTGGAGCCAGCACCATTGTCAATAAAACGAACTGAGTCTTTCGACACAGAAAAAAAGTCCTTCAATAGTTTGAGATTTTGGAAGTATGCTATCAAGTGTAGTAGGTCCATTTGCGTTTGAGAGTGGTACAAATGTAATTGCAGAGAGAGACCAAGTTCCTGGTGGTATTGACATGATGGTCTCGGAGTGTTTGCAAATTGTATGGCATAAGGCAAATAAAATTCACTCACCCATTGATCATTCAGCCTATTTAATGCAAGATGGCATTGAGTAAAGTGCAGGCACAGTAACAGATACATAACGGCGGTTTTTAGAGGTATTTCAGCACAGGTGTGCAATGACCAGTAAACGTTGTGTAGAACGTAGATTTTCCCACGGCCCATCAGGTTTTCCAATCCGATAACCGCTTCTCGGCTCCTAGCCTTCAGTGCGCATCTGCGCTCGCGTAGCAGGCCTTGCGCGCAGACAAACGCTCCTAACTCGGAGAGCTCCAACTCCAGCAAGGTGTAGAAAAAAATAAAGGCCTTCTCAATCGGAAATCTTTGTACAAGTAAAATAGAGACTGAGATCTAAAAAATAATAGTTGTTATATACAGCATCCACCTTAACATAAATTATTTGCTTCTGTAAACAGGATCAGGGTCATTAAAAACTCTGATCTCAAGGATCACACATACAAACGGGCAGACTGATTGGCTACCATCTTGGATTTGGGGACCTTCAAATGCTGCAGAAATGTACCCATTGGATGCAGTGATCACAATATAGTGGCTATATCCAGGAAAGCCAAAGTTCAAACAGCTGGGGCTAAAATAGTGTGTTGGAGATCATACAAAATATTATGCTGTGACTTACGTGGCTGATGTAAAAAAAACGTGTTGGTCTGATGTGATTAATGAGGAGCATCCAGATGCTGCACTTGATGAATTTATGAAATTGCTTCATCAAATTATTGATATAAACATGCACCTGTTAAGAAACTGACTGTTGGAACTGTTAAGGCTCCATGAATTGATGAGGAATTGAAAACTGTATGGTTGAAAGAGATGGGGCAAACAGAGTGGCTAATAAGTCTAATTACACATCTTCCTGGCTGACTTACTGCAAATTGAGAAATGATGTGGCTAAACTCAACAAAAAGAAGAAGAAACTGTATTATGAAGCCAAGATCAATGATGGGAAAAAAACTTTGTACTACTTTAAATTAAATTATGTGCAGAAAGACAAATTCAACTCCATCTTTCATCAAAACAGATGGCTTATTCATCACAAAACCATTTGATGTTGCCAATTATTTGAATGATTACTTCATTGGCAAAGTGGGCAAACTTAGGCAGGAAATGCCAACAAACAGTGAGCAATTGCATAAATTCATGCATAAAAAAAAACTATTAATGAAAGAAAAACATTGCAAGTTTGAATTTTATAAAGATATTTTGGGAGAGGTGGGAAATTATTGTTATTGATCAATAATGACATTGACAACTTAGATGGAAAGCTACTGAGGATGGTAGCTAACTCCATAGCCACTCCTATCTGTCATGTTTAGAATCTGAGCCAAGAGCAAAGTCTTTGTCCTCAAGTCTGATGGGAAGCAAAAGTAATGGTAAAGCGGCTTTTACTGGTTCTAACAGCAGAGCTATAAGCTTGCTGCCAGCTCTTAGCAAACTGTTGGAAAACAATTGTGTTTGACCAAATACAATGCTATTTCTCTGTAAACAAATGAACAAAAGACTTTCCCGCATGCTTATAGAGAAGGGCACTCAACATGTACTGCACGGACACAAATGACTGATGATTGGTTGAAAGAAATTGATTATAAGAAGATTGTGGGAGTGGTACTGTTAGATTTCAGTGCAGCCTTTGACATTATTGACCATAACCTGTTGTTGAAAAAACTTATGTGTTATGGTTTGTCAACCTCTACCATATCGTGGATTCAGAGCTATCTATCTAATAGAACTCAAAGGGTTTTCTTTAATGGAAGCTTCTCTAATGTCAAACATGTAAAGTGTGGTGTACCGCAGGGCTGCTCTCTAGGCCCTCTACTCTTGTCTATTTTGTTACCAATGATCTGCCACTGGCATTAAACAAAGCATGTGTGTCCATGTATGCTGACAATTCAATCATATACGCATCATTAACCACAGCTAGTGAAGTCACTGAAACCCTTAAAGAGTTGCAGTCTGTTTTGGAATGAGCGGCCAGTAATAAACTGGTCTTGAATATCTCTAAAACTAAGACAATTGTATTTGGTACAAATCATTCCTTAAGTTCTAGACCTCAGCTGAATCTGGTAATGAATGGTGTGGCTTTTGAACAAGTTGATAAGACTAATTTACTTCCCGTTACCTTACATTGCAAACTGTCATGATCAAAACATATAGATTCAATGCTTGTAAAGATGGGGAGAGGTCTGTCCGTAATATGCTCTGCTTTTTTGACACCACACTCCAAAAAGCAAGTTCTGCAGGCTCTAGTTTTGCCTAATCTTGATTAGTGTCCAGTCATGTGTTCCAGTGCTGCAAGGAAACACCTAGTTAAGCTGAGGCTGGCCCAGAACAGAGGTGCATGTTTTTCTCCTCATTGTAATCAGAGGGCTGATAAATACTATACATGCCAGTCTCTCTTGGCTACAAGTTGAGGAGAGACTGACTGCATCACTTCTTCTTTTTCTAAGAAACATTGTGTTGGAAATCCCAAATTGTTTGCATAGTCAATTTACACACAGCTCTGACACACATACTTACCCCACCAGACATGCCACCAGGGGTCTTTCCACAGCCCTAAATCCAGAACAAATTCAAGAAAGTGTACAGTATTATATAGATCCCTTATTGCATGGAACTTCCTTCTATCTCATATTGCTCAAATAAACAGCAAACCTGGTTTCAAAAAACAGATAAAGCAACACCTCATGGCACAACAACTCTCCCCTATTTGACCATGACAGTTTGTGTGTATGCATTGATATATAGGCTACATTTTTTAAAATGTAGTTCTGTCCTTGAGCTGTTCTTGTCTATTGATGTTCTGTATTTTGTCATGTTTCATGTTTTGTGTGGACCCCAGGAAGAGTAGCTGCTGCTTTTGCAACAGCTAATGGGAATCCTAATAATATAACAAATACCAAATACATCCACAGTGCGATTTCAATTGATGTCATTTTTTGTCAAATTTAAGAATGATTGTCTTTTGTTGAATTTATATAAAAACATTCCAAACAGGTTAAGCATTATCTAATCTAAATAGACCACGATTACACTATTTGTATCCGTTTGCATCAGTTTAAATTAAGAACTTTTATTTTGAAATCGAACCGCAAATTCCACTATTGTGGCTAAACGTTATTGTGGCTAGCTTGACATAGGTTACTCTGGCAGTGTTGACCGCTGCCGGAAACAACGGCTCTCCAGATTACCTGGTTTTCCGTGTGGAGGCATGCATCGAAAACTTGGGTTAGCGTGCTGCTACAAAGGACACATATAGGTGAATTCATATATTTGCAAGCTATTCATCTGACTGATAAAGAAAATGCCATTAACTTGCCAGCTATCTTGAAAATGCTGGGGTAAAAAAGCTAGCTAACTCCCACCATCAGAGTTCACTTTAGTTGGCTGTGGAAAAAAAAAGAAAAAAAGTTAACTTTAGCTGGCTAAGTGGACTGTAGAAAAGAACTAGCTATATTTTAAAAAGATTAGCTAGTTACTGACCTTTCAACAGTTTTTGTCACACTACTTAGTTCACCTGCCTGTTTGATGTATTGGTGACTGAAAGTTGGCAAGAAAAATGTCCCTCCTAATTTTACTGCAAATAGTCTGTTTTGATATAATTTGGCTCATTATGCTTGTGCACATTTACATGTTCCATTAGCTAGTTAGCTAAATTACTGACATGTTAGCTAATTCTTCATGTTTTTATTGCATTTCAGGTAGAGTGGCATTACTGACAAGCCAGAATGCTGACAGGCCAAAATGCTGACAGACCAGGGCCCATATTCACAAAGAATCTCAGGAGTACTGATTTAAGGATAAATTATGCCTTCAAAATCAAATCAAATTGAATTAGACACTGTGCAAAAAACAGGTGTAGTAGACCTTAGTGAAATGCTTACTTACGAGCCCCTAACCAACAGTGCAGTACAAATAAGAAATAAAAGTAACAATACTGTGGCTTTCACACAGAGTACAATTCCATTGACAAGGGGGAGGTTATCCTAGATCACTATCCTTACTCTGAGACACTTTGTAAATATGGGCCCTGGAAGAAAGCTCTTGCCCAATACATCGCACAGCAGTCGCTTTAACCCTGTTCTAAGGTCCTGTGGTGGACAACCCTGTTCCTGGAGTCCCGCAGGATTTTGATCCAACTAGGCTCTAAACCAGGGGGTGTTTTCAGTTCACTTGAACGTTTGCTACGTTGCTGAACGGGTTTGTACAGAACGACATGTTTTCCCAAAATGTTTTTTGAACAGACAGATAGATGTGTTTGTTCCGTTCAGTGGGTGTGCCGGGGTGTGGCTTGAAGCAACAAGTGGCGTATTTAAAGGGCAGCGGTGCATTTTAAACCCACAACCTAACCCTTACCCGTTTCAACTGGTTGTTTAGTACAGCACCACTTCTGTTCAATTTAACGTTCTATCACATTTTTATGTACGGAACGCAGCCCTTACCAAAGCCTAAATTCAACACACCTGGTCTTCCAGGTCGGTTAAATCAAAAACACGTAGTGCCTGGGCCCCTCAAAGACCAGGGATGCCTACCCCTGCCCTAGAGGTATTAGTCAATGCTTATGAACTGAATATTGTTTCTAAATTTCCATATATCGATGACACTAACAAAAAAAAAGTTGAATTGTTCAGTAACATGTGCAGTAAATTGTATCATGGCTTTGGTGATGAAAGGTACATAATACATTGTCATCTCATCTTCACGTTGCCTGACTGAATACTGTGGCTTTCAGTGGTACTGGAAGCAAGGGCCTTACCTGGGAGTAGAGCAAGTCTCTTTCTCTTGCAGCAATTCTGTCAACATGTCTTGTATGTAACCATTCAAATTCATACAAACTGCTACTGATGCAATCACTGACTTATATTAAATTTGTCTACTTGTCCCATTCTTCAATTTGGTCTAGGATATATTTTAGTTGACACACAACATGAATAAAAATGTATTCACGAAAGACACAAGACTTGCATTGACTTTAGACCTTTTTAATCACAAGCTAAGTGTTGTCTTTGTGTTTAAGTTAGTGTAAAAATTTTGTGTGAAGACCAATGTGAAACATGCTATGAAAGTAATTTTTTAGTAATTAACTAAATGAAAATTAGTTTATACAAAACTTTATTGCATTTGGTCATCCCCAAAGGGGTGCACAACTTAATATTAGCAAGGTGTTCATGTTTTGTACACTGTATATTATGGCACCACGTCTCATCTCACTAACAATTGTTAAGGTGAAAAGAAAATTCCACTATTGTGGCTAATCTCTATTGTGGCTAGCTTCACATAGGTGATTTACTCAATCATGACATCATGCTCCTTTTTGACTATATTTAGCTAGCTGCTAGCTTAGATGCCTGTGATTGGTTGCAAAATAAGGTCTCAACAAACTGCTTCAAAGATGGATGTTGAGAATTAGTTTATTGACAATCCTATTCATTAAGTATCCACTGTAATTGCTTAATAATAAGTTATCCAGCTAACATAAGATTGCTAACATGCATTGCTTCTGACACATGACGCGGTCCTGCTTGTTTTGCCAAAAACATAATTTACATGAGCCAAGTGATAACTGAGCAATAGCTTTCAACCAATGGAACTTTTAAAGATAATTAACAATATGTAAATAATTAAAACAAAAGCAAACTAAGTTAAGAACTATTGCCTTTTTGAGTGAACTTTGTAGATGGCGGCCCTGTGGAAGTTCTTCGTCCAAAGCTTGTAGAACGCATGCACTGAAACAATTAGAAAACAAAAACAAAATTAGGATACTGAAAACATTTTATATTTTGGCATTTCAAAACAGTAAACTCAGTGGCTAATGGGTGGGTTTGGCTTTGGAAAAATTGGGTCAGTTTCCTTGATGTTGCTATGCTTCTCACTGAAACTGGCATTTTATATATTTTTCAGCAAGGAAACAATGTTTCTGCCTTGAATTAATGCAATATAAACAAATGATGTAGCTAGCATAAACTGGGATTTAGGCCTACTAAATATACTTTTAAATGTGTGGCCAACCGTTCCTTGCGAGCCACAGCCTAGCCTCAACACAATTGATTCAAACTAATCAACTAATTATGACATTCAATCCAGACTTGGGACTTCATCATTAAGAGACAGACTTGGGACTTCATCATTAAGAGACAGTTGTATACTAGTTGTCTCTTCTTCCTAACTCAGGTGTATACAGCGTGAATGGAAGAAAAACAAGATAATGTAACGAACCTGAGTTTATAAGCGCGGATATCGACTCTGCCGCACGAGCATGCTTTTGCGGCACAGTCGATAGCGCGCTGGACTTCGGGCTAGAAGGTCGAGGGTTCGAGTCCTACTCCCTGCTTGTTTCATTACAATAATATTGAGTTATGCCTAATATGGCAATTTATTTTTCAAAATCAATTATTGTTAACTTACATCTCAAAGCCATGTGACCACCATTTGCCTCATGCAGCGTGACACATCTCCTTCGCGAAGAGATGACCAGAGTGTTGATTGTGGCCTGTGTAATGTTGTCCCACTCCTCTTCAATGGCTGTGTGCAGTTGCCGCTATAGTCAGCGTACATCGTTGTCACGATATTATCTAAAGTAACGTCAGTCAGCATAGCTAATATAACTAACGCGTTAGTAAACCCGCTACAATCATGCAGTAATGTTAGTGTACAGTCAGTCAGCAGTTACACCAGTGGGTCCCTTGGAAGACTTCCATGTTGTGCTGGAAAGTCATAGCCAGCTAGCTAACATAACATCCCTCTGAGTAGGGTGTTTCAGTAGGCTAAACTAGAAAGCTGCATTGCAGTGACACTGAAACAATGTCACTCTCTATTTCTCTATTGCTTCTCCTTCATTTTGGAAGAAATTCATTTGTTCTAAACTGTTCAACTACTGTCTCTCTCTAAGTCAACAACTCACCACATTTTATACAATGCAGTGCTAGCTAGCTGTAGTTTATGCTTTCAGTACTACATTCATTATCTGATCCTTTGATTGGGTGGGCAAAATGTCAGTTCATGCTGCAAGAGCTCTGATAGGCTGGAGGACATCCTCTGGAAGTTGTCATAATTACTGTGTAAGTCTATGAAGTGGGTGAGAACCATGAGCATCCAATGTTCTGTATTGAAGTCAATGTACCCAGAAGAGGACAGAAGCTATCTCTGAAATGACAGCTTATGGTAGAGAAATGAACATTCAATTCTCTGGCAACAGCTCTGGTAGACATCCCTCCAATCAACATGCCAAAATGCACGCTCCCTCAAAACTTGAAACATCTGTGGCATGTGTGTTCTGCACATTTTAGAGTGGCCTTTTATTGTCCCCAGCACAAGGTGCACCTGTGTAATGGTAATTCTGTTTAATCAGCTTCTTGACATGCCACACCTGTCAGGTGGATGGATTAGCTTGGCAAAGGAGAAATGTAAACATGTGTGCACAACATTGTAGACAAATAAGCTGTTTGTGCGTATAGAACATTTCTGGAATCTTTTATTTCAGCTCATGAAACGAACACTTTACATTGAATGTAAATATGTGAAGCTAGCCACAATACAGATTATCCACAATAGTGGAATTTGCTTGTCACTTTAGCATTTGTTAGTGAGATGAGACGTGATGTCATAATATACAGTGTACAAAACATTAAGAACACCATGCACTTATTTTTTGTTTAGTGTCATTTTAACAAACAATGAATGTATGGGCTACATTTATGAGAATAATACCTTATCAAGCTTGAAGATGATACACTCATTTATCACTCAAAATAAGCTTGGGGATTTGATCTTGCAACCTTTCAGTTACTAGTCCAACACTCTAACCACTAGGCTACGCTGCCGCACCATTAAAAGACATCAAAGCATTCACGTAAAAAATAGAAAGTGTTCAGTCAAATAATTCGTTAGATAGCTAGCTATCACATGAATTGTGCAAATATATGATAGCGCTAGCCAGTTAGTGGCATTGACCAATTTGAAACTGGTATCAACTAAATGTGTTTCACTCTATCCCATAAAACATGACATTGCTAACTAGGCATCAATTAGCAAACACACTTTTTTAGTTTATTAGGAAATGTAATTAATAAATTAGATCCCTGACAACTTTGGTAGGTAGCAAGCTAGATAGCTTGGTTTCCATTTTCCAACACATTTTTTCTAATCCCCCTGATTGGTCGTCAACGGTTGCTGGTCTTGGAACTCATGTATTCACCAGAAACGGCTTCTGTTAAAATGTTTGCCACTAGTGGCAATAAATATTGTTGCCACAGATTCACCACTAGTGGCAAACATTTGCAAAGTTCTGGCAACATTTTGTGGCACACTATTTAGTTTGCAGCTAATTTGCCATAAACATGTGGGAAATCTGTGATAACAAATTAATTTTTGTAAGGGTCAAGGTCTGGCTGTAAAACGTGGCTAGCTAGCTACTGCAGCTAGCCAATTTTACTTTTATCAGTTGTAGCCAAGCTAGCTTGCTTGATACTCACTCAATAACTTTAGCATACCGTGATTTTCTGGGCAATCCCGGTCGATTTATACATTAGAATCTACTATATATGGCTGTAGTCCTGTGTTTTATTGCCAAAAGGAACCCACTCATAACAGAGACAGACATGGTTGTGTTCCAAAACTGTTCACCCGTTTCTACGCCAAGCAAGGACAATGTTCCATTTGTTATTATAGTGTTTTAATTGTGTGTGTGTGTGGCACAGCTGCATATAAATGGATTCTGTTCATGTCTTATTATGAATTTGGGCAAATGAATACAATTTCTAATGAGTTTAATACATTTAATTGATTTCCTACGAAGTTTAATAGGCTACTACTACCCAATGAGGCCTAGCACACTCGCCGATGTGCAGCTTCAAAGCCATATCAGATACACTATACAGTATATACAAAAGTATGTGGACACCCCTTCAAATTAGTGGATTCGGCTATCATCAGGAGCTTCATGAAATGGGTTTCCATGGCAGAGCAGCCACACACAAGCCTAAGATCACCATGTGCAATGCCAAGTGTCGTTTGAAGTGGTGTAAAGCTCGCCGCCATTGTACTCTGGAGCAGTGAAAACGCGTTGTCTGGAGTGATGAATCACGCTTCACCATCTGGCAGTACAACGGACGAATCTGGGTTTGGCAGATGCCAGGAGAACGCTACATGCCCCAATGTATAGTGCCAACTATAAAGTTTGGTGGAGGAGGAATAATGTCTGGGGCTGTTTTTCATGGTTCGGGTTAGGCCCCTTAGTTCCAGTGAAGGGAAATCCTAATGCTACAATGACATTCTAGACGATTCTGTGCTTCCAACGTTATGGCAACTGTTTGGTGAAGGCCCTTTCCTGTTTCAGCATGGCAATGCCCCCTGTGTACAAAGCAAGGTCCATATAGAAATGGTTTGTTGAGATCAGTGTGGAAGAACTTGATGGCGTGCACAGAGCTCTGACCTAAACCCCATCGAACACCTTTAGAACGAATTGGAACACCGACTGTAAGCCAGGCCTAATCGGCCAAAATAAGTGCCTGACCTCCCTAATGCTCTTGTGGCTGAATGGAATCAAGTCCCTGCAACAATGTTCCAACATCTAGTGGAAAGCCTTTCCAGAAGAGTAGAGGCTGTTATAGCAGCAAAGGGGGACCAACTCAATATTAATGCCCATGATTTTGGAATGAGATGTTCGATGAGCAGGTGTCCACATACACTACATGACCAAAAGTTTTTTTATTGTAAAATAGTGTGAAACAGGCAGTGGCTGGGCAGACACTTTCATTACAGGAATCATGAGGATAATGCACTTTACTGTTTGAACAAATCATGGTTTTATCTGCTGACAAAATAGGATTTGATTGAGGTGAGTAGGTATAATGTACAGATCGCAGCATTGCACAGCCAAGTGAAAAGGGTAAAAAAATGTGACTAGGCTATTGTCGCAGACTGGAGCCCTGAATCAGTCAACCAAAGTCACCAGTAATATAGGATGTAAGAATATAGAATTTCTAGAGGCCTACATCAATCAAATCAAAGGTAAATAGCATAGCCCATTGTTGAATGCATTGGTACAAAGTAAATTAAATCATTCAGGATTTGGCAGGTGGAACTATCCCAACCTAATAACTTTTAAGGCAGAGAGCAGCCCAGTCTCTCATTAGCTGCTGAAATTATCACGAGGAACATCTTCGACCCAGGCCCCTCTAATATAACCTGCTGTTTGTCTCGAGCAAATTGACACGAATCAACAGAGACACCCGGCGCTCACAGCAGCCTCTCCACGTTTCCAAGTAAATGCCAACAGGCCACTACTTGATTTTCTACTCCGTTGTCATTGGCGAGATGCAGTGCCTGTCATGCTGGGCCACAGGCATGGACTTTCCCTGCAGTATCCACCATCAGCAACTCGCTCTCGTCCTGCTTCCCCCATTGGAGTTCCATGTTGCCATTCTCTACCCGCCTGCAATCAACACTGAACGCCCCTTCTTTTCTCGGCTTTGCTTAGCGACCGTATTGGCTGTCAGGAACAGGAACGACCACCACGGCCGAAGAGAAGTGTCGTCCAAGAGACCGAACAGGGTTTCTGACTTTTATGTATCATTTTAAGAGTTTTTAATTAACATATACATTGTCTTATGTATTAGAAAGTCCATTCAGAATGACATTGAAAAGCGCCCGCGTACGTTTTTGTGTTTCGTTCGACACCGTGGAACTCAAGGGGGATATGTGCCTGACTTGTCTTGATAGCCATTTTTTTGCAGACAAAGAGAACTGTTGAGTAGTGTTTATAAAAGACAAAAGGGTAAGTTGAGAATATTAATAACCATGATTAATTACGGAATACATGTCATTTAGCTACTTTATGTCGCTAAATAACTGTACTGTATACGTCTGTCTGTAATTTGGTAACATATTTGTTCATCCTAGCTAGCTAATTAGCTAGCAGACCAACTCGATGTTGAAACTCACGTTAGCATCCAGCTAGTTGACGTTAGCTAGACACCGTTATTTGCGAAATGCAGCCATTTTTTTGGAGGAAGGTGGTGATCTGTCGGTGAAGTTTTTTTTGTTGCATAATGTTACCATTGATCTACCGAGGTATATTATCACAACTCCTACATCATGTCAAAAACATATCGCTTTAGACAGATCCTTACTTACAGCCAGGTCATGATGTAATGCCAACTATTGTCAACGTCCAGTGGTAGTAGTAGCTAACTAGCTACTGTAGATAGTTAAACAGTTAACCAGTGCTGTCTGACCGATGATAGGCCTACATCGGTTTAAATGGCCCAAAATGGCCCTATCTCATCTATCTCGCATGCAATGCTAAACTATTAGTTTATGATTGCCTAAATATTAGCATGTCATACTAATCTCACAACCTAAAAAATATTCAACCATTATGAATTAGGCTCGCGTTAGGTTGTTACGCTATAGCCTACCTCACCAATGCAGTGAATGGTCCAAATTATAATAGCGTTATAGCTGATGTCGTTCTGTGCAAGCACCATATCATAATTAATGCTATTATGAAGTGTTTCACGTCATGTTTATATCACAATAATGAATCCAAGAAGGTTCCCTACTGTAGTTGTGTCCATATCTGTGTCCCAGTTTGTCTTCCACCGTTGTCATTGTCATGCAGTAACCTGAAACGTCTGATTTATTGTAGGGCTAGCCTATCCCAAGGCTATGTAGGCATATTATTTAAGATAAGGGAACTTGATTGTCAGTTAAGTTTGCACAGAATGGAAATGTGTCTTAGAAGATCTGGCTTACATTAAAAGGGTAAAAGCAGACATTAAACATACACATTACACACAAACACTAAACGTGTACATGTCAGTCCATCAGTCTTATTTAGGATTGCCACTACATTTGGAAGGATGCGTGCAGTGGGTGGGTGTTGTCGAAGACCTGGAGGGCTTTCCTTGTGATGTTCTGTGTACACTTATTGGAGTTGTGGCTCTTTCCTACAAATTGTGCTAGTTTACTCCTGTTCCTGACTGAGAAAGTCCAATACCAGGAAGAGATGTTGAAATGAGAACACTATCAGGTGTACACCATGATCAGTGTGTGTTTGCTTGCATTAACTTATTAGCTTCCTAAGTAGGAAGAGACACCGACTTGCCTTTTTGTTAATGAGGTAATTGTTTTCCTGGAAGATAGGTTTGTGGTCTTAAATTGTCCCCGAGTATTTCAAATGTGACTTGTTCCACGTCCCAGCCATTCATGGTGACGTGCTCAAAAGAGGGACTTGCGTTGTTCCCCAGCTTACCCTCCAAGCCACAGTTCTTTAGACTTGGTGACATTGAGGTCAAGGAAGCTATTGTCAATCCCCTTCACAAGGCAGTCAATTAACTGGGAGTAGCTTGAGCTAGAATTGCCCTCCAAGCAAGCAACCAGAGCCATGTCGTCCGCATATTTGATGAGGTCGCTGTTATTGCATGCCATTTCATTAGTGTATATGGAGAACAGGAGAGGTGACATGACACAACCTTGTGGGATGCCTGTGTTCAGGACAAGGTGGTCCTGATAATTAAAGATAATTAAATAAAACATATTTTATTGTCACATCTTTAAAGATCAGCTGCCACTAAAAATCAAATTAGAAAACAGCCTATGTGGCACCCAGGGTGGGAAATTACCAGCCAAATGCTGGTAGGTGTTGGCATTGGCTGTCAGAATGGCTATTCTTACCAGAGACATTGGCAGGTGGTCATCACAGAGCATTTGGGAGTAGTTTTCCTGCCCCAAATGTGTGTGTGTCAGCTGTGGAAGAGAGAATCTCAATGCTACAGTGGTGAAAGTGGGGTGGGGTACAGCATAGGTTCAAACAAGAGAGAAAGATGTAGACCTTGCCTGCTGGAACAGGTATAGAACACACTCTGATATTCACTGTCTGTCCATGTTCTGTGTTGTTCTTTGAAATCACTTTCAATCAATTTCAAAACCATTCAATAAATGTCTGTATGGTCCAATTCCCGGAGCCACCCATACGCAAAAATATATGCATGCGTGACTGTAACTCGCTCTGGATAAAAGTATCTGCTAAATGGCATATATTATTGTTTTAACATTACAATGCGTGCATGTGTTTTCTGTCATTTTATCCTCATAGTTTTTTTTGTGAGGGGGCTGGTAAAACATTTTAGTGGCTGGTAAAATTTGGGCATCCACCAGCCACTGTGTTAACTTCCCACCTTGGTTGCGTCGATATGAGTCAGAAATATTTATTCTACTGTCAAAATTGACCACTAAGTGGATAGGATAATTTTGGTCATAGTCAATCTCGTCCATAAGAGTTTTGTGATACTTGTGGTCGTGACTGCATCACAACTTAAATGAAGGTTAGGTTTGTTTCAATCCAGCCCACAACTGGCAGCACACACATATTTGTTACACGCTTCATAGACAACAGGTGTGTACTAACAGTGAAATGCTTACTTACGAGTCCTTTTCTAACAATGCAGAGTTAAAGATAAAACAAAAAAAATAATAAAAATAGTGACCCAGGGAATTAAGAGTAAAAAAAACATGACTTTTTATATAGGGAGTAGAAAATATCATGGCTATATACAGGGAGTACCAGTACGAATCGATGTGCAGGGTTAGCTATGTACTGTACATATACAGTGCCTTTAGAAAGTATTCGTACCCCTTGACTTATTCCACATTGTTTTGTTACAGCCTGAATTCAAAATTGATTAAATTATTATTTTTCTTACCCATCTACACACAATAGCCCATAATGACAAAGTGAAAACATTGTTTAAATTCACACTCCTGTGTCAATACTTTGTAGAATAATCTTTGGCGGCGATTACGGCTGTGAGTCTTTCTGGGTGAGTCTCTTAATAGAGTCCACACCTGGATTGTGCAATATTCTGCCCATTTTCATATACACAAAAACATGTATGTAAATATGTCTGTCCTTGTTTGCCATCGGACGTCATTCAGCGATGTTCCTATTTGCAGATTCATTAGTAATTATACAAGCAGGTCACACATTTTTCCTGTCTATGAAAGACTACAACTTGTGTTGGTCGGTGCTTTGTACTCTGGCCCCATCTCTCCCCCAAAGCAGACTTTAAAAAATATATATATATTTTTACAAAGGAGGCGGAAACTAACAACAATCCTTTAGGCAAAACTGAAAGAACTGACCAGATGTAATTGCTTCAAGTAATTCCTCTCATCAACTCGAATTTGACGATGGAGCTTCTATTAGCTTCATGGTGACATTCAACCATACATGTTTCAACCGGAATGTAGCAAAGAGGATTCAAAGCTAAATCCAACTCTTTAATGTTTGAAGCTCCTCTACAGCCGATGCTAGCACCAAGAAGGCAGATGACAAATGCGGTGCCCAGTTAATTTCCCTTTAGTTTATCTAGTTATTAAACTTTAGTTTATCTACTTAAATCCATGTTGTGTATTGCTGGCTAATATACTACTTTGTTACAGTGGGGAGGAAATACAATTATTTGCTAACTTGGCTGGCTATCTAGGTAGGTAGCTAGCTAAGTTAGCTTGCTTAACAACTACCGGTATCCATATCTATGACAAAAAAATTAAGGTTTTACAATCGGAGATCTTTTGTATCTCGATATGTAAAACCTCTTCTCCTTTAAGTCGTAGATATGGCTAGCTACATAAACAGCAAGCTACAACCAGCCACCTAAAGCTAGGTTTACCAGCAAACGTTAGCGCATGACTGGAGTTGACTGGCTAGTTAGCCACGCACCTGCTAACTTGTTATGCGCAACGCCTCCCATTTGTAACTTGTTAGCAAACGTGTAACATCAGCAACTGTAGAATAAATGACTAGCTAGCTACTTAACATGATTGACGAGGGTTGACATTGGTTATGACCTTGGATGCATTTCAATCCCACAAAATGATAGGCTTAACGTAAGATAGCATTACAAACAGATGTAAGTATTGCATATATCATACATTTACTACCAAACAGTGAGGAGAAACAATAATACAACAATTTACTGTTGTAAATCTCTAAAACTGAAGCTTGTTTTACTATAAAGATATTTGCCTAAGCATGCCTGATGGATATGGCTGTAGGTAGATACTGTCTACCTACTTACCTATCTACCTAGGCTCATTTATACGCTCTGGTCACTGGGCAAAGTTTGAGGGTTATGCCATATTTCTATTAGGCTAGATATTGTTGTACATGTAATCTTTGTGCCTGTGCACATGTATGCATGTTCAACTAGTCTATCCTAATATTGATGTAATGCTGGCATGGTTCAACTGTTGTTCAAACTGTACAATAGAATATAATTGTTTTTGTTCTTTGTCCAACAGACAAAACAGTGTAGTGCCTGGGTTTCTTCCTGTAGTGGATTCCTTTGCCTGCGTGTGTCATTGTAGCAGAACTGTATCCCTGTTGAGGGATTAGACATGATGCTGGATTTCAAGCAGATGACTCATGAGGTGCTGAATGGCAATTTAATTATTACAACACTCCTCCCACAACTTTACAAGTATTCCCTGAATTTATTGTATGTTTCTTTGGAATGGCAATTTCATCGGGGCAACCTCTCCCATCATCTGCTTAACACCAGTTCTCTTAGCTACAGATTGTTACATCAGATAATGTGATTTAACCAAATATATTTTTGGTATCCATTACTGGGAGTTACAGGATAGGGACTGTTTGGTGTAGCACAGTGAATTTTAGACCTACCTTAGCGATGCTGTCTTTGGCCTCGATTTGTGGAAACCGGAGTGTGGCAGAGACACCAGACAATAACGGATTACAAAGGGAAAACCAGCCACATCGTGGACACCGACGTCTTGCTTCCGGACAAGCTAAACACCTCCTTCGCCGCTTTGAGGATAACACCGTGCCGAGGACAGTGGGCTCTCGTTCTCCGTGGCCAACATGAGTAAGACATTTAAGCGTGTTAACCCTTGCAAGGCAGCCGTGTCCTCAGAGCATACACAGACCAGCTGGCTGGAGTGTTTACAGACATATTCAATCTCTCCCTATCCCAGTCTGCTGTCCCCACTTGCTTCAAGTTGTCCACCATTATTCCAATACCCAAGAAAGAAAAGGTAACTGAACTAAATGACTATCGCCCCATAGCACTCACTTTTGTCATCACAACGTGCTTTGAGAGTCTAGTTAAGGATCGTACCACCGCCACCATACCTGACACCCTAGATGCACTTCAATTTGGATACCGCCCCAATAGATCCACAAATGTTGAAATCGCCATCGCACTGCATACTGCCCTATCCCATCTGGGCAAGAGGAATACCTTTGTAAGAATACTATTCATTGACTACAGCTCAGCCTTCAACACCATAGTACCCTCCAAGCTCGGGTCTGAACCCCGCCCTGTGCAACTGGATCCTGGACTTCCTCTCCCTCAATGTCATCAAAACGAAGGAGCTGATCGTGGACTACAGCAGACAGAGCACACCTCTATCCACGTTGATGGGGCCGCAGTGGAGGTGAAAAGCTCAGTGTACACTGACAATCTGAAATGGTTCAACCAAACAGACAGTGTGGTGAAGGCGCAATAGTGCCTTTTCAACCTCAGGAGGCTAGGAGACCTCAGGATCACTCTCCTTGGTCAAATAACCTTTACACAGCCTGGAGGTGTGTTGGGTCATTTGTCCTGTTGAAAAACAAACGATAGTCCCACAACGCGCAAACCAGATGGGATGGCATATCGCTGCAGAATGCTGTGGTAGCCATGGTGGTTAAGTGTGCTTTGAATTCTAAATAAACCACTGACAGTGTCACCAGCACAGCACCAGCACACCTCCTCATTCATGCTTCACAGTGGGAACCACACATGCGGATATCACCCGTTCACCTACTCTGCGTCTCACAAAGACACGGACAACGGTTAGAACCAAATATCAATCATTTGGACTAATCACAGCAAAGGACAGAGTTCCACTGGTCTAATGTCCATTGCTTGTGTTTCTTGGCCCAATCAAGTCTCTTCTTGTTAGAGTCCTTTTTAGTAGTGGTTTATTTGCAACAATTTGACCATGAAGGCCTGATTTCAGGGTAGTCTCCTCTGAACAGTTGATGTTGAGATGTGTCTGTTACTTGTACTCTAAAGCATTTATTTGGACTGTGATCTGAGGTGCAGTTAACTCAAATGAACTTATCCTCTGCAATTCTGGGTCTTCCTTTCCGGTGGCAATCCTCATGAGAGCCAGTTTCAATTTAGCTCTTGATGGTTTTTGCGACTGCACTTGAAGAAACTTTCAAAGTTCTTAATTTTCCGCATTGACTGACCTTCATGTTTTTGCCATAATATGGATTTGGTCTTTTACCAAATAGTGCTATCTTCTGTATACCACCCCTATTTTGTCACAACACAACTGATTGGCTCAAATGCATTAAGAAGGAAAGAAATTCCACAAATTAACTTTCAACAAGGCACACCTGTTAATTGAAATGCATTCCAGTTGACTACCCCATGAAGCTGGTTGAGAGAATGCCAAGACTGTGCAAAGCTGTCATCATCCCAAAGGGTGGCTACTTTGAAGAATCTGAAATATAAAATAAATGTTGATTTTGTTTAACACTTTTGGTTACTACATGATTCAGTTGAAGGCATTGTTTATGTCTACGCTATTAATCTAAAATGTAGAAAATTGTAAGAATTAAGAAAAACCCTTGAGTGAGTAGGTTTGTCCAAACCTTTGACTGGTACTGTGTATATATACACACACAGTGCATTCAGAAAGTATTCAGATCCCTTCACTTTTTCCACATTCTGTTACTCTACAGCCTTATTCTAAAACCGATTTAAATATTTTTTTTGTGGAAAAAGGAAAGGGGCCTGAGTACTTTCCAAATGCACTGTAAATCTGCAAATGTGAGGATGCATGGAATGCTTTATTAAAAAGGTTCATTTTCATGGGGCTTATGTTAACTGTCCACATTTACTTTTCCTCAGCCAACAAGAGGAGTAACGAACAGCAAAATCACTAACCTATGTTAATCTACTGTCCCCCATAGTAGAAAAGTTGACCTATTCTATTGGTCAGTTTGTTGTTCTGTGCGAGAAGGAAGTAGCCACTTCCAAAAAGACTATGGGACTGTTGTGGGATGATAGGTCCCAGATTTATACAACCGATAGGCCTGGGATACATCCAAAAGACATTACAGCAATGAGGATCATGCAATCGAATGTTAAATACAAAGCGTTGATAAACTATTTGTTCACATTTATTGCAGCAATGCGCACAAGGCAGTAGTGCGAATGTTCGTTCCATAAATCAATAAGTGGGAAATAAACATTGTGAGCGGTTTCATGTGACAGACATGAAAATATCTGTTAGAAATTTTAAGAGGGGAGATCAAAAATGCAACAATTAGCACAATTAAGATTGTGCCTTTGGCTACTGGTCAATGAAATTAAGTTGATTTGAAAACTAATAGAACATGAGGGAAAAAGGCTACTGGTTTCAATGGTATACTGAAGTCTTTATAAAATAATTGCCTGCACGTTTGGTTGGATTTTGGCTAGGCTACTTTGAAGCAAGGTAATACATGCCTCATAATATGTAGTAAAATGTTCACGCTTCAAACCAGGAAGCATATATTTTCAAAATGCATACGGCCTCCAGCTCATTGCAAAGTGGTGTGTGACGTGCTGAAGCCTGCCTAGTTGCCTACGGACTTGAATGGTGAATGGGAAGCTTGCTTTTTTTCCCCTCCCGGACAACTGGCCGGTGCCAATTTTATTTATCGGTTTTTCATTTCTTTGATTGGCCATAATCTGGCTGCTACAGGCTAACGGAAACCCTGGTGTCAGTATGTGTGTGCAAAAAAAGGTAAATACAGGTACTCTAGGTAGCCATTTGATTAGCTGTTTAGAAGGCTTATGGCTTGTTGTTAGAAGCTGTTCAGGGTCCTGTTGGTTACAGAGTGGGTGCATTGGTAGCGCTTGCCGTGCAGTAGCAGAGAGAACAGTGTTTTTTTGGGGGGGCCTTCCCTAGCAGAGAGCTCGGCCCTAGTGATGTCCTGGGCCGTAGGTACAGTGGCTTGCAAAAGTATTCACCCCCTTCACATTTTTCCTATTTTGTTGCCTTACAACCTGGAATTAAAATATATATTTTTTTGGGGGGGGGTTGTATAATTTGATTTACTCAACATGCCTACCACTTTGAAGATGCTACATATTTTTTATTGTGAAACAAACAATAAATAAGACAAAAAACACAACTTGAGTGTGAATAATAACTATTCACCCCCCCAAAGCCAATACTTAGTAGAGCCAGTTTTTGCAGTAATTACAGCTGCAAGTCTCTTGGGGTATGTCTCTATAAGCTTGGCATATCTAGCCACTGGGATTTTTGCCCATTCTTCAAGGCAAAACTGCTCCAGCTCCTTCAAGTTGGATGGGTTCCGCTGGTGTACAGCAATATTTAAGTCATACCACAGATTCTCAATCGGATTGAGGTCTGGGCTTTGACTAGGCCATTCCAAGACATTTAAATGTTTCCCCTTACACCACTCGAGTGTTGCTTTAGCAGTATGCTTAGGGTCATTGTCCTGCTGGACGTTGAATCTCCGTCCCAGTCTCAAATCTCTGCAAGACTGAAACAGGTTTCCCTCAAGAATTTCCCTGTATATAGCGCCATCCATCATTCCTTCAATTCTGAATAGTTTCCCAGTCCCCGCCGATGGAAAAACATGGATGGGATGGTATTCTCGGGGTGATGAGAGGTGTTGGGTTTGTGCCAGACATAGCATTTTCCTTGATTGCCAAAAGCAAAAACAAATTCTTTAAGCAATGGCTTTTTTGTGGCCACTCTTCCATAAAGCCCAGCTCTGTGGAGTGTACGGCGTAGTGGTCCTATGGACAGATACTCCAATCTCCACTGTGGAGCTTTGCAGCTCCTTCAGGGTTATCTTTGGTCTCTCCTTGCCTGGTCTGAGTTTTGGTGGGTGGCCCTCTCTTGGCACGTTTGTTGTGGTTCTTTCCATTCTTTTAATAATGGATTTAATGGTGCTCCATGGAAGTTTCAGATATTTTTTATAACCCAACCTTGATCTGTACTTCTCCACAACTTTGTCCCTGACCTGTTTGCAGAACTCCTTGGTCTTCATGGTGCCGCTTGCTTGGTGGTTGCAGGCCCTTGTTTAGTGGTGTTGCAGGCTCTGGGGGCCTTTCAGAACAGGTGTGTGTGTGTGTGTGTGTGTGTGTGTGTGTGTGTGTGTGTGTGTGTGTGTGTGTGTGTGTGTACTGAGATCATGTGACAGATCATGTGACACTTAGATTGCACACAGGTGGACTTTATTTAACTATGTGACTTCTGAAGGTAATTGGTTGCACCAGATCTTATTTAGGGGCTTCATAGCAAAGGGGGTGAATATATATGCACGCACCACATTTTTTAGAATTTCACTTCACCAATTTGAACTATTTTGTGTATGTCTATTACATGAAATCCAAATAAAAATCAATTTAAATTACAGATTGTAATGCAACAAAATATGAAAAACGCCAAGGGGGATGAATACTTTTGCAAGGCACTGTACTACCCTCTGTAGCGCCTTGCGGTCGGATGCCAAGTAGTTGCCATACCAGGAGGTGATGCAGCCAGTCAAGATGCTCTCTGATGTAGCTGTATAAATCTTTTTGAGGATCTGAGGGCCCATGCCAAATCTTTTTAGCCTCCTGAGGGGGAAGAGGCATTGTCATGCCCTCTTCACTACTGTGTGGATGTGTTTGGACCATGATAGATCCTTAGTGATGTGGACACAGAGGAACTTGAAACTCTCAAGCCACTCCACTACAGCCCCTCTGAGAATGGGGGTGCGCACGGCACTCCATTTCCTCTAGTCCACTATCAGCTCCTTTGTCTTACTGATGTTGAGGGAGAGGTTGTTGTTGTCCTGGCACCACACTTCTAAGTCTTGGACCTGCTCCCTATAGGCTGTCTCATCAATTTGGAGTGTAGCTGCATGTGACCCAATCGTAATGCCCGTAGTAAATGTGCCTTGGGATATCCCTATGGGGCTAGGGTTGGGGACGCTCTGTACGTTACACAATGCACATGGGACAATATGTTAAAATTCCAATAGCTCCACATTTTAATGACTTAACCTCAAACCAACTATGAATGGTAGAAATTCATAGACAAATATTGAAATAATTTAATTAAATCTTAACCTTTCTAGCTAGCGGAACCCCTCGACAACATTCCGCATTGACAAGTCCAATACAGCAAATGAAAGATAAACATCTTGTTAATCTTCCCATTGTGTCCAATTTCAAAAATGCTTTACAGCTAAAGCACAACATATTATGTTAGATCACCGCCAAGTCGGGAAAAAAAAACACAGCCATTTTTCCAGCCAAAGATAGGAGTCACAAAAAGCAGAAATATAGATAAAATTAATCACTAACCTTTGATCTTCATCAGATGACACTCATAGGACATCATGTTACACAATACATGTATGTTTTGTTCGATAATGTGCATATTTATATCCAAAAATCTCAGTTTACATTGGCGCCTTACGTGCAGTAATGTTTTGATTCCAAAACATCCGGTGATTTTGCAGAAATACTCATAATAAACATTGATAAAAGATACTAGTGTTATTCACAGAATTAAAGATAGACTTCTCCTTAATGCAACCGCTGCGTCAGATTTTTAAAAAACTTTACGGAAAAAGCATAATCTGAGAACGGCGCTCAGAACCCAAAACAGCCAGAGGAATATCCGCCATTTTGGAATCAACAAAGTTAGAAACAACACCATAAATATTCACTTACCTTTGATGATCTTCATCAGAAGGCACTCCCAGGAATCCCAGTTCGACAATAAATGACTGATTTGTTCCATAAAGTTCCATCATTTATGTCCAAATAGCCACTTGTTGTTAGCTTATTCAGCCCAGTAATCCATCTTCATGAGGCGCAGGCACTTCATCCAGACAAATCCCAAAAAGTTCCGTTACAGTCCTTTAGAAACATGTCAAACGATGTATGGAATCAATCGTTAGGATGTTTTTAACATAAAACATCAATAATGTTCCAACCGGAGAATTCCTTTGTCTTCAGAAAAGCACTGGAACGAGAGGTAACTCTGTCGGTAGCGCACGTCATGAGACCAAGGCTCTCTGCCAGACCACTGACTCAAATAGGTCTCATGAGCCCCTCCTTTATAGTAGAATCATAAAACCAGTTTCTAAAGAAGGTTGACATCTAGTGGAACCCCTAGGAAGTGCAACCTCATCCATATCTCAATGTGTATTCGGTAGGCCAAGCTTTGAAAAACTACAAACCTCAGATGTCCCACTTCCTGGTTGGATTTGTCTCAGGTTTTCGCCTGCCATATGAGTTCTGTTATACTCACAGACATCATTCAAACAGTTTTAGAAAGTTCAGAGTGTTTTATATCCAATACTACTACTAATAATATGCATATATTAGCATCTGGGACAGAGTAGGAAGCAGTTCACTCTGGGCACGCTATTCATCCAAAAGTGAAAATGCTGCCTCCTATCCCAAAAAGGTTAAAAGTGTGCAACATGAAAACTAGCCCCGGAGATACGCTATCCAAAGTCAAACCATCTTTGCCACGGTCACACAACAGTCGGCTGAAGCTAATTGTTGAAAAATAATTTGGCTAACACGGAACCCAAACCGGCTGCGCGTGTGCGCCATCGTGCATACATTTATTTTGTTCCCCTTCACCAAACGTGATTACGACACGCAGGTTAAAATATCAAAACAATCTCTGAACCAATGACATTAATTTGGGGACAGGTCTAAAAGCATTAAACATGTGTGGCAATTTAGCTAGTTAGCTTGCACTTGCTAGCTAATTTGTCCTGGGAAATTAACATTGAGTTGTTATTTTACCTGAAATGCATAAGGTCCTCTACTCCGACAATTAATCTACATATAAAACTGCCAACCAAATCGTTTCTAGTCATCTTTCCTCCTTCCAGGCTTTTTCATCTTTGAACTTGTATGGAGATTGGCATCTACACTTAGTCTTTCAATCACCCATGTGGGTCTAACCAATGAGGTGATGGCAAGTGGGTACCTGCTTCTATACACCAATGAGGAGATGGGGAGGCAGGACTTGCAGCGCGATCTGTGAAAGAAATAGGAATGACTTCTATTTTAGCACTTGGCAACGCAGACACTTGTTGTCGCGTGCGAGCAGTGTGGGTGCAATAATTGAATAACATGGATTTCTAAATGTATTTTGCAACGCTCGCAAAGTGTCTGGTCTGGTCAGCATGTAACTCTTCCAACCTGCGAACACACTAGACACCTACATCAAACCATACCCCGAAACCAACTCATGTTTAAATTCAGTCATGGCCTCCAGTATTTCTTTATTAGCCAAATCTAAAACAAGGCCAAATCAGTTCATCAACAAACACATTTAGCATCTCCTGGTTTCTACGTACAGCCTACAAGCCACTGATGTTCCATTTTTAAAAGTCGAATAAATCCATGTAATATAGCCTACACCATCACAATAGACCGGTCTCAGACTACATTTTCTTCATATCATGTTTCCTATTTCAGAAGAACAAAATAGCATACTCTGAGTTGTCCTTATGTTAGGTCCTGATCTGGCTATGCCATATGGCTGTGGGCTACACTAGTTCATTTAGCAGGCAAGATTTGCTTGGAATTCCGTGGCATTATTTTATAGTTTGAAGAATACAATTGAACATGAATAAAATACACTGGATATTTTCTCCAAACGATTTGAGGGAGTTCGCACATGCTGCTATTCTGTGTTGAGCAGTTAAAAGAAACAGGTACAACTACAGTAATATGTTTAATTTAGAGTTATTTATGTAACTTTAGTTGTGATACAAATGTTGGGCTATATGTTGAGATTTTTAATACATTCTAAGGCGGCATGGTGCGACTAATGATGATTTGAAAAAAGTGGCATGAAAGGCATGAACTCTGCTTAGTTTTTTTTGCGCAGGCTGTAAACACTTGATAATGCCACAAATGTCCCTGCTGCATCACCTTTGTGTGGCCTTAATGGCCCTTAAAAAAATCTTTGCCTTTTGTGGCCCGTAGCTGTTGTGCCCTTTGGGCTGAATATAATAATTATAATTCCCTTCTTCTGGTTGTGTGCTGAAGCACCTCTCACTCACATGGCTCTTCGTCACGTGATCGGATCTTTCTCACAGGCTACAAGTAAAGGGGGACGCAACTGTGCACACCCTTATTACTCTTTTCTGTCTGCATTAACAAGGACGACAACACAGGTCTTTCCATCATTGTATGATTTTTCTTTTAGTGTGCAAATGAACTCAAGATTACGGACAATGTCAAATGTGATATAGCGAAGCACATGAGTGGGTGCACAATTACGCAGGTACTTTCCCGAAACGGATGACACAAACAACTGAATTTGTTATCCCTTTCATGCCCTGCCTGTACCTATGTAAGAGTGGATTCTCGGCCCTCACTAGCATAAACTAACTACAGGAACAGACTGTGTGTGGAAAATGATTCTCTCCAAATACAACCCAACATTGCAGAATTATGTGCATCCTTTCAAGCACACCCTTCTCATTAACCTGTAGTGAGTTATTAACTTTTTTTTATGAACAAATAAGGTTTTATATGTAAGATGGGTAAATAAATAGCAAAATTATTGATTATTATTATTTGTGCCCTGGTCCTATAAGAGCTCTTTGTCACTTCCCACGAGCCGGTGTAACGACTCTCGTGGGTTGAAGTAGGAGACCAAGGTGCAGCGTGGTAGGCGTTCATGATTTTTAATAAAACTGAAAACCGCAACAAAATAACAAAGTAGAAAAACGAAAGAGCACAGTTCTGTCAGGCAAACAAAACAGCTAAACAGAAAATAACTCGCCACAAAACCCAAATGGAAAATACCAACTTATATATGATCCCCAATCAGAGACCAGGATAGACAGCTGCCTCTGATTGGGAACCACACATGGCAAAAACAACAAAGAAATAGAAAACATAGAAACAGAAAATCTAGAATGCCCACCCTAATCACACCCTGACCTAACCAAAAAACAGAGAAATAAAAGGCTCTCTAAGGTCATGGCGTGACAGCCGGGTTGTGACAAACTCACTCTCATTCTTATGTTTATACTTGATACCATGGCAAAAAAAGTGAAGGATTGATTTCTCCCGGTTTCTGTTTTTCGCTCTCAAAATCACACTTTATTTTATGTAATAATTTGTTATAAAAATAGATATATATTAGATGTTTTAAGTCCACAACAATGTGTAAATCAGTTCAGGAGACCATTTTTGAGGTCCTGGCAAAATGTTTCATTTTTGTTTTTTTGTTTAGTTACTAGGGATGCACTGATATGACATTTGTGTCCGGTATCCGATATTTTCCTTGCCAAAAAACCTGATACCGATG
This sequence comes from Oncorhynchus mykiss, assembly GCF_057628025.1. NCBI lineage: Eukaryota > Metazoa > Chordata > Actinopteri > Salmoniformes > Salmonidae > Oncorhynchus > Oncorhynchus mykiss. The sequence continues at coordinate 68,265,919 of NC_143022.1, forward strand.
TTTCAAATTTTAGAGGCCTTTTAAGATTTCTAGTACAGTTACATCAATGAAACAAACACACACACAGACACTGACCAAAATTATTTTGGTCGCATTTACGTACAGTGGGGCAAAAAAGTATTTAGTCAGCCACAATTGTGCAAGTTCTCCCACTTAAAACGATGAGAGGCCTGTAATTTTCATCATAGGTACACTTCAACTATGACAGACAAAATGAGAAAGAAAAAAATCCAGAAAATCACATTGTAGGATTTTTAATGAATTTATTTGCAAATTATGGTGGAAAATAAGTATTTGGTCAATAACAAAAGTTAATCTCAATACTTTGTTATATACCCTTTGTTGGCAATGACAGAGGTCAAATGTTTTCTGTAAGTCTTCACAAGGTTTTCACCCACTGTTGCTGGTATTTTGGCCCATTCCTCCATGCAGATCTCCTCTAGAGCAATTATGTTTTGGGGCTGTTGCTGGTATTTTCAAGTCCCTCCAAAGATTTTCTATGGGGTTGAGATCTGGAGACTGGCTAGGCCACTCCAGGACCTTGAAATGCTTCTTACGAAGCCACTCCTTCGTTGCCCGGGCGGTGTGCTCGGGATCATTGTCATGCTGAAAGACCCAGCCACATTTCATCTTCAATGCCCTTGCTGATGGATGGAGATTTTCACTCAAAATCTCACGATACATGGGAGATTATCAGTGGTCTTGTATGTCTTCCATTTCCTAATAATTGCTCCCACAGTTGATTTCTTCAAACCAAGCTGCTTACCTATTGCAGATTCAGTCTTCCCAGCCTGGTGCAGGTCTACAATGTTGTTTCTGGTGTCCTTTGACAGCTCTTTGGTCTTGGCCATAGTGGAGTTTGGAGTGTGACTGTTTGAGGTTGTGGACAGGTGTCTTTTATACTGATAACAAGTTCAAACAGGTGCCATTAATACAGGTAACAAGTGGAGGACATAGGAGCCTCTTAAATAAGAAGTTACAGGTCTGTGAGAGCCAGAAATCTTGCTTGTTTGTAGGTCACCAAATACTTATTTTCCACCATAATTTGCAAATAAATACATGTAAAATCCTACAATGTGATTTTATGTTTTTTTTTCCCTCATTTTGTCTGTCATAGTTGAAGTGTACCTATGATGAAAATTACAGGCCTCTCTCATCTTTTTAAGTGGGAGAACTTGCACAATTGGTGGCTGACTAAATACTTTTTTGCCCCACTGTATGTCCCCATTACCAATAAAACATAATCAAAACCTATTTCTCTTACTTGCTGTGATGTTTCTCTGTTCAGTCACAACCAGGATTTTATCATACGTGTCAACTAGTGAAGTTTCAGCTCTCTCTGTCCGTGGCCTCTCTTCCTCGGTGCGCACTGTCACTGTGTCCGTCTCCATCTCGTCCAGCTGGGTCTGTAACATTTCACGTAAACCCTGTTTCTTGTCTGCATCGAAGTAGCGGTCCTTGTACCTAGCATCGAGCATAGTGGCGACACAGTAGAGGCTCAGAGAGAATGCCACCGAATCGCTTGTTCACAACCTCTAGTAGAGTACTTTTCCAAGTTAACCCGATGGTCTGTATTGGCATTTTTGTTGAGCAGACGTTTCAATGACATGACAGGGTATCATGTCTGCTGCAGTCGCAGTTGAGCTTATTTTTTTAGTCAGTTGATCGAATGGAGCTAGGAGTGTTCATGTTTTAAACATGTTCTCAAATGCCATTGAAATGGCAGCAGCGGTATGAGAACCAGCACATTTTTTTGCATGCAATACGACTTTCCTCAGTACTAAATCCTTGCCGAATCACTGTGCTGTCAGACTCGTCATGCTCATGGGGCTGACATCGCTAGTCCAAATGTCAGTCGTGAAGCTAATAGCAGTGACACCCATAGCAAGATGCTCATAGATGTATGTTTCAACAATACTGTGTTACTCCGGTAGGTCAACATCTGAAAAATAGCGCCTACTTGGTAGTTTGTACGTGTAGCACTATATTTTTTGTGGAGTCATTACGTCATCTACCTACGTTATATATGCACGTCAGCTTTGACATCGGTTTTGCACATCAGCGTTAAACTAGACATTGGGCCGATGTTGGCATTTTTAGCTAATATCGTCTAATTCCAATATGCTTACTGATATATCGTGCATCCCTAGTAGTTACCGTTTAGGGTAACCGTACCCATTAAGCCCACTTCCATCTTTGGATAATAAAAAACAAAACAATTCTGCTGTTTTAATGTTTCAACTAATTAATATGGTTGTTATATCCTTAACTTAATTATTCTAAGCCAATCGTATATTTTATTAAGTTATTGACAATTATGTGTAATTTTCCATTAGTGGCCAATTTCAAAGCTGCAAAAAAAACTTGGGGTTACCTTAGATAAACATATTTTTCTGATATTTTTTGTACCTTCTGAGATAAGTGATCATACTTGATCTAAAATTAAGAGATAAATGTGCTAATATGCACACAATGGCATATTTCATGAGCATTCATGACTATTTCTTGCCAATTGAAAAATGTATTTTTCATTCTAGTAGTAGTGCCTGCATGTCAGTCTCACAGTAGCAGCTTATCTTGGTGAACTAAAACAATATAATAGATTTCAGGCATTCACAGCCTAATTTTTTTGTGGATTTTGATTTATTTTACTGTTAAATTAACCCTGCATTGGTATACATAGATGCCATTTCTGTAAATGTAACATTTATCTCAGGTGGCCTTAAAGGGTACACCTAGCACAAAAAGCACTCCCTCTATACAGAATGTAAATGACAAAACAATATTGTTCAATATAACCAATACTAACTTTACATAATATTGTAGTCTACAGTGTATATTTACCAAATATTTTCTGGGTAGACATGGCTATTCTGTCTTTTTTTTCTGTTCCTACTAAGACTGGTTTGCATTGAAGCACATGGGAATAGTATGTTGATATCCCAAATATTCAATGACTATGAGCATAATTTTTTTTCTTTGTGCAGATTTTATGTTTGTTAAAACACAAACTACAGTTATGCATACTGTGCATATAGCCGTGGCACCTTTATCAAGATTAGGAACAATTAGAAACCTCTGTACGTTTTGGAGTGGACAGGTAGGCGTTGATGCAGAGGGAGATCAGAGAGGTTGAGGGTATTCGGGGATAGAAGACGTACAAGTGGTGGATAATAATGCTAACAACTGAGGGGCAAGAAGATGACTACTCATGCACTTTTGGGTAGGGGCATTGTAATATTGTTGTCTTTCATTCATCCAGGTGATTCAGTTTTTTGGGTCCAGCACCTGTACCTTTTTAATACACAGAGGGAGATTTGAAACTGTCTTCAGATAGGCGTTAGGAAGACGAGTTAAGAGTAAGAGTAGAATTGCAGTACAGCAAATGTGAATCAGCTTTCAATAATTAATTGGAAGTTGTGTGGGTACTGGTCTTTGTTGCATGGCTTCTTATCCACAGAGGGCCAGTTTGGGGGCATGTTTGTGTTCTAACCAAGCAATAAGAAACCTGATTCAAATAATCATGTCTTGATTGAATTAGTTGAATCAGGTGTGTACTTTTGTCTTTCATTTGCGGGCTGAGCAAGTAGCTTATACAGGGTTCATACAGGTCAAATTTCAGGAGTTTAACAAGCACTTATAATTTTCAAGGGCCTACATTTTATATTGAATTGTTGTAATAGCCTATAGGAAAAAAATCGCCCCCCAAATGTGTACTTTTCTGCATGCATTTATTACTTTACGAATAATGCATTCTTTTATAGGCCTATCCAAGGGTATTGTGCATTGACATTCACAATATTTTTACATTCTGAATAATGTCCGAATAATGTGGGCATTGCTTGACTCAATGTTCCTCACACAAACACACTGATGAAGTCTGTCCATGTGGTAGCTAGTAGGCTCGGGGGGTATCCAGATTTTCATATCGTCATACTGTCCTTCTATCATCTTGGGATTTACGGTTTTACCAGGATAGCACACAAGAAGTGCTAAAAACGCAAGAAAAGCCCATTGTGCCTCTGTTACTAAATTGTTACAAACTTATAGCGAACACATAGACGCTGTTAGCTAAATGCTAACGAGCGAGAGCGAACATAAATATTATTTATTATTATTAACCTTTATTTAACTAGGCAAGTCAGTTAAGAATAAATTATTTTTTACAATGACGCCCTAACCTGGATGACGCTGAGCCAATTGTGCGCCACCCTATAGGGACTCCCAATCACAGCTGATTGTGATACAGCCTGGAATTGAACCAGGGTCTGTAGTGACGCCTCTAGCACTGAAATGCAGTGCCTTAGACCGCTGCGCCACTTGGGAGCAAAGCCTGGCAAATCCAGCTCGTGAAGTTATACAAGCATAGCTAGTACCTACCGAATGTCATTTTCGGTGAGCGAAAGTGAACGAGAGAAATTGTGATACATGCTTTTCTGAAGGAAGCGCAGCATTTGTACATGGAGCAGAGGGTAGAAGAACAGATGGGGGAACCCTAGTAGTAGGCACAGGGGAAAAAACTGTACCGACATGAAAAGCTGAAGAACATACGCACATCCAGGTACTTTCCACAGATGTTAGAATTTTAGGCAAACTCATGGAAAACAGAAAGGGAAACGCTGCACACTGCCGCTCATGCTCCCAGGTGATATTTATTTACAACGGTTCGACCCTTAGGTCTTCATCAGGCATCCATATCCCAGGTGGGGGCGGAAGGTCCTATATATAGGGGCAGTACTCAGTGACATCACTTCCTGAAACGAGAGGTAAAAAATGTATAACATAGTTTCACAGTATTAACATTCAATGTATCAAAATATATGATCATACACAGAATGTGATCAGTATTTATAGTACAATATTCAATTAGGATTAAAGAAAACACAATTCAGACTTTCAAGTCAAACTCCTCATTAAGGCCAAGAGGAGACTGTGGATCCAGAAAGATTCCCTTTGAAGAAGTTTTCTCTCAATGTCCCCTCCCCTGCGTGACATCTTGACCATTTCTATTCCAATGTATCTCAGAGAACTATTAGGATGTCCAGCTTGTACAAAATGAGCAGCCACCAGATTTTTTTGTCTCGTCTGTTTTGTATATTGCTGCGGTGCTCACTGATCTGTGTCTTAAGGCTTCTATGGGTTTTCCCTATGTAGGACAGACTACAGGAACTGTCAGATTTTCGAGGTAGGCTATTCCATGATGACTGAATTGTGCATGGCAAAATTCAGCAAAGATTTTGAACTTTTTAAATAGCTGGTTTGCATACCCATTCTTGCCTTAGCATTTACTGGTAGATATCATATCTTTGAAAATCTTTCATACCCCTACCGCTGTCAGTCTGCACTCCACCCACCAACCAGCTGTTTGAGAGCTGGCGCTCTCTCTGCCCGACAGATTATCTATAGGCTATGTGTGCAGCGTGCATGATAAATAATCAACATAATGAATTAACAGCTTCTGGAATCCATCTGTTTTTAATAAATTATTTAGCCTAGATTAAAAATAGCATTATGGGCCTCCCGGGTGGCGCAGTGGTTAAGGGCGCTGTACTGTACCAGCTGTGCCATCAGAGTTCCTGGGTTCGCGCCCAGGCTCTGTCGTAACCGGCCGCGACCGGGAGGTCCGTGGGGCGACGCACAATTGGCCTAGCGTCGCCCGGGTTAGGGAGGGCTTGGTCGGTAGGGGTGTCCTTGTCTCATCGCGCACCAGCGACTCCTGTGGCGGGCTGGGCGCAGTGTGCGCTAACCAAGGTGGCCAGGTGCACGGTGTTTCCTCCGGCGCATTGGTGCGGCTGGCTTCCGGGTTGGATGCGTGCTGTGTTAAGAAGCAGTGTGGCTTGGTTGGGTTGTGTATCGGAGGACGCATGACTTTCAACCTTCGTCTCTCCCGAGCCCGTACGGGAGTTGTAGCGATGAGACAAGATACTACAACAATTGGATACCATGAAATTGGGGAGAAAAAGGGGTAAAATAAAAAAAAAAAAAAAAATATATATATATATAAAAAAAAAATAGCATTATTACAATATTTTTTTCATTGGCAGGCTACTGGCCCAGATGTCGGGCCCGGATGTCGAGCCCTGACACACACACACACACATTCCCGTGCCGTTGTTGCCTCTTCAGAAAGTTGGTACATTTTGGGTCAATTACACATTTGGATAATGGTGAATCAAAACCTAACGTGACCATTGCAAAAAATGTGTGTCGCACTGCCAAGTCAAAGAGTTGCAAATGCGACTGTTTTGGTCGCAGTATCGAACCCCGTTTATGTCTAGTCCCCTCAAACCTGGACCTCAAAGCCAATTCAACTGTTTTTCATTGTTCCTTACTATTCAGGGACTAATTTAGACTGGTGTAATTCATTATAAGGTAGAACAGAAAACCAGCAGGCTCCAGACCTTGTCGTGTAAGAGTAGAATACCCTGGTCTAGTCAATGTTGGCTAGCTGTGCTTATGATGCTGTTGTTGTAGAAAGCCCTTGTTGATACTAGGCAGATGGCCGCAGCTATATAACTAGCTAGCAAGATGATTAAAAAAAACTTTACTAAACAAAAGTATAAATGCAACATGAAACAATTTTACTGAGTTACAGTTCATAGAAGGAAATCTGTCAATTTAAATCAATTCATTAGGCCCTAATCTATGGATTTCACATGCCTGGGCAGGGGCGCAGCCGTGGGTGAGTCTGGGAGGGCATAGGCCCACACTTGTGAGCCAGGTCCACCCACTAGGGAGCCAGGCCCAGACAATCAGAATGAGTTTTCCCCCACAAAAAGGCTTTATTACAAACAGAAATACTCCTCAGCACCCCCACTCCCCCTCAGACAATCGCGCAGGTGAAGAAGCCAGATGTGGAGGTCCTGGGCTGGCGTGGTTACACGTGGTCTGCGGCTGGAAGGCCGGTTGGATGTACTGCCAAATATTCTAAAACAACATTGGAGGTGGCTTATGGTAGAGAAATTAACATTAACTTCTCTGGAAAAACTCTGTTCAACCTCTCCTTTGTATCATCTGAGATCCCCAAGGATTGGAAAGCTGCCGCGGTCAACCCCCTCTTCGAAGGGGGAGACACCCTGGACCCAAACTGTTACAGACCTATATCCATCCTGCCCTGCCTATCTAAGGTCTTCGAAAGCCAAGTCAACAAACAGATCACTGACTATCTCGAATCCCACCGTACCTTCTCCGAGCCGGTCACGGGTGCACCTCAGCCACGCTCTTGGTACTTTACAATATCATAACCGACATCGATAAAAGACAGTACTGTGCAGCCGTCTTCATCGACCTGGCCAAGGCTTTTGACACTGTCAATCACTATATTCTTATCGGCAGACTCAGTAGCCTCGGTTTTTCTAATGACTGCCTTGCCTGGTTCACCAACTACTTTGCAGACAGAGTTCAGTGTGTCAAATCGGAGGGCATGTTGTCCGGTCCTCTGGCAGTCTCTATGGGGGTACCACAGGGTTCAATTCTCGGGCCGACTCTTTTCTCTATACAGTGGGGCAAAAAAGTATTTAGTCAGCCACCAATTGTGCAAGTTCTCCCACTTAAAAAGATGAGAGAGGCCTGTAATTTTCATCATAGGTACACTTCAACTATGACAGACAAAATGAGAGAAAACAATCCAGAAAATCACATTTTAGGATTTTTAATGAATTTATTTGCAAATTATGGTGGAAAATAAGTATTTGGTCAATAACAAAAGTTAATCTCAATACTTTGTCATTGCCAACAAAGGGTATATAACAGAGGTCAAATGTTTTCTGCAAGTCTTCACAAGTTTTTCACACACTGTTGCTGGTATTCCTCCATGCAGATGTCCTTTAGAGCAGTGGTGTTTTGGGGCTGTTGCTGGGCAACACGGACTTTCAACTCCCTCCAAAGATTTTCTATGGGGTTGAGATCTGGAGACTGGCTAGGCCACTCCAGGACCTTGAAATGCTTCTTACGAAGCCACTCCTTTGTTGCCCGGGCGGTGTGTTTGGGATCATTGTCATGCTGAAAGACCCAGCCACATTTCATCTTCAATGCCCTTGCTGATGGAAGGAGGTTTTCACTCAATCTCACAATACGTTGCCCCATTAATTATTTTCTTTACACGGATCAGTCGTCCTGGTCCCTTTGGAGAAAAACAGCCCCAAAGCATGATGTTTCCACCCCCATGCTTCACAGTAGGTATGGTGTTCTTTGGATGCAACTCAGCATTCTTTGTTCTCCAAACACGACGAGTTGAGTTTTTAACAAAAAGTTATAGTTTGGTTTCATCTGACCATATGACATTCTCCCAATCTTCTTCTGGATCATCCAAATGCTCTCTAGCAAACTTCAGACGGGCCTGGACATATACTGGCTTAAGCAGGGGGACACGTCTGGCACTGCAGGATTTGAGTCCCTGGCGGCGTAGCGTGTTACTGATGGTAGGCTTTGTTAATTTGGTCCTAGCTCTCTGAAGGTCATTCACTAGGTCCCCCCGTGTGGTTCTGGGATTTCTGCTCACCGTTCTTGTGATCATTTTGACCCCACAGGGTGAGATCTTGCATGGAGCCCCAGATCGAGGGAAATTATCAGTGGTCTTGTATGTCTTCCATTTCCTAATAATTGCTCCCACAGTTGATTTCTTCAAACCAAGCTGCTTACCTATTGCAGATTCAGTCTTCCCAGCCTGGAGCAGGTCTACAATTTTGTTTTTGGTGTCCTTTGACATCTCTTTGGTCTTGGCCGAGTGTCTTGGCCGAGTGTCTTTGGTCTTGGCCGAGTGTCTTGGCCGAGTGTGACTGTTTGAGGTTGTGGACAGGTGTCTTTTATACTGATAACAAGTTCAAACAGGTGCCATTAATACAGGTAACGAGTGGAGGACAGAGGAGACTCTTAAAGAAGAAGTTACAGGTCTGTGAGAGCCAGAAATCTTGCTTGTTTGTTATTGACCAAATACTTATTTTCCACCATAATTTGCAAATAAATTCATTAAACATTTTTAAAAAATCTCATTTTGTCTGTCATAGTTGAAGTGATGAAAATTACAGGCCTCATCTTTTTAAGTGGGAGAACTTGCACAATTGGTGGCAGACTAAATATTTTTCTGTCCCACTGTATATATCAATGATGTTGCTCTTGCTGCGGGCGATTCCCTGATCCACCTCTACGCAGACGACACCATTCTGTATACTTCTGGCCCTTCCTTGAACACTGTGCTATCTAACCTCCAAACGAGCTTCAATGCCTTACAACACTCATTCCATGGCCTCCACCTGCTCTTAAACGCTAGTAAAACCAAATGCATGCTTTTCAACCGTTCGCTGCCTGCACCCGCACGCCCGACTTGCATCACCACCCTGGATGGTTCCGACCTAGAATATGTGGACATCTATAAGTACCTAGGTGTCTGGCTAGACTGCAAACTCTCCTTCCAGACTTATATCAAACATCTCCAATCCAAAATCAAATCTAGAGTCGGCTTTCTATTTCGCAACAAAGCCTCCTTCACTCACGCTGCCAAACTTACCCTAGTAAAACTGACTATCCTACCGATCCTCGACTTCGGCGATGTCATCTACAAAATAGCTTCCAATACTCTACTCAGCAAACTGGATGCAGTTTATCACAGTGCCATCCGTTTTGTTACTAAAGCACCTTATACCACCCAACACTGCGACCTGTATGCTCTAGTCGGCTGGCCCTCGCTACATGTTCGTCACCAGACCCACTGGCTCCAGGTCATCTACAAGTCTATGCTAGGTAAAGCTCCGCCTTATCTCAGTTCACTGGTCACGATGGCAACACCCACCCGTAGCACGCGCTCCAGCAGGTGTATCTCACTAATCATCCCTAAAGCCAAAACCTCATTTGGCCGCCTTTCCTTCCAGTTCTCTGCTGCCTGCGACTGGAACGAATTGCAAAAATCTCTGAAGTTGGAGACTTTTATCTCTCTCACCAACTTTAAATATCTGCTATCTGAGCAGCTAACCGATCGCTGCAGCTGTACATTGTCCATCGGTATATAGACCCACATCAAACATCTCCAATCCAAAGTTAAATCTAGAATTGGCTTCCTATTTCGCAACAAAGCATCCTTCACTCATGCTGCCAAACATACCCTTGTAAAGCTGACCATCCTACCAATCCTCGACTTCGGCGATGTCATTTACAAAGTGGCCTCCAATACCCTACTCAACAAATTGGATGCAGTCTATCACAGTGCAATCCGTTTTGTCACCAAAGCTCCATATACTACCCACCATTGCGACCTGTACGCTCTCGTTGGCTGGCCCTCGCTTCATACTCGTCGCCAAACCCACTGGCTCCATGTCATCTACAAGACCCTGCTAGGTAAAGTCCCCCCTTATCTCAGCTCGCTGGTCACCATAGTATCACCCACCTGTAGCAGGCGCTCCAGCAGGTATATCTCTCTGGTCACCCCCAAAACCAATTATTTGTTTGGCCGCCTCTCCTTCCAGTTCTCTGCTGCCATTGACTGGAACAAACTACAAAAATCTCTGAAACTGGAAACACTTCTCCCTCACTAGCTTTAAGCACCAACTGTCAGAGCAGCTCACAGGTTACTGCACCTGTACATAGCCCACCTATAATTTAGCCCAAACAACTACCTCTTTCCCTACTGTATTTATTTTATTTTGCTCCTTTGCACCCCATTATTATTACTTTGCACATTCTTTTTTTTTTTTTTTTACCTTTATTTAATTAGGCAAGTCAGTTAAGAACTGACTTATTTTCAATGACGGCCTAGGAACAGTGGGTTAACTGCCTGTTCAGGGGCAGAACGACAGATTTGTACCATGTCAGCTCGGGGGTTTGAACTTGCAACCTTCCGGTTACTAGTCCAACACTCTAACCACTAGGCTACCCCTTCTTCCACTGCAAATCTACCATTCCAGTGTTTTACTTGCTATATTGTATTTACTTTGCAACCATGGCCTTTTTTTTTGCCTTTACCTCTCTTATCTCACCTCATTTGCTCACATCGTATATAGACTTGTTTATACTGTAAAATTGACTGTATGTTTGTTTTACTCCATGTGTAACTCTGTGTCATGGTATGTGTCAAACTGCTTTGCTTTATCTTGGCCAGGTCGCAATTGTAAATGAGAACTTGTTCTCAACTTGCCTACCTGGTTAAATAACGGTGAAATAAATAAATAAAAAATATAGCCCACCCAATTTACCTACCTCAGCCCCATACTGTTTTTTATTTTATTTACTTTTCTGCTCTACCTGCACATGTTCATCTGATCATTTATTACTCCAGTGTTAATCTGCTAAATTGTAATTATTCACTCCTATGGCCTATTTATTGCCTACCTCCTCATGCTTTTTGCACACAATGTATATAGATTATATTTTTTCCTACTATGTTATTGACTTGTTTATTGTTTACTCCATGTGTAACTTTGTTGTTGTCTGTTCACACTGCTATGCTTTATCTTGGCCAGGTCGCAGTTGCAAATGAGAACTTGTTCTCAACTAGCCTAACTGGTTAAATAAAGGTGAAATAAATACAAATTCCGGCAGTCAGCATGCCAATTGCATGATCCCTCAACTTGAGACATCTGTGGCATGGTGTTGTGTGAAAAAAACTGCACATTTTTAGAGGGGCCTTTTATTGTCCCCAGCACAAGGTGCACCTGTGTAATGGCCATGCTGTTTAATCAGCTGCTTGATATGCCACACTTGTCAGGTGGATGGATTATCTTGACAAAGTAGAAATTCTCACTAAGAGGGATGTAAACACATTTGTGTACAACATTTTAGAGAAATAAGCTTTTTGTGCAAATGGAAAATTTCTGATATATTTTATTTCAGCTCATGAAATATGGGACCAACACTTTAGATGTTATATTTAATTCACTCTTAATAATCACATACAGCCCATAGATACATTTTTATCTAGCTGACTAACATTAGCTAAATGGTTAGCATGATTTGCTAGCTAGGTAAAGGAAAGACACTGCATTGACTCTCGACAGCCAGCTATAGGCAGCTGCTTCATGAAAACGGATCCATTGTGATTTAATAATAATGTTACTAGCTACAGTGGCTTCGTAAAGCATTTAGTGTTGTGTGCATTGCTGCACTTACAACCCCATTCGTTTCATATGAAGTTTGTGACTGCCTTGCTCAGTTAGCAAGCAAGTAAATGTTAGCTAGTGTTTCAACTAGCTAGCTAGCAAGCTAAAATTACAAGTAGAAACGGCAGGCTCCTCCGTGTGCTCCAGGTACATATTTTGTACTAGTTGTGATAAGTGCTTCTCTGCAGTCTATCAGCAGCCGGTGTGTTTCATGCTTTTAGATAAAAAAATAAAATCAAGTAAATCAAATCTGGTATTAAGCCTAACTAACTTTATTAGCCCCTTGTCTGGTTAGATAGAAATGATGAAAAACCTAAAAGTCTTCTGTGAGTGCCTTGAACAGAACAGACCCGCCATGGGTTTGGCCATCCCACAGGACTTTCTAAAAGCAACGCACCAAAAATATCTAATTTACTCTGGTCTGGGCAGAGAGAAGGCTTCCTCCCATAATCTTGTCCACTCTCGAACCCTCCCTGAGATCACTGGGATCCCCAGAGAATGGGTGTGTTAAGCAGAAGTAGCCCAGTTCTGTTTCATTGTAGCCAGGGTTTTCTATGGGTAAGAGTTGCACTTATTGTCAGTTTAGGCTAGTTGATTATACGTGTAGTGAATAGTAACCAGATAAGCAGATAAGTGCACCAGCATCTAGTAGGCCTCACTTGCTAGATGTACTAAGATGACTGTTTTTGATAATCTTCCAGATTTGTTTATTTATTCAATAGCATGCCTACACTAATTGTAGCAAGGTCAAGATGGGTCAGACATCACTAAAATATAGTTTTGGCACACTATTCATTGGGAAGTTCTGGTCCTGGCTGCTGTTTACTGCTGGTAATTTTTATGTGAAAGGACCCATGAGCACCAAAAAGTTCATAGGAGCATGTCAAATGAAAGCTAAGAGTCAATTTTTTACAGACATTTTCCATCCTAAAAATTAGGAATAAACAAAGGCTTTGATTTCTGGTCAAACAGATGGGTTTTAGAAAACATCTACCAGAAAGTCTTAAAAGGTATTAGAAATGCATCAAAACACAATGTTGAAGTAATATCAACACTTATATTTAGTTTTAGAGAAATTGTTCTGCCTTTTGTAAATTTAAACAACCACACCAGTAGAAATGTGGCTAGAGCTTACCCTTGATGTTGCACAATGATGTAAGTGAATAAGTCATCATTTTAGTCAAAGTATGATGTATTTGGGCTTTAAGTGCCAAATCCAAATGTGTGACTAGAGATGTTTCCGTGAGTCTTTACGTGTCTTTTCCTATGAGATGACGTGCAAATTCTTTTCAGCCTACGTTTCGTTTCAGGGCAGGGTTTTATTTAACTCTGCCATGCTGGTGGATGGTAAATCTTTATTAATCAGAAACACCTGCTGTGAAGTTCTTCCTATTCGCGAGTCGTCCGAGAACCAAACACATTTTCTCTGTAGCCTGCACTTGGGCTTCCAACAACCTCGAAAATTGGCTATATCGTACAAATTCATGAAAACAAAAATTTGCTTTATGGCCTTAATTTAAGGTTCGGGTTAGGCTAAGGTGCATTAATCTTAAAATGGCTAGGTGGGACAACCACATATTACAGGCATAGAAATCCATTTTTCCTCAATAACGTAGCTGTCAGTAGAGTCCGAGTTAGAAGGGCGGGTGGGTTGGGTTGGGTTTCAAGTGTCGGTTAAGGGTTTTTATTTTTTTTATTTAATTGTATTTTTTATTTTTGTGTATTACATTTTTGGGTTGAGGGCGGTCGAGGTGAGGAGGAAGATTTTTTAAGATACTGTTTGAAGAGGTAGGGTTTCAGATGTTTTTGGAAGATGGGCAGGGACTCTGCTGTCCTATCTTCAGGGGGAAGCTGGTTGGGGTGCTAGGACAGAGAAGAGCTTGGACTTGGCTGAGCAGGAGCTGCCCTCCCGTAGGGATGGGAGGGCCAAGAGACCTGAGGACTGCTCGTGTTGGGGTGTTAGGGTTTGAGCATAGCCTGAAGGTATTGACGCATCCGTGTTTATAATTGTTATTTCCCTGCTACACGTGGAAATCGCCACAACATTCCCACCCCCAGTTCCTGTATGTATTAGCAGCCTGCGTCAGTCTTCGAGATGGAACCTTAACAGGAATTTGAATGTGTCATGTTATAGCTGACACCCCATTCTTTCAGCAGGCATCATAGAATCTTAATTCGGAGCAGTTATTTAGGAGTTTTTGGAAAGTATGGACACAAAATACTGAGGGAGATTTTACTGAAATTCTGTTACCAAACTTTGCATCTGCACAGTTCTTCCCAGTAAATTTATTTTTGTACAATTTTCAGTGTAAATTATTTAATGTTGTCATTGTGCATATAGTTGAATGGTTTGTTACACTGAAATCAATCAGTTTTTTTGGCATACATGTTAAGTAGCACCATTCCGTTTATTGTGGAATTGCCCTGCACTATCTGAAGTAGCATGACCCATCCATAATGGTGCTCTGTGGGCTGTTATTGGTGTGTATTATGTGAAATTGGATTGCTCAGTCATTTGGCAAAGCTGGAATTGCAGATGGCTGCAGTTTTAGTTGTGTTAAGAGGACGATTGTTGTGGTGTTGATTGTGTTTTGTCGTCACCTCTCTCAATAGGTTGCTCTCTGCAACCCTCTCTCCCCTTCTCTTCTCTCTCTTGCGCAATTTAGGCTTGTAATCTTGTTAGCTTTGCATTGATTTGACACGGTACACAGGTAGGTGTGCATATAGGCCTACCACTAGGGATCTTTTTATACTAGCCACACACATGCTGTATTATTTTGGGTGCTGCATTTGAAAAGCTCACCCGAGTCTCTTTGATGCCTAATCAGAATGGAGCCATGCTAATGAGGACACAGGATGGATGCAGATTAGCTAACTGACCCCATACTACACACTGGCAGCGCTCGTCATTTTTCCCTGGTCACTCGCTCCGTGTTAGCCTAACGACAGCAGCGTATAGGCTACCCTGTGTAGGAGCATTAAGCAGATAAAGGTCATGCAACTCTTTAGGCAACTCTTTAGGCCTGTAAAACTATTCTACCATATTACAGTATAGTGGCAGTGTATGTAGCCGAGGCCTCATCCTATTTCCTAGTTCCCACCGCGGTCATATCGTTCTGAAACACTCCTCATTACATGTTACACCTCTGCTATGTTGGATGAATGGACATCCTTCTGATGTTTTGAAAAACTTTGCCTACATTTGATTGTGATTTAAAGGTTAGGTGCCGAGCAGTGCGTGCAGTTACCAAAATTCAGATTTGTCACCAGCCCAACATAACCACCGTTAAAGTTGCATAATCACAATATTAATTTCTGTGTAAAACACCACATGGGTTAGCTATTCTTGGGCACGATTTAAACAAATTAATAATAATAATAATGTTGGAATGTAAATCCTCAAATGACAAACTAACCTTTCTTTGTTTTTTCGTGGACGTGATTAGACTTCGTAAGGATAAAATCCCCCAACCCACATCGAAAAACATGGTCCCCCTTAGAAAGTTTTGATGTTGCTTCACGTTACCAACCAGTCCATTTGGAGGGAAAGACAAAAGGAAAAGGAGGGTGTGCACCTTTCTCCTACTAAGTGCATTTGCTGAAAGCTGCATTGTCCAGTAGACTGGGCAGTTCTTTCTTTTTTTTACCACGACCTTGTTTGTTTGATTGGGAACAGTTAGGCCTTTCACAATCAGTCTGTAAATGGAATTGAACTAGTCCCACACATGCAAACTCAGTACTCTGCACAGATTAGCTCACACAAAAGGTTACACATGCATGTATGTTCTTAGTTAGTCTTGCTTTGCTTTGCTTTGAGTGGGATGATTCTTACCTTTTGTAGATTGCTTTGTTTTGGACTGTTATAATGGCAGTAATATAGGCCATCTCTCTGACATTACTATGTGAGGGAATTGCTGTGCATATCTGAACCTAGCGTGTAAGTGAATGCTGTTTGAATCTTAGACTTTATATAAGTCCTTATATAAGTCTGTCAAAGCTGGATTGTTTTTTTTAATGAATTGTACACTATTTATAGGCTAGTGAGTTTATCAGTAAGTCTTGTGAGAACCGATGATGGATAGGTTACCGTAATTGCAAATGCCTGTTATCATAACTAAAGCTTTTGACCACTAAGTTAACATGGTTGAGGGTGAATGGGGCCTCAAGGTCCATGTCTTGAAGGAGGGAAGGGAGATACCGTATAAAGTCTGTAAGTTCTTGTGGAGAGAGGGGAAGTTGCACCACCCCTTGAGAGAATAGAGGGAACACCTCCAACCCAACACACAATACACCCCCACTCGCACTCTTATCCACGACTTAGTCGGGGACGGGAGACTGACTGTAACACTAGGTCAATTACAATGAAAGAATGAGTGATGTCACACCCAGGCCCCCTGCTCCAATCTTGGCTGTGTACAGTTACAGTTTAAGGATGAATGTCCTGTTTGAAACTTCCTCGTCCCTCCCTCCCCCTCACTATTTAGCCTGCCATGAGCAACCTTAAGAGTTAGGCCTATGATCATTACACACTGTTCACTGTGTGACGGGTGTGTATTTTTTTGTGATCATCATTAGTAGTAGGGATGGGCATGAGTAATGGAGTCCTCGAACGGATGTCAAACCTCGATCTTTAACCAGAGATCACATTTTTTTTAAATACTGTGAAACTATTTGATGGAATGTGTTTTGTGGCTGCCGGCAAGATACATTTTATCTTGAAGACCACTTTAATATGCTTTGACTCGATTGTTCCATTTCTACATGTGCATTTCCGGAGGACAACAGAAAATAAACCAAGCCAAGCATCACACTGTTCTATTCTCTAAGGTCCCTTTCCCCTCTGTGTCTCACTCACTTAATTGCGTTCCGACCGCTCCCTCCACACACGTGCTGAGTGCACACAAAAGCACCCCTTAGGTCTACAGAAATAAATGCCTATAAAAACGTATCTAACTGGCCCTGCCGAGTGGCGCAGCGTTCTAATGCAATGCATCGCATTGCTAGAGGTGTTGGTACAGAACCGGGTTCATTCATTCCGCGGCAGGGAGTCCCATAGGTGGTGCCAAATTTGCCCAGCGTTGTCCGGGTTAGGGCAGGGTGTGGCCGGTGGGGCTTTACTTGGCTCATTACGCTCTAACAACTCCTTGTGGCGGGCTCGGGTGCCTGCAGGCTGACCTCGGTCGCCAGTTGAACTGTGTTTCCTCCGACACATTGGTGCGGCTGGCTTCCGGATTAAGCTGTTGGTTGTTAAGGAGGCGGGTCATGTTTCGGAGGACGCATGACTCCACCTTTGCCTCTCCCGAGCCCGTTGGGGAGTTGCAGCAATGAGACTACAGTTTTATCACAAATGGACTGTGATTGAAGTAGGAAAATATGTTCCAACAACGAGCTGCAGTTTTGGAATAATTGCATCCCGTCTATTTCCCACTTAAGATATTTTGCGAACTGCTAGTGCCATTTAGAATTGGTTAGGAGGGCTGTCCCCGACCCAACAAAAATATTGGTTGACCGAAAGTCGTTTGTTCTTTTGACCAATCAATTTGTCAATTTTAAATTGTGTATTTTTACATATACAGTACCAGTCAAAAGTTTGGACACACCTACTCATTCAAGGGTTTTTCTTTATTTTTGACTATTTTCTACATTGTAGAATAATAGTGAAGACATAACTATGAAATAACACACATGGAATCATGTAACCCAAAAAGTGTTAAACAAATCAAAATATATTTAAAGTAACCACCCTTTGTCTTGATGACAGCTTTGCACACTCTTGGCATTCTCTCAACCAGCATCATTAGGTAGTCACCTGGAATGCATTTAAATTAACAGATGTGCCTTGGTAAAAGTTAATTTGTGGAATTTCTTTCCTCCTTAATGCATTTGAAACAATCAGTTGTGTTTTGAGAAGGTAGGGGTGGCATACAGAAGATAGCCCTATTTGGTAAAAGACCAAATTTATATTCTGGCAAGAACAGCTCAAATTCGCAAAGAAAAACAACATCATTACTTTTAAGACATGAAGGTCAGAATCCGGAAAATTTCAAGAACTTTGAACCTTCAAGTGCAGTCGCAAAAACCGTCAAGCCCTATGATGAAACTGGCTCTCATGAGGACAGCCACAGGAAAGGAAGACCCAACCTTTTGCAGAGGATAAGTGCATTACCAGCCTCAGAAATTGCAGCCCAAATAAATGCTTCACAGAGTTTAAGTGTGTTTTTAATAAAATCAACTATATGTATTGAGCTTGTCACATGCTTTAAGGACACTGCTTGATTAAATAAGACACCCATGACTCAGCCAGATCAAGATAACCAGAAGGAAAAAATGTAACCTGACCCAACCATCCTCCCACTCCTGCTAGCTTTTGCAGATTCTGTCGTTACTCCCCTGAAGTGGCCCATAATAGGCTACATGAGGAGTCGGCAACCTTTCTCATGTAGAATGACAATTTATCTTACCATTTCTACCGCTCCGCGTGCCAGGTATGGTTTTCAAATACACTTTTTTGTGGAACATTTTAATTTAATTTATAATAACGTCTTCGTATCTCAATCATTGTCATGGTTAAATCCAAATTCTATCCAAATCCTAATGAAATTATACAAACCTAAAAAGTAACTTCCATTGCCAACTATGTAAAAATAGCCTACATAAAGCCAACAAATAAAAACATTGCAGCCTGCAGGTAGAAAGTAGAAAAAAACAAATATCCTATAAATCACATTGGCTACGCATGGCCTGTCTGCAACCAACTTGAAATTTTGTATCAACTATTAACTTGGGTCTGAACTCCAAGTTTCCCGGGCCAGTGAGCTCTGGACAGAAAGTTGTAGGCTATTTGTGCAAGGGATAAGAAGTAATCAGGCCTATTTTATGAAATTTCCACTGGATCAGAGCATGACATTTTTCCCTTTCACGCTGAGTGGTTATTGGAAAGGAGAGGGCTATAAAGATATTTAGAATATATTGAGGAACTTTTGTCATGCTCTATGGATGTAAAAACAGACTTCCGTTGCTTGCTGTTTGAGGTGAAGAACACATTACTTTGAGAAGCTCCACAGCTCATTAGTGGTGGTGCGTTAAGCTAATCAGAAATACTATCAGCTCCCCAAATGGGCACATTTATATGCCTACATTTGCTCGCAGGTCAGGTAGCCTATAAGCCTACTTATATGCGTAATCAGGTGTGCGTCCTTACTCAAAATTTACAGGAGCGCTCTAAACAAAGACAATGACTAAATTGACAACTCGTAAATGGAATGAAATAAACCAAAACTTGTGCCTCACAAGTGTAGCATAGGTTGTGCAAGCAACATGTCTACTCCAACAATTGGAATGGTAAAAGACTGGAATAATGATGCAGTATATTGAATGCATTAACAGAAATTACCGTAACCAAACAAACATTGTAGATACAAATTATAGGAATTGGGCCTCCCGAGTGGCGCAGTGGTCTAAGGCGTCACTACAGACCCGAGTTCGATCCCGGGCTGTATCACAACCGACCGTGATCAGGAGTCCCATAGGACGGAGCACAATTTGGCCCTGCGTCGTCTGGGTTTGGCCGTCCGGGTTTGATTGTGGCCTGTGGAATGTTGTCCCACTCCTCTTCAATGGCTGTGTGAAGTTACTGGATATTGGCGGGAACTGGAACGGGCTGTCTTCTACGTCGATCCAGAGCGTCCCAAACGTGCTCAATGGGTGACATGTCTGGTGAGTATGCAAACCATGGAAAAACTAGGGCATTTTCAGCTTCCAGGAATTGTATACAGGTCCTTGTGACATGGGTATCTCTGTGCATTCAAATTCCCAATGATAAAATGCAATTGTGTTCATTGTCTGTAGCTAATGCCTGCCCATATCATAACCCCACCGCCACCATGGGGCACTCTGTTCACAACATTATCATCAGCAAACCGCTCGCCCACACGACGCCATACATAGTCTGCCATCTGCCCGGTACAGTTGAAGAGCACACTTCTCTAGTGTGCCAGTGGCCATCGAAGGTGAGCATTTGCTCACTGAAGTCAGTCAGGTCTTGACCCTGGTGAGGACGATGAGCACAGACACCGATGAACTTCCTTAAGACGGTTTCTGACAATTTGTGCAGAAATTCTTTGGGTGTGCAAATCCACAGTTCTTTCAGCTATCCGGTTGGCTGGTCTCAGAAGCCGGATGTGGAGGTCCTGGGCTGGCGTGGTTACATGTGGTCTGCAGTTGTGAGACTGGTTGGACTTACTGCCAAATTCTATAAAATGACATTGGATGTGGCTTATGGTAGAGAAATTAATATTCACTGGTGGACATTCCTGTAGTCAGCATGCCAATTGCACACTCCCTCAAAACTTGAGACATCTGTGGCATTGTGTTTACATTTTAGAGTGGCCTTTTATTGTCCCTAGCATAAGGTACACCTGTGTAATGATCATTGTTTAATCGGCTTCTTGATATGCCACACCTGTCAGGCGGATGGATCTTGGCAAAGGAGAAATTCTCCCTAACAGGGACATAAACAAATTTGTGCACAACATTTTAGAGAAATAAGCTTTTTGTGCATATGGAACATTTCTGGGATCTTTTATTTCAACTCATGAAACATATTTTTGTTAAGTATTGGTACACCATTCCATTCACAAAAATGGCTTGCTACTACAGACAGTGAGTCGCGTGGCCATGGCTTGCTATATAAAGCAGGCAGACAGGCGTCCCGTTACTTTTCGATTGAATGTTAGAACTGGCAAAATGAGTGACCTATGCGACTTGGAGCGAGAATGGTGTTACAAACAAAAAACATCCAGTCGGCAGCAGTCCTGTGGGTGAAAACAGCTTGTTGATGAGAGTTCAAAGGAGAATGGCAAGAATCATACAAGCTAACCGGCATGCCACAAACAGGCAAATAATGGGGCAGCGGTATGCAGAACTGCACAACTCGTCCTTTTTTCCAGTGCAGGCCGTGTTCTAAAAATGTGAACCGCCAACTCTTTTCAATCTAATGTTCCAAAATGTGAAATAGTTTGATTTTTTTTATTTTACATTGGCACCTGAAACCTGCTTCCATCAGAGTGAAAGCTCCTTGGCCACAACACCAGGCTCCAGACAATTGAAGCTGTAAAGGGGGAAAGCAGGCAAAAATAGACAAGACATTAAAGCTTTGCATACCTGCCATAACATTCATTGACCCCCAAGTTCAAGCAATAAGCTCAAAGTACAAAGACAAAATACCTGTATTGTTGCTTGTTCACCCTCGATCATCTCTTTGTACTGGTGGTGAACAGGTTTATCATGAAAGACAAATTCCAGAAAAATATGTTAAGAAATAAATGTATTAATATCCTATAGGTTATTGCCTATTGACTGTTACAGCTGTACTAAAATGCCCTGTACACACAACCTGCTTCCAGCCCAACAATGGCAATGCAGAAACTACAAGGTTTAGCAAACATTTAGCCTCACAATTACCAGTTGGTTAGATGTAAACGGTATTCATCTAGCTAGTAAGCTAGTTGAACATGTAAAAAACCAATCTGTAATCCAATATCTAGATATTTAGCTGTCACTTCATTTAGCTGTACCTTCCAATTTAGCATGTGTCCCTATCACTTAACATGGGGTTTCATTAGCTTTCTAATCGGATAGGATTTTCACCACAGTGGCAATTTTCTGTAGTTAGCTAGTTAAACATGACAAATTGGCATACATGAAAAGGAAAAATATAGCACATCAGCAATCAGAATGCAACTGGCCAGCTCCGCTAGCTAGCTATAACGTTACCTGTATGCAACTGCTAGCTAGCTAACAATAGTTAGCAATGGAAACTGCTTTCCGATACAGTTGAGAGAATAACGAATGCACATGTAGCCATCTTGGCATTTTAACTGTAGACTCTTACCTGTGTATGGGCTCAGATGATTCACAGCAGACTGAAACACTTGCAAGATGATCCTTCCCACTCTGCTTCAACCAGTCCAACCAGTCCAGCTTTTGCCACAGAAGACAGCTGTGTCGATACCAGCAGCTGTATTCAGGACAACTCTGGTATTGAAAGCTGTAGCTACACTTTGCATGTTGTCCATGATGTCAATATGAGTAAATCCAACGGATCTTTCAAATATCCATGGTAGCAGAGAGCAGGATGTGCCATTGGGCCGGCAGAGTAGCCTAGTGGTTAGAGCGTTGGACTAGTAACCAAAAGGTTAAGTTCAAATCCCGAGCTGACAAGGTACAAATCTGTCGTTCTGCCCCTGAACAGGCAGTTAACCCACCGTCATTGAAAATAAGAATTTGTTCTTAACTGACTTGCCTCGTAAAATAAAGGTAACGTTTAAAAAATCAAAATTGACAGAATGGATGCTCTTTCTCGTGAATGTCCCGGCCCCTCATTATCTCAACCAATCGTGGTTGTGCAATATTCTGTATTTTCTCTGTTTCTAAACAGTTTTGTGATTTCACATTTTATTTATATTTACAGATTACATACACATTTGTTATTACAGCACATAAACAGGTTTTTTTTAACATTCAAATGCCTCTCCTGTGAAGTAGTGACTTCCGTCATACGCACAGCTTTCTGAAACAGATCAATAATAAAATTTAAATATATTTGAGTACTTGAAAAAAATCATCTGAGTACTCAGAACAGTCAAAAATGTAATGCCTATCCATAATTTGTAGGGGCCCTATAAAATCTGTTATTTTCTGCTTCATTCTGTTTTTTCAAATGTCACCCTTTTTTTAATAGAAAACCACAAAGTGAAGTTCTAAGTCCACAACTGCTTAAATCACATCAGGAGACCACTTTTGTGGTATTAGAAAAATGTGGGGTGTAGTTAGGCCTATCTTTTTAATGCAAGTGAGCACGAGCCAGAGACCGTTGTTTGGTTAGCGGTGTTTCTGGAGCGCTCATGTGATTGCAGATCAAAAAACGAATAGCCACTGGATTGATACAAATAATCATGATATAATTCTGCCAGACAGAATTAATTGCATTTTTCAATACATTTTTGAATATCATTGAATTACGTTTAAATGTCTGGATTCCGTCCGTGTCTTCCGCAACGCAGATTCTTATAGGGCCCTACATTAGGCCTACATCCATCTTATATCAATTTCTACCACAGTCTATGCAGGTCTGTAGCAGGTGACATTTCATACTGGCTTGAATGTTTTGTCGAATGCAACAATTATTATGGACAACATCGTGATGTATTATGGATACCGGTATTTGTACCCACTACTACTTCTATCAAATGCATATATCACGAGAGTTATGTTTGCGGCGTCTTCTACCAAACATGACATACTAGTCATATCTCGTGCCTTTTAGAATACATGACGCTATGCAGTCATTTTGTCTTCACCACCTCTGACCACCTGACTCAGGACAATTGGACACATCATTCCCCTAATTGTGCTCCATCTTGGTCCGGTCATTATTGTAAAAGAGCATCTGTTGTCAGTGATTTACCTGGTTAAATTAAGGCAACATTTGAAGAAAAAAAGTCCTTGGTAAAAATACATTTAAAAGATGTTAATGTTAAGAGAAATCATCTGGTTTTAGCTTTGGATGTCATGAGTGGTATTAGCAATAGTCATAGGCTTTTCTAGGCCAGGGGGATAGGCCTTGGTAAATCATCATAATCAGTCATGTGCCGAGTCTGGGCCTGATTCCTCTGGCATCTTAACGCCGTTGCAGCTGACTGCAAAATCCCTGTATCTCTATTGAAACAGTGGTTTTACTCTGTCTATGTGTTTCACTGTTGTAGGAAGCAGATTGTAGAGCCTGCTCTGCTTGGCTCATCTAGGCTAACTGGGGCAACTATGTTATGTAACTGGGGCAAAAATATATAATAATAATATATGCCATTTAGCAGACACTTTCATCCAAAGCGACTTAGTCATGCATGCATACATTTTGGTGGTTCCAGGAACCGAACCAACTACCCTGGCGTTACAAGCACTATGCTCTACAAGCACTATGCTCTACCAACAGAGCTACACAGGACAGCAATGGTATCTCTGCAAATGTGAGAGGGTGGGAAACTGAGAGTACACCATGGCAGTTTGGAGATCAGATGAGATCTCCCACTACTAGAGGTCTTTTTGTAGCTAAGTTAGTAGAGCATGACACTTGTAACGCCAGAGTAGTGGGTTCAATTCCCGGGACCACCCATACAAAAAATGTATGCACACATGACTAAGTCACTTAGGATAAAAGTGTCTGCTAAATGACATATATTACAGTATTATCAAATTGTATTTGTCACATGCGCCGAATACAACAGGTGTAGTAGACCTTACATTGAAATGCTTACTTACAAGCCCTTAACCAACAATGCAGTTTTAAGAAAATACACCCCCCAAAAAGTAAGAGAAAGAATAACAAATAATTAAAGAGCAGCAGTAAATATCAATAGTGGGGCTATATACAGGGAGTACCGGTACAGTCTGAATGTGCGGGGGCACCAATGTCGAGGTAATTGAGGTAATACGTACATGTAGGTAGAGTTATTAAAGTGACTATGCATAGATAATAACAGAGAGTAGCAGCAGTGTAGAAGAGGTGGGGGCAATGCAAATAGTCTGAGTAGCCATTTGATTAGGTGTTCAGGAGTTTTATGGCTTGGGGGTAGAAGCTGTTTAGAAGCCTCTTGGACCTAGACTTGGCGCTCCAGTATCGCTTGCCGTGCGGTAGCAGAGAGAACAGTCTATGACTAGGGTGGCTGGAGTCTGACAATTTTTAGGGCCTTCCTCTGACACCGCCTGGTATAGAGGTCCTGGATGGCAGGAAGCTTAGCCCTGGTGATGTACTGGGCCGTACGCACTACCCTCTGTAGTAGAGGTCGACCGATTATGATTTTTCTTTTCAACGCCGATACCGATGATTGGAGGACCAAAAAAAGACAATAACGATTAATCGGCCGATTTTTATTTATTTATTTGTAATAATGGCAATTACAACAATACTGAATTAACACTTATTTTAACTTAATGTAATACATCAATAAAATCAATTTAGCCTCAAATAAATAATGAAACATGTTCAATTTGGTTTAAATAATGCAAAAACAAAGTGTTGGAGAAGAAAGTAAAAGTGAAAAAGTGTGCCATGTAAGAAAGCTAACATTTTAAGTTCTTTGCTCAGAACATGAGAACATATGAAAGCTGGTGGTTCCTTTTAACATGAGTCTTCAATATTCCCAGGTATACCATTTGTATTTCATTAACCTTTGACTATTGGATGTTCTTATAGGCACTTTAGTATTGCCAGTGTAACAGTATAGCTTCCGTCCCTCTCCTCGCTCCTCCCTGGGCTCGAACCAGCAACACAACGACAACAGCAACCATTCGAAGCAGCGTTACCCATGCAGAGCAAGGGGAACAACCACTCCAAGTCTCAGAGCGAGTGACGTTTGAAACGCTATTAGCGCACCCCGCTAACTACAGTGCCTTGCGAAAGTATTCGGCCCCCTTGAACTTTGCGACCTTTTGCCACATTTCAGGCTTCAAACATAAAGATATAAAACTGTATTTTTTTTGTGAAGAATCAACAACAAGTGGGACACAATCATGAAGTGGAACGACATTTATTGGATATTTCAAACTTTTTTAACAAATCAAAAACTGAAAAATTGGGCGTGCAAAATTATTCAGCCCCCTTAAGTTACTACTTTGTAGCGCCACCATTTGCTGTGATTACAGCTGTAAGTCGCTTGGGGTATGTCTCTATCAGTTTTGCACATCGAGAGACTGACATTTTTTCCCATTCCTCCTTGCAAAACAGCTCGAGCTCAGTGAGGTTGGATGGAGAGCATTTGTGAACAGCAGTTTTCAGTTCTTTCCACAGATTCTCGATTGGATTCAGGTCTGGACTTTGACTTGGCCATTCTAACACCTGGATATGTTTATTTTTGAACCATTCCATTGTAGATTTTGCTTTATGTTTTGGATCATTGTCTTGTTGGAAGACAAATCTCCGTCCCAGTCTCAGGTCTTTTGCAGACTCCATCAGGTTTTCTTCCAGAATGGTCCTGTATTTGGCTCCATCCATCTTCCCATCAATTTTAACCATCTTCCCTGTCCCTGCTGAAGAAAAGCAGGCCCAAACCATGATGCTGCCACCACCATGTTTGACAGTGGGGATGGTGTGTTGCTTTTACGCCAAACATAACGTTTTGCATTGTTGCCAAAAAGTTCAATTTTGGTTTCATCTGACCAGAGCACCTTCTTCCACATGTTTGGTGTGTCTCCCAGGTGGCTTGTGGCAAACTTTAAATGACACTTTTTATGGATATCTTTAAGAAATGGCTTTCTTCTTGCCACTCTTCCATAAAGGCCAGATTTGTGCAATATACGACTGATTGTTGTCCTATGGACAGAGTCTCCCACCTCAGCTGTAGATCTCTGCAGTTCATCCAGAGTGATCATGGGCCTCTTGGCTGCATCTCTGATCAGTCTTCTCCTTGTATGAGCTGAAAGTTTAGAGGGACGGCCAGGTCTTGGTAGATTTGCAAAAATAAACATATCCAGGTGTTAGAATGGCCAAGTCAAAGTCCAGACCTGAATCCAATCGAGAATCTGTGGAAAGAACTGAAAACTGCTGTTCACAAATGCTCTCCATCCAACCTCACTGAGCTCGAGCTGTTTTGCAAGGAGGAATGGGAAAAAAATGTCAGTCTCTCGATGTGCAAAACTGATAGAGACATACCCCAAGCGACTTACAGCTGTAATCGCAGCAAAAGGTGACGCTACAAAGTATTAACTAAAGGGGGCTGAATAATTTTGCACGCCCAATTTTTCCGTTTTTGGTTTGTTAAAAAAGTTTGAAATATCCAATAAATGTCGTTCCACTTCATGATTGTGTCCCACTTGTTGTTGATTCTTCACAAAAAAATACAGTTTTATATCTTTATGTTTGAAGCCTGAAATGTGTCAAAAGGTCGCAAAGTTCAAGGGGGCCGAATACTTTCGCAAGGCACTGTAGCTAGCCATTTCACATCGGTTACACCAGCCTAATCTCGGGTTTTGATTGGCTGGCAAACGCACAAAAGTGCTGTTTGAATGAATGCTTACGAGCCTGCTGCTGCCTACCATTGCTCAGTCAGACTGCTCTATCAAATCATAGACTTAGTTATAACATAATAACACACAGAAATATGAGCCTTATTTCATTAATATGGCCGAATCGGGAAACTATCATCTCGAAAACAAGACGTTTATTCTTTCAGTGAAATACGGAACCTTTCCGTATTTTATCTAATGGGTGGCATCCATAAGTCTAAATATTCCTGTTACATTGCACAACCTTCAATGTTATGTCATAATTACGTAAAATTATGGCAAATTAAGCGGCCCAAACTGTTGCATATACACTGACTCCGCGTGCAATGAACGCAAGAGCAGTGACACAATTTCACCTGGTTAATATTGCCTGCTAACGTTGATTTCCTTTAGCTAAATATGCAGGTTTAAAAATATATACTTCTGTGTATTGATTTTAAGAAAGGCATTGATGTTTATGGTTAGGTACACATTGGAGCAACGATATGCACCGCATCGATTATATGCAACGCAGGACACGCTAGATAAACTAGTAATATCATCAACCGTGTGTAGTTAACTAGTGATTATGATTGATTGATTGTTTTTTCTAAGATAAGTTTAATGCTAGCTAGCAACTTACCTTGGCTTACTGCATTCGCGTAACAGGCAGTCTCCTCGTGGAGTGCAATGTAATCAGGTGGTTAGAGCGTTGGACTAGTTAACTGTAAGGTTGCAAGTTTGAATCCCCCGAGCTGACAAGGTAAAAATCTGTCATTCTGCCCCTGAACGAGGCAGTTAGCCCACCGTTCGTTCCTAGGCCGTCATTGAAAATAATAATGTGTTCTTAACTGACTTGCCTAGTTAAATAAAGATTAAATAAAGGTGTAAAGAATACCTATTTCCGATTGTTATGAAAACTTGAAATCGACCCTAATTAATCGGCCATTCCGATTAATCGGTCGACCTCTACTCTGTAGTGCCTTGCGGTCGGAGGCCGAGCAGTTGCCATACCAGGCAGTGATGCAACCAGTCAGGATGCTCTCAATGGTGCAGCTGTTAAACATTTTGAGGATCTGAGGACCCATACCAAATCTTTTCAGTCTCCTGAGGGGGAATAGGTTTTGTCTTGGTGTACTTGGACCATGTTAGTTTGTTGGTGATGTGGACACCAAGGAACTTGTAGCTCTCAACCTGCTCCACTGCAGCCCTGTCGATGAGAATGGGGGTGTGCTCGGTCCTCCTTTTCCTGTAGTCCACAATCATCTCCTTTGTGTTGATCACGTTGAGGGAGAGGTTGTTGCCCTGGCACCACACGGCCAGGTCTCTGACCTCCTTATTCAATTACTAAAGGTTTAAAGTCAATAATCAATGCGTTCAGTTGGAAGGAAATGCAGTGTGAAAGAGATCCATTACCTTTGGTAAGGAGTAAGGAGGGAAGAGAGCTGGCGGCCACATGTTAATTCTATTAGCCTAAACATGATCTTGGAGAGGCAAACCATTTTGAAGGCAGTTTGGGGTCACTGCGCTCAAGAACCTAGTATTGTCCATGCACACTGATGAATTTAGTGTCTGTGTGCGTGTTTGTGCTGGCTGTCTACACTGTTGTGAAAGGGAAAGTTCTTGGTCAGGTCCAGACGGACGTTGTAATACGGTACATACCAGCAGATCAGCTGGGTGCAGGCAGATCCCTGTGTTAGTTTACAGCCGTGGCCTTGTGTCCCTGCACGTATGCCTGGCAACTCCTCACTCACTTTACAGCTCCAACTAGCCCACTTTCTCTCTCACACACAAGAAATCCCTGTGCAAGAATCCCACGTGCAAAGAATCACCCAATTTCCCCCACACCCAAATTTTGTCTCTAGGGTCACTACCATTGAATTGCTACGGTAACCACATTTCCATCCACAGTTTTTATTCAAGAAAAGTCATATAGTATAAAAAATTCTCACGACAGCTGTGACAGAAACATGAAGTTTCAGTGTCATTTTTTAAAATAGTAACAGTTTGTTTGTTCGACATGGTGGGATCTTTTTTTGTCTAAAATTAATTACGTGGGAAATTGAGGTAGAAACGCCTTTATGCTCAAATATTGATAGAATAACCATCGTATCGAAGTAAATTTGGAGTCATGTGGTGAAATGGTGTTTGGACCTCCCACTACGACTCGGGAAAGCATGCACTTTATTAGGCTACATATGAAATAAGTTATGATGAACTTCACAGGGTGGTGAAAGTGCACATTGATGAGCTTGATGCTGCTTTCCAATAAATATCCAGGGTCTTATCCATTATCCATAATAATCTCATGTAAACTCGACAACCCACACAGCCTACCCGCACTGTATCTGTGAGCTGTTGGCTAGAGCGCAGGTACCAAGAGCAGAGTAGGCACATTTGCTATTTAATGCAACCGTTTTTGTGACAAAACTATTATTAGAGTTGAAAATGCGATGGAAACAGATTTGTTTTTGTACATGGAAACTTAAGCAAAAAAATAATAATTGAATGTTGTGTGCACTACGTCATCACGCACTGATTCTTATCTGCAACATGTCCATTTGGTGAAAACATATCACTGGTGTGAAAATGTGCATATTTTCTCAATGCGGATTCCAGAATATTCGCATGGAAATCTGTCGCCAATTGGGTAGAAATCTAGCTATTGTTTAGGCCTAACAAAAATGTTATGTTAAATTCTGCAATTGTATAGTAATGTAGGCCATGGATTGTGAGATTCCTGTACCCTACAACTGGTCTAATTTGATGTGTCCATCTGTCTGGCAGGTCTTGGTCTCCTATCC
Organism: Oncorhynchus mykiss; assembly: GCF_057628025.1. Lineage (NCBI taxonomy): Eukaryota > Metazoa > Chordata > Actinopteri > Salmoniformes > Salmonidae > Oncorhynchus > Oncorhynchus mykiss. Next base: position 68,295,848 of record NC_143022.1, read on the forward strand.
ATGGAGAAAGTGGGCAAGATGTGGAGCAACCTGAGGAGCCGATGCCAGACCCTCTTCCACACCGACAGTGTGGGACCCAGTACAGAGAACAGCGTGGTGGAGGTGGACGGTATGCACTGTGTGGTGGACCTGGGACGGGGAGGCAATTCAGGCGAGGCCCAGGCTTCTCGGGCCTCTAGCCTGCCCCGAAGCCTCTTGCCGCTCCCCATGGTTACTGGGGGACGACGTCACAACTGTGTGTCGGACATCCCCCAGATAGTGGAGATCACCATAGACAGCAAAGACAGTGAGGATGCGAGGGGGGGTCGTGGAGGAGTCCCTGTGGCCCGGAGAGACTCGTACTCACGCCATGCACCTTGGGGGGGCAAGAAAAAACACTCATGTTCCACTAAGACTCAGAGCTCCATGGATACAGACAGGTGGTCAGGGCGCGCGCGCGGGGCCGCTGGCCGGAGGGACCGTCGCTACGGGGTCAGCTCTATCCAGGAAATGGGGGACTCGGGGGGCGGGGGGCGCAGTCTGAGCGCCCGTTCCCTGCGCCAGCGGCTTAGTGATACAGTGGGCCTGTGTCTCCCCCTGCCCCCCCGCCGCCGCTCGCGCTCTTCCAAGACCCCCACCGTCTTGAAGCGCAAGATCCACCTGACAGAGCTGATGCTGGAGACCTGTCCCTTCCCCCAGGGCTCGGACTTGGCCAACAAGTGGCACCTGATCAAGCAGCACACGGCGCCCGTCAGCCCGCATTCCTCCACGGCTCTGCTTGACGCCTTCGACACCGCCCACCCCTCCCCCGAGGACGAGGAGGAGCGTCTGCGCGAACGCCGCAGGCTCAGCATTGAAGAGGGAGTGGACCCCCCACCCAACGCCCAGATTCACACCCTGGAGGCCTTGGCGCAGGGCTCCTCTTTGTACAAACTGGGACCAAAGATGGCCCCCGGCATTGCAGAGGCCTCTGGGGAGGCCCGGGGCACCGCGGCCTGCTGCTCAGGAGTGGGAGTATCGGTGCAGGTGCTCGGGGGGGCTACAGCCCAGTTGGCTGACTGTGACTCGGAGGAGGACTCAACTACCCTATGCCTGCAGGCCCTGAGGCCCAAGCAGCGGCACGCGTCCGGGGATGGCAATCTGAGCCGGAACCAGCCTGGGCCATGGAAGGTGCACACGCAGATTGACTACATCCATTGCCTGGTACCGGACCTGCTGCAGATCACTGCACTGCCCTGCTACTGGGGCGTGATGGACCGCTACGAGGCGGAGGCGCTGCTGGATGGACGGCCTGAGGGCACCTTCCTGCTGCGAGACTCGGCCCAGGAGGACTACCTGTTCTCGGTCAGCTTTCGCCGCTACAACCGCTCGCTGCATGCCCGCATCGAGCAGTGGAACCACAACTTCAGCTTCGATGCCCACGACCCCTGCGTGTTCCACTCATCCACCGTCACAGGCCTACTGGAGCACTACAAGGACCCCAGCGCCTGCATGTTCTTTGAGCCGCTGCTCACGGCGCCACTCAACCGGGCCTTCCCTTTCGGCTTGCAGCACCTGGCACGCGCCGCCATCTGCCCCCGGACCACGTACGACGGCATCGGCGGCCTGCCACTGCCCCCGGCCCTGCAGGACTTCCTCAAGGAGTATCACTACAAACAGAAAGTGCGTGTGCGCTGGCTGGAGAGGGAGCCGCCACTCAAGATCAAATAGTGGCGGGGCTCTGGCGGCCTGTGCGTGCCGCCGCGGGCTTAGTCAAAACAGGAAAAACTCCCAGCCAATCAGGAGGTAATACTGAACATGGCACTTTTCAGTCAGGCAGGGAGGGGTAACTGGAGGGAAGGAGTTAGGTAAAGTGATCTATCCAAGATTAATTCTATTCTCTTTGTTTTACTTATTACTACTTACATCACATGGAATACATATCTATTATATTCAGTATAATGCTGTCTGGCAAGCACATTTTTACTATTGAAAAGATTCTGAAAGGGAGAGCATAAGCCTTCATGCTTGGTCTCCCTCTCTCCTGTTTCATTCTGTCAAGTGTCTGCCTGATCCCACAGCATGAGCTGCCTGCATGGCCCCCTCACCCCCTCCCCCCAGTCTATCTAGGCCCACATGGTTAGCTAGCTATGTTGTACAGTTCACTCGTACTTTATATCCTTCCTTTTTTTTCCTGTTGCTTGATCAAGCGACTAGAAGAATGCCTGGCGGGCATCGTGAGGCTTGAGGTGTGGAGCTGACAGTGGCTTTACTGGAGAGAGGGGTGGGGGGGTTTGCTGCAACTAAAACTCCTACTGCAGTTCGCTAGGGCCAGCTTGGTGGACAGTGTCGTACAGACACACACCCAGCCATCATCAAGCATCATTGAGTAGGCCTATGTCTGAAATAAGGTGCTGTTTAAGGGTGCTGTCCAGTAGTTCTTCGCCCCAAAGGCAATGTGGAACGCGGCCAGGTCCAAAGGTGCTGCTACAGCGTACACCTGTAGGGGGCGAGGCATACACAGCAGTGTGTGTGGGCACTGCGAGTCCTTGGCTTTTAGATATCCTCACTGTCGTTTCTTGAAGCATAATCGTTGTCTCCCACCACCACTGTGTTGGCACAAGTGTACGGTTCTTCTAATGGAACAATACTATTGATATTTGTCCTGGTGGTTATTTTCTCACACCTGTCTGCCGGTGGCTCAAACTGGCTACAGAACAGGCACTTTAACTGTGCGTGCAGTTTTTGAAGACACACACACACTGGTTATTGTCTCAGGGTCTGGTTTGTTTCTGGACCTGTGTTCTGCCTTCATGGTGTCCCTTATCTCTCTCTGTGGCATCCTCTATGCTGCTCAGGGTTCATATAATTCATGTCTGCACCCTCCACAGACCATTGACATTATACAGTTAACTTGACTCCCCTTTACACATTACAGCCACAATCCCGCTTTATAGTATTAGTACCCGAAGGAGCAACATTTGATATGCGCATTGTCACTGCTGCTAGCCATGCCCGTAATAACCCAGCATATTGTGAGAGCTTGCATCAGGAAGACGAATACAACAAAGCGTAACCTATGTGCCTTTCATAGAGCCTCCTGATCTACTTTAAACTCTTGAGCCTGGTGCATAGAATACTCCAGCAGCACTTCCCACTCATGTAGCCCTTAAATGGAGGATGAGGAGGAGGAAAATGAATGATGTGGAACAGGGGATGAAGAGCTCTGTTCATTGGTGCACATTCAATATTTTATATATATATATATATATATATATATATATATATATATATATATATATATATATATATATATTTACATTTTTCACATTTCTATTTCATCAAGAAAATATTGTCAATGTTAGCTAGCTAGCTAGAAGTGAATACACTACTCCATTGTCTAGCTGTGGAGGCTGGTGGGAGGAGCTATAGGAGGATGGGTTCATTGTAATGGCTGGAAGGGAATTAATGGAGTCAGACTTGGTTCCCGTATCTTTGAGGTGTTTGATACCGTTCCATTTATTCCATTCCAGCAATAACAATGAGCCCGTCCTCCAAAAGCTCCTCCCAACAGCCGCCACTGCTGTCTAGAATAATTTATTGGCTTCACTTCCAAAAGTCATTGGGTTTTATAGGTGGCTGGATAGGTTGGGCAAGGCAGCGTCAGGTCCTGGAGGGCTTCTACACTGGACATGTTTTAGAACGGCACACCTAAAGCGACACACAGGCACGAGTCTGTAAAATCTATGGAGAAAAAAAAGATAAGAAATGAGGAGTACCTGTATATGGAAATACTATCTGCAAATGTATACAAATATAATTCTTACAAATTATCGGTGTCATATCAGTGATTTTTATCCTGGTTGGATAGGTAACTTGAATCCCGTCTCTCTGAATGGCAGGGAATATGTTTATTTTAACTACCCAACACGCGTTGTGTGTGTGTGTGTGTGTGTGTTACCAGAGGGGGAGGATCATGAATGAAAATGCAATGAATGCATATTATTAGCTTATTCATGACCATCTCTGAGTGTCTGTGACCAAAGCTCTGTTATTCAACGGTGTTGCACACAAGCTGCATTGTTTTTAGTAGTATTGCTCGCCACTATGTCTCTAGGGCTCTTTAAAATTACCATCCTGAATTTTATTTCAACTGAACAAACATTTTAAGCCTACAGGGCAGGCGATGTTGCCAGGTAGAAACAGAGACGAGCCCCCATCACCTACACCTCTGTCTTGCACCTGCTCTGGCCTCTGCCAAGCCATTTTGTGCTACATTCACAATGTACTAATGAAAGGTAATGTTATGGTTTGGAGGCAGAAGGGCAGGAAAGGGTGTCATTGTCAATAGTATAATTGAGGCATGTGTGTGATAGTTAAATCAACTAGATGCTCTTTTTCATATCCAACCCTCCCTCCCTCCCTCCCTCTCTCTTCTGTGGCCTAAATCCAATCAGACAGAACTTATTGTTTTCAGAAAGCTTGGAGATTGCATGTGAAAATCACCCATTTGTATGATCTATGAAGGGCTGTGGAGGACTGTTTGAAGGGGGAAAAAATAGGTTGACATATAAGTCACTTGCATGTGCACTTGTATGTTCTATATCCACATCCATGTCTGTCTATCACCCTGACATCTTGTATGGGATAGCTGTTAAAAATTCACTCTCCTGCACACACACACCTACTCTTTGCCACCTGTCTATCATGCTACGGCGATGGCCTACTGGCACTAATCACTGGCTAAATGTACCTCACCAGGATCTACATTTACTGTGCTGTGCGCATAAAGGGCCACTGTGTTTCCTAATGGGTGCCCCTCTCTTTCTCTGACCACATCCTCAACATGACCCTGCTGATGCTGCTGGGATATGTGGAGGGGACTTAGGGGCTCTTGTTTATGCTGGTGGCTGCTTTCCCCTCCACGTTCTGCGGCCGCCCCAGCCCTGTTTGGGAGCTAGGCTAAAGTTAGCATTAAAAGAGAGTAGCGCCTTAGTCACACAATGTACCATTGAAGGCCCGGTTTCCTGCTGTGGGAATGGGGGGAGAGAGGGGGGGTCTAGGGATTTGTTGAAGTAATGGCACTTTAATTGTCTGTGCGCGTGTTTGTGTTTTATTTGTTCAAGGTGGAGATGTGGGTGTGAGTGGAGTATTTCATTTGTGTTCATACATCACAAGCAATGTTGGAGGACAGATTTATGATATGTGGAGTTGCAGACTCGTGTGTGTGTGTGTGTGTGTGTGTGGACCACATATTGGGGGTCTGGTGGAGGGGATGTGGAGTCTGCTGTGAGGGGTACCCCCCTATGAACAATGCCTCTTGTCCACCAATTCTCAGGCAGGCCCAATGTTAGGCTAGTTCCAGGATCTCTTCTCAACTTACTTGTTATAAATCTGAGACCGGCAGGTCATATCACCAGCCAACCCTGTTTGACCACATCACGACCCCTGGCCTGGATCAAGGTTTCAGCTCTTAGAGGAAAAATACAAGTTTTATTCTCATCTTTCCCCTATTTTTTTTGGAAAGCTGGGTAAAAATGCTATATGCAAACGAGGGGGGAAAAATGAAAAGATGTATGACTAAAGAATTATTATTTTTCATTATTCTTCTCCCTTATATGCAATGGAGTGTACTGTAACAATGGTCGCAATCCTCTTGTCACTTTAATGCTGTATGTGCACATCGGTTGCCATGTGGGTGCCATGGCAACAGGACTTGACAATGATGGGGACTAATGGTTGTCATTCTACAGCACCATTGTGTTCCCAGACTGCCTTATTCATTCTGACCAATCACGAGCCCTTTCATATCTGGGGCCGCAGGCACTGCCACAGACTTTAAAAAAAAACTCTGGTCAGACGAATATCGCCGTTCCATTATTATAGTTTTTTTTTTTTTACTGTTGTCAGGAAGGATTTGGAGAGTGCAAATGTTCACATTTCAATGTCTTTGTTATTCTGTGTATCTGCTTCACCATTCAGACAGTTGTTTCTTTCCATTATAACCTGTTCATTTTAAAGAGCCGTATGATGCGACACTTGTAGCTGTCACTCTTGGTGCTTGGCTTATGCTTCATTGTCTTAATATTCCAAATAAAACTGTTAAGCGTAATCTACATTGGGCCGTGTTTGATTTCAGATCTCTCATTCTTCTCTCTTTCTCACTGTGCCGCATTTTCTTACCTTTCATCGTTCTCTACCATAAATGAAAGGGATAATTCACAAAAATAACTAAATGTGTTTGTTTCCTAACCTTTTAAAAAGTGACCTGGGGACACCGTGATCAGTAGGAGTATCTGGAGCCAGCCCACTTACTTAATACTGTATGTATTGCCCACCTCTCTGCATTCTATCCTTGGTCCCACCCCTTCCTCCCAGCTCAGGCCTGGCTGCTGCTCTTGTCTGGTTCGGCCCACCTAGGGCAAGCCTCCCCACTCCTCATCCTCCCTTTCCCATCAGGGCCTACCAGTAGCTGACTGGAGACACGAGCACGACCCTAGAGTTTAGTATTTGCTCCTTGAAATGAAGTATAAATAGCATGTGGGTTATCGGTTTCAAGTTAGCTAGCCGAGACGTATAAATAATTGAAGCTCGTCCAGAGGGAGAGAGGGGGACAAGCAAGCACAGGATATAGGCTTGCAGGGTTTGACTCAAAAGCTTGAACCTGTTGAAAAATCTCAACAGAGCTCAATACATAAATACCTGAACATGCATAAAGCTCACAATCCTGCTCAACACTCAGCATGTTTGAGGAGATAAGCCTGAGGAAGGTGCTACACAGATTTGCTCAACTTGATCACATAATGAGTGGTTATTTGGCATGTAAGGTGAATTTTAGATCAGTGATTCTGAGCAGCACCTTTCTGCAAGCAGATCCCCAACAAATATGCTGCACTACCAATGCCAACACTACCAATGCCAACATCAAGTTCACTTGTAAACTCGCCTCAGGCCCTTCAAAGCTTCAGCCTTCAGCCACAAATACCCCAAGGTGCTCAGGGAATTTCCAATAAGTTGTGGAATCCTGAGCTGGACCAAGACACCACTGGAACGAGGTGGGGATTCTAGCAGTGAGCTCTGGGCCAAACCCACAAGACCTGCTGGGCTCTCGCTCTGTTCAACCTGAGACACCTCATCAGTAGCGAGTCTTAGTGTTAGCCTCCACAATATACACACGTATCTTTCTTGAGTTTATTGAGCTGGAATAAGCAGTTATTGTTGGAAGCACCATCAACGAAAAGTTGCCTCGGTTCCAAAACACACGTCTTCTGGAGACTTGTGGGAGGAGTGCTGATGACGTCGCCCACTGTATGCGCTTTCGGTAGTCTGATTGTGTCCAGACTGAGGAGAAATCCGCACACAATGCATCCCTGACCACCACCTGAAGTGGTCAGACAGATCTGAACACAATCAGACCACAAAGCAACTTTTGTGTGTCTAGACCCGTCGAGCTTCGTACAGTGCATTCAGAAAGTATTCAGACCCCTTGACTTTTTCAAAATGTTACATTACAGCCTTTTTCTAAGATTGATTGAATTGTTTTATTCCCTCATCAATCTACACACATATATGAAAGAACAAAGGTTTTTTTTTTTACATTTTTGCAAACGTATAAAAAAAAACTATCACATTTACATAAGTATTCAGACACTCTACTCCTTACTTTGAAGAACCTTTGGCAGCGATTACAGCCTCGAGGTCTTGGGTATTACGCTACAAGCTTGGCACACCTGTATTTTGGGAGTTTCTCCCATTCTTCTCTGCAGATCCTCTTAAGCTCTGTCAGGTTGGATGGGGAGTGTCACTGCACAGCTATCTTCAGGTCTCCGGAGATTTTCAGTCGTAAGAGACCTGACTAGTCTCCCAGTCCCTGCCGCTGAAAAACCCCCACAGCATGATGCTGCCACAACCATGCTTCACCAAAGAGCTGGTGCCAGGTTTCCTCCAGACGTGACACTTGGCATTCAGGCCAAAGAGTTATATCTTGGTTTCATCAGACCAGAGAAACTTGTTTTTCATGGTCTGGGAGTCCTTTAGGTGCCTTTTGGCAAAGTCCAAGTGGCCTGTCGTGCCTTTTAATTAGGAGTGGCTTCCGTCTGACCACTCTACCATAAAGGCCTGATTGTTGGAGTGCTGCAGAGATGGTTGTCCTTCTGGAAGGTTCTCCCATCGCCACAGAGGAAGCTCTGTCAGAGTGCCCATCGGGTTCTTGGTCAACTCCCTGACCAAGGACCTTCTCCCCTAATTACTCAGTTTGGTCGGGCGGCCAGCTCTAGGAAGAGTCTTTTTTTTTTAATTATTTTTTTTAGAGGGTGGATCAGATTTAATATTGCGGATAGATTGTTGCTTCCGTCCATGTAATTGTCTGCATCATTTCCAATCCCCCATATTTTTGGGGTAAATATATTAATACACATACCCACATATATACAGTTGAAGTTTACATGCACCTCAGCTAAATACATTTAATCTCAGTTTTTCACAATTCCTGACATTTAATCCTAGTAAAACTTCCCTGTCTTAGGTCAGTTAAGATATGATATGCATACGATATACGTTCAACTCTAGGAGCTAGAATGCGTCTCCTTCCTGAGCGGTAATACGGCTGCGTGGTCTCATGGTGTTTATACTTGCGTACTATTGTTTGTACAGATGAACGTGGTACCTTCAGGCGTTTTGAAATTTCTCCCAAGGATGAACCATTTGGAGACAATTTTGAGGTCTTTGCTGATTTCTTTTGATTTTCCCATGAAGTCAAGCAAAGAAACAGTTTGAATATAGGCCTTGAAACACATCCACAGGTATACCTCCTATTGACTCAAATTATGTAAATTAGCCTATCAGAAGCTTCTAAAGCCATGACATCATTTTCTGGAATTTTCCCAGCTGGAATTGTGATACAGTGAAATAATCTGTCTGTAAACAATTGTTGGAAAAATTACTTGTGTCATGCACAAAGTAGATGTCCTAACCGATTTGCCAAAACTCTAGTTTTAATGATTCCAACCTAAGTATGTAAACTTCCGACTACAACTGTATATCCATATATATACGTAGACTACCGTTCAAAAGTTTGGGGTCACTTAGAAATGTCCTTGTTTTTTAAAGAAAAGCACATTTTTTGTCAATTTAAAATAACATAAAATTGTTCATGTTGTAAATGACTATTGTAGCTGGAAACAGCTGATTTTTAATGTAATGTGTACATAGGCGTACATAGGCCCATTATCAGCAGCCATCACTCCTGTGTTCCAATGGCACGTTGTGTTAGCTAATCCAAGTTTGAAAATAAAAGAGCGCCGCACACTCTAGGAGCTCAGATGCAAAAATGTAATACCAACGTTTCGACAGCCAAGCTGTCTTCATCAGGGTATAATCACAAACACTGTGGGATGACTCGTTTATATAGTGTCAAAAGACACAGGTGTCTGTAATCATGGCCAAGAGTGGCCTAATATCATTGGTTAATAATCAAATATTAAAATGTCATACAAAGAACAGCATACAAACAACAAATGGATAGCATACGATCATAGATTAATTCGTATGCTATCCATTTGTTGTTTGTATGCAGTTCTTTGTATGACATTTTAATATTTGATTATTAACCAATGATATTAGGCCACTCTTGGCCATGATTACAGACACCTGTGTCTTTTGACACTATATAAATGAGTCATCCCACAGTGTTTGTGATTATACCCTGATGAAGACAGCTTGGCTGTCGAAACGTTGGTACTACATTTTTGCATCTGAGCTCGCCATCACGGGTGTTCTCTCCCCACGAAAACATTGTAAATGTGTTATAATCACCGTCTAAACGTATCTATAATCAGCTCATCTTGATGGAACACAGGACGGTCAGTCTGCGCGCTAGGAGTCAGTGCGTTCTGAAAGCGATGAACGAGACCATAGAGTGTGCGGCTCTCTTTTATTTTCAAGTTTCTACTCCGCTAGCCAGCACCTCGTCTTAATAGGTGTGCGTTTCTTTTTCTTCTAGCTAATCCAAGTTTAGCATTTTAAAAGGCGCTGTGTACTACTCCCTTCACAGATAAGTGCAAACTGGCACTAACCTGAATAGAAAGAAGAGTGGGAGGCCCCGGTGCACAACTGAGCAAGATAACAAGTACATTATAGTGTCTAATTTGAGAAACAGATGCCTCACAAGTCCTCAACTGGCAGCTTCATTAAATTGTACCCGCACAACACCAGTCTCAACGTTAACAGTGAAGAGCCAACTCCGGAATGCTGGCCTTCTAGGCAGAGTTGCAAAGAAAAGGCCATATCTCAGACTGGCCAATAAAAATAAAAGATTTAGATTGGGCAAAGAACACAGACACTGGACAGAGGAACTCTACCTAGAAGACCAGCATCCCGGTGTCGCCTCTTCACTGTTGACGTTGAGAGTGGTGTTTTGTGGATACTATTTAATGAAGCTGCCGGTTGAGGACTTTTGAGGTGTCTGTTTCTCAAATTAGACACTCTAATGTACTTGTCCTCTTGCTCAGTCTATGAAGGAAGTAGTGCACAGCGTTGTGTACTACTCGTTGTACGAGATCTTCAGTTTCTTGGCAATGTCTCGCATGAAATAACCATAATTTCTCAGAACAAGAATAGACTGAGGAGTTTCAGAAGAAATTCTTTGTTTCTGGGCAATTTGAGCCTGTAATCGAACCCACAAATGCTGACGCTCCAAATACTCAAATAGTCTAAAGAATGCCAGTTTTATTGCTTCTTTAACCATCACAACCGTTTTAGGATGTGCTAACATAATTGCAAATGGGTTTTATAATGATCAATTAGTATTTTAAAATGATCAACTTGGATTAGCTAACACAACATGCCATTGGAACACAGGAGTGATGGTTGTGGATAATGGGCCTCTGTACACCTATGTAGACATTCCATAAAAAATCAGCTGTTTCCAGCTACAATAGTCATTTACAAAATTAACAATGTCTACACTGTATTTCTGATCAATTTGATGTTATTTTAATCAACAAAAAATGTGCTTTTCTTTCAGAAACAAGGACATTTCTAAGTGACCCCAAACCTTTGAAAGGTTGTGTGTATATATAAACATTCATACATATACACATACGTATATACACATACACACTTTTTTTTAGAATATACCTACCTTTATTATTCCCTGCAAACCCTACCACCACTCCCAAAATTGGAGTAAACTAATAAACAATAACACTTAGGCTTCTACTTCCGGCTTATAAATATGTTGTGTCTTTGGCATCATTAAACTGAATAATAATCTTTATCAAATAACTCTAATTGTTATTACGCAATTAAACTGATTAATCATGTAACTGTAATTAACTAGGAAGTCGGGGCACCAAGGAAAATATTCAGATTACAAAGTTATATTTTTCTTAATATAACTTTCAGATATTTTTAATATCTGATCCCTTAGTCTTGTGATTAATGACGTATTCTTTACCTCACGTTATTCTCATTCCAAACGTTGTAAATTGTTGGTTATCTGCACGAACCCCGTTTTCACTATGAGTCATCCATACATCGATTGTCTTAAGATAGTTAGTAAATAAATTAAGTAATTCCCATAAATGCATCACAGAAAACAATAGATAGTTACAAGGAAATGATAGCGGAGTTTCCCTATTGGGATACACCGGTATCGCAGCTTTGTAGACAAAAAGGGAAGTGGGGATCAACTGAGATGAGACACTACAAAGTTGATAATTATAACAATTGAAATGCTAATCCTTTGCACATGAACGCTCACTCATTCGGGAATAATTGCAATCAATATATATATTTACACTCAGTGTCGTCGGGATCTCTGTTGAAAAGTTTGTTTCTGTTAGAGATTTTGTCTGCTCTCTCTCTCTGTCGTGGTTAGATGGAGTGACATTCATTCATGTCGATATAGAATAGATGTTTCGGCGGTTGTCGGTCTTCGCGTTCAATGATACCGAATTCCTAGCTGCAGACTAGTAATTAATATCAAAGACTTGTTCTTATTCTGTCGGTATCGATAGTCTAAGAGTTTAACCACGTGGGATGGTTAAAGGATTCAGCAATCTGGTCTCAAACCTTGGCCCTCTCGTTATCGAGGTAAGCTGGTCTGCAACCTTTGTCCTCTCGTAATTGTGAGAGACATGGTCTGGTGATAGAAAACCCAGGTGGGGGTTTTATTCGGAACATCAAAAAGGGCTGTCTCATGATGCCCGGTCCTGTCTGTGCCCCTGGGGGCGTGCCAAGGACTTTTTAGGGTATTGGAGTGTCCTTCATTAAACAGTACAAAATCACATTACACAATTTCACAAACAGTTCCATTCTCACTCATTCATTTTATACAACAATTAGATGTAAAGCCTCATTACTGAGGCTATTGTATAAATAGCGTTATGGTAATGTGGCCGTATTGTCTCTCATGAGTTTCACAAAATTGTACCAAACGGACCAGTTCATAGCTGGATTCTTCACCGATATTTTATACCTTCTCCAGAACATAAAGGTTGTTCGGTTCTCCAGTTCTGTTGAGGTGTAAGAAATTCCTTTGTTCTCTCTATGAAACTCACTCTCTCTCTCTATACTGTGGCCATGAGGAGATAATCTCCTCCAGGAATTTACGACCTGAGGTCGCAGCAGCCGAGTGTAGGAGACAGAGAGAGGGGGATGGTGATCGCTGTACCCAAAGAGGGCAACGTCATGACACATACTACACACATTTTAAAGACACAATCTATTTTACAGTAGTTATATTTTGTTTTTAGTGCTGGCCTTCCTCTATTTCTGATGTTCATCCAGTTTGATTTCTATTTGATATATATTTGTAACTGTTTTATTTCATAAATGTTCTGAACCTATATACATTTTACAGACCCCGTATGTTTTACATTGGTTATCTTGTTATTAGTCCCACCCTTCAGCTCCATTCAACCCCTTCCATCTATCTCTTAACACCATCCATATTGAATTTCTATTTGCCATATATTTTTTAAATGTGCGGTGATGCTTCACAAAAGTAAATTAAAGACAAACATTTTTGCTAAAATAATTATATTATTGGTGGATTGACTATGACTTTTCAAATCACCCAGTATTGCTATCTGCAGCGTTAGTTCTGGGTAAATGTTGCAATTCTTCAGCCATTCCTGGACCTGTGACCAAAACCAAGCTACCAATTTTGGTCTTTAATGCAGGGTCGACAGAAAAGTTCCTTACATTTTCCCCCTTTCACTTGCCTCTTCCATTTTTGTGGTAATGCTGCAATTAATTGGTTGTAATTTTGGGTAGAGCAGACATTTCCATATGTCTGTGTTAGCTGCATGTGTGACATAACTCCACCAGTCCTATTTAGGATATAATTTACAAAGATGATATATTTTCTAAATCTTATAAAATATATAGATATTTTTGTTGTTGATCAATTAGTATATTTGAGTTTAACCACAATATTTGTTGTATTATTTGTTCTGTCTTTTCAGGTGGATTAAACTGGAATTGCAACCAACTTTCTATGGCTTGTTTAAAAAATAACAATATTTTGGAGATTATTTTGTTTTCAAATAACCGAACGTGAGCAGTTGCAATCTGAATAAAGATAAAAAGGCCATTCTTGAACATGGGGTGAGACATTCTTACAAAAAGTGGTTCTCTAGTAAATTAGTATGACTGATGCCTTTAGTGAGAGGTCTAACGCTTTAATATTTAATCATTTCTGTCCTCCGAATTCATATTCATTATATAAATAGGCCCTTTTAATTTAGTCTGGCTTGCCATTCCAAGTCAAATTTAATATTTTTTGCTCATATCATTTAAAAAGCAGGTTGCTATGTGTAGGCAAAACCATAAGCAAATAGGTAAACTGTGATGTGACTAAAGAGTTAAATCAGGGTGATTTTTTCCACAAATAGACAAGATATTGCTACCATGGAAAGGAAAATACCTATCCATTTTTGCTAACTTTCTATTAACATTTATTGAAGGGGGTCATTTCTTTCTTTCGGGATTTGTATACCGAGTATGTCCACATACCCGTCAGACCATTTTATTGGTAAACTACATGGGTATGTAAAAGTTGCATTTTTTTGTGATCCAATACGTATTATAGTACACATATCATAATTTGGTTTTAATCCAGAGAGATTTGAAAAAGTATCTAGATCCTTCATAAGGCTGTGGAGGGATTCTAATTATGGATTTAAAAGAAAACATGAATCATCAGCGTACAATGACACCTTTGTTTTTAAGCCATGGATTTATAATCCCTTAATATGATTGTTGGATCTAATTTTAACAGCTAACATTTCGATGGCAATAATAAATAGATATGTCGATAGTGGACAACCTTGTTTTACTCCTCTTTTGACCGTTTAAAACTTTAAGATGTAGCCATTATTTACTATTTTACACCTAGGGTTACTATACATAACTTTAACCCATTTTATAAGAGATTCTCCAAACTTGAAATATTTGAGGCATTTAAATATAAACTCCAGTCGTACTTTATCAAAAGCCTTTTTAAAGTCAGCTATGAAAAACAGGCCTGGTTTCCCAGATATTTAAGAGTGTTATATTGTTTCCAGTACTTGTCTTATTATCTCCAATGTATCGTCCATGTAAAAAACCTGTCTGATTAGGATTAATAATATCTGACAAAACCTTTTTAATTCTATGTGCTAAGCATTTAGCTAGAATTTTTGCATGACAACACTGAAGTGTATGAGGCCTACAATTTTTTTAATGGATCTTTATATCACTTGGATCCTGTTTCAGTAATAATGAAATCAGACCTTCTTGTTGAGTGTCTGATAATCTACTATTTAATAGGAGTGGTTAAAACATGCTAATAATGGTTCTCTGAGTATATAAAAAAAAAACGTTTGGTATACCTCCACTGGTAATATGGCCTTCACATGAGTCTTTCTGTACAGATGTTGATTTTACTGTGTTAATAGGGAAAAAATCCATACAATTAGCTTCGGTTAGTGGAGATGGAGGAGACTGAAACGAAAACATATGCATAAAGTACTTCCTCTTTCAAAATATTGTTCGGTGAATCATGTGTGACTCCATAATTTGTAACACGTTTCAGTAAAACATGTTTGGTAGCATTTCTATGTTGAAGATTGAAAAATAATTTTGTGCATTTTTCCCAATATTCCATCCAATTCACTTTGTTTATAATATATTACACGGGATCTTTTTTGATTAAGTTCCTCCATTTCTTTTTGTTTTTCCTCCAACTTACTCTGAGCCTCTATGGCACAGTTTCTATTGCTATCTATCTGTACTGTTAGTCCTTCAATTTCCTTTGTTAATATGGACTATTTTGACCTAAATTGCATTTTGTTTTATAGATGAGTGCTGAATTGCATGGCCTCTAAAGGCACATTTAAAAGTGTTCCATACAATAAGGGAATCTGCTGTACCTATGTTATGTTTGAAAAAGTCTGTTATATAAATTCTTCTTTCCTAGTTAAAAACAAGTTATCATCCAATAGGCTTTGATTACATTTCTAATATCCTCGCTCACGTGGAAATTCTGTAAGAGTAATATATATGCCAATTATGTGATGGTCCGACCGCATTCTGTCCCCTATCAACACTTTTTAAACTTTTGGTGCCAGAGAGAATGACATAAGAATGTAATCAAGATGACTAGCTTGATGAAGCCTCCGCCATGTACAGTATATCTCACTAGGTCAGGGTATTTAAGCCTCCATATATCCACTAATTCCAATATATCCATGACATTCATGATTTCCTTAAGTGCCTGAGGGTGATAGTTTGTAGTGTGATTTCCTTTACGGTCCATAGAGGTATTTAAAACCGTTATGTAATCTCCCACCATAATAATAGAGTCTTGTGTTGCTTGTAGGGTTGATAAATTATTATATATATTTTCAAAGAAGCTTGGATCATCATTATTTGGACCATATAGGTTAATGAGCCATATCTGGTTATGGTCCAATAACATATTTAAAATCATCCGTCAACCTCGAGGATCTGGTTGGACAATTTGCACATTTGGATCAAAATGACTGTTAATTAATATCATCACCCCTTTTGAATTTCTTTGCCCAAGGGAGAAATATATTTCACCTCCCCCAGTCCTTTTTCCACAAAACTTCATCTAAAATTGTTGAATGAGTTTCCTGTAAACAGTAGACATTATATTCCTTCTCTTTTAGCCAGGTAATTACTGATCATATTTTATTATCTGCTAAGCCATTACAATTATAACTGGCTAAACTTATTTCAGCAATTACCATAAAGAGACACAAGTTTCAATTATATTTGTCACAATATATGTTTGTAAACTTACCATTAAAAAATAACATGATGATTGAGTGTCCATACCATGATATTTGCATTTGTAGCCGATGTGTAATGGCAAGCTAGTAAGCGGGGGTGCGCGCTAATAGCGTTTCGATCGGTGGCGTCACTCGCTCTGAGACCTTGAAGTAGTGGTTCCCCTTGCTCTGCAAGGGCCGCGGTTTTTGTGGAGCGATGGGTAACGATGCTTCGTGGGTGTCAGTTGTTGATGTGTGCAGAGGGTCCCTGGTTCGAGCATGGCGAGGGGACGGACTAAAGTTATACTGTTAAACATTGCTACTAAGTAAACCTCCAATTGGTCCCCACTCTCCACCCGCTAAAACCCTTCCTCATCCTGAGTTGGGTTGTCATGCCAATGACCGGCAGACCACACCCGACCCCACCGTATCCCATGGCCCCGGAGAGACCGGGACCCACCCTTCGAAAAGTGCCACCCACAGAACAGAAGCAGATCAACCGTCAAAAGCATTTCCATCGCCCTCACCTTGATTTCGTATTATATATAGCTATTAAAAAATATATATTTTAAACAGGATTTTTATCTTAATTTCCATAATTAGCTATTCATATTTGTAGTAATGTAGGCAGTTTATGCAAAGGATTGTTACCTCTTACCAGTATTGCCATTACAAAAATTACATTTGGGCAAGAAATTATTATTTTAGCAAACAATTTGTTATTCATCCTAACGTCTTTTACTCCCTCACAACAGTTGTGGGATACACACACACACACACACACACACACACTCATATACTAATACACACTCACACTCAGATGCTCAACAGTTGCACCATCCCAGAACCCAACTCAGGAAAGGCATGCAAAAATGGGGAGATTTGATTAACCATTGTCACATCCTAGGTGATGGAGATCAGATATACACCCTTCCCCTGAAACGCCACAATAATTTGCTCCCTCTCTGAATATCTGAGTATGACCCCCCCCTGGTTACTGCAGCTAGTGTTGCCAGCACTGCCACTGCCTGGGTGGGGGCACCCCACCGGAATCCCCTCCGGCTAGGTACAAGGTCGTCAAGGTTCTCATTAGCAGCTTTGAGAATTTCATTGTGTATTATGTTCCCCCATCAGGGGGCTCTGGCTTTGTAGGACCAATCCTGCCAGGCAGGCTCAGAATCTTGAGGAGGCGGTGCTTCTCTAGTAGGTCTCTGACCACATACAGTGGGGCAAAAAAGTATTTAGTCAGCCACCAATTGTGCAAGTTCTCCCACTTAAAAAGGTGAGAGGGGCCTGTAATTTTCATTATAGTTACACTTCAACTATGACAGACAAAATTGGGGAAAAAAATCCAGAAAATAAGTATCTTTATAATATAATATAATTTAATTATTTATAATATAATAAGTCTCTTTTAGCTTGTTTTTGTCTTTCTCCAATGTCGCAGATTTTTCGTCACTCATCTCGAGGCCTTCAACTCTTTTATACAGTGCCTTGCGAAAGTATTCGGCCCCCTTGAACTTTGCGACCTTTTGCCACATTTCAGGCTTCAAACATAAAGATATAAAACTGTATTTTTTTGTGAAGAATCAACAACAAGTGGGACACAATCATGAAGTGGAACGACATTTATTGGATATTTCAAACTTTTTTAACAAATCAAAAACTGAAAAATTGGGCGTGCAAAATTATTCAGCCCCTTTACTTTCAGTGCAGCAAACTCTCTCCAGAAGTTCAGTGAGGATCTCTGAATGATCCAATGTTGACCTAAATGACTAATGATGATAAATACAATCCACCTGTGTGTAATCAAGTCTCCGTATAAATGCACCTACACTGTGATAGTCTCAGAGGTCCGTTAAAAGTGCAGAGAGCATCATGAAGAACAAGGAAAACACCAGGCAGGTCCGAGATACTGTTGTGAAGAAGTTTAAAGCCGGATTTGGATACAAAAAGATTTCCCAAGCTTTAAACATCCCAAGGAGCACTGTGCAAGTGATAATATTGAAATGGAAGGAGTATCAGACCACTGCAAATCTACCAAGACCTGGCCGTCCCTCTAAACTTTCAGCTCATACAAGGAGAAGACTGATCAGAGATGCAGCCAAGAGGCCCATGATCACTCTGGATGAACTGCAGAGATCTACAGCTGAGGTGGGAGACTCTGTCCATAGGACAACAATCAGTCGTATATTGCACAAATCTGGCCTTTATGGAAGAGTGGCAAGAAGAAAGCCATTTCTTAAAGATATCCATAAAAAGTTTGCCACAAGCCACCTGGGAGACACACCAAACATGTGGAAGAAGGTGCTCTGGTCAGATGAAACCAAAATGTAACTTTTTGGCAACAATGCAAAACGTTATGTTTGGCGTAAAAGCAACACAGCTCATCACCCTGAACACACCATCCCCACTGTCAAACATGGTGGTGGCAGCATCATGGTTTGGGCCTGCTTTTCTTCAGCAGGGACAGGGAAGATGGTTAAAATTGATGGGAAGATGGATGGAGCCAAATACAGGACCATTCTGGAAGAAAACCTGATGGAGTCTGCAAAAGACCTGAGACTGGGACGGAGATTTGTCTTCCAACAAGACAGTGATCCAAAACATAAAGCAAAATCTACAATGGAATGGTTCAAAAATAAACATATCCAGGTGTTAGAATGGCCAAGTCAAAGTCCAGACCTGAATCCGCAATCGAGAATCTGTGGAAAGAACTGAAAACTGCTGTTCACAAATGCTCTCCATCCAACCTCACTGAGCTCGAGCTGTTTTGCAAGGAGGAATGTGAAAAAATGTCAGTCTCTCGATGTGCAAAACTGATAGAGACATACCCCAAGCGACTTACAGCTGTAATCGCAGCAAAAGGTGGCGCTACAAAGTATTAACTTAAGGGGCTGAATAATTTTGCACGCCCAATTTTTCAGTTTTTGATTTGTTAAAAAAGTTTGAAATATCCAATAAATGTCGTTCCACTTCATGATTGTGTCCCACTTGTTGTTGATTCTTCACAAAAAATACAGTTTTATATCTTTATGTTTGAAGCCTGAAATGTGTCAAAAGGTCGCAAAGTTCAAGGGGGCCGAATACTTTCGCAAGGCACTGTATCCTCTCTGACTAGTTCAAGTATGTCCAGTTTGTCATTTATTGATTTTAACAGATTGGTTTCGATCTTTACCATTTCCGGTGGTGAAAAGATGATATTGTCTGGGTCTATTGAAGAGTCACATTTTCGTTTCGAGATAGGTTCCCCTGTTTTGCTCTCCATCATGTTTGGGTGATGCTTTTGTAATATTTGTCGATAAATCTCTCTAGTCTTACAATTTGTTTTGTGTTGTTATCCAGATTGAAGGTTAATACTCACCAGTTTGTGAAGTGCTAATATTTATTCTAACTTACCGATATTGAATATTACATTTTTATCTTGAAGTGATCTACACTGCTGTGTTCAGTACGTCATCTTGATCTAGGAAGGGACTTGGTGGTTCCAAACTTCTTCCATTTAAGAATAATGGAGGCCACTGTGTTCTCGGGGAGCTTAAATGCTGAATAGATGTTTTGGTACCCTTCCCCAGATCTGTGCCTTGACACAATCCTGTCTCGGAGCTCTAAGGACAATTCCTTCGACATCTTGGCTTGGTTTTTGCTCTGAAAACTGTGGCCGGCTGCGACAGAGCCTGGGCGCGAACCCAGAGACTCTGGTGGCACACTGCGCCACCCAGGAGGCCCGTAATTCTTATTTACAGATGGCATACAAGTTTGTTATTAACGTACATGAAAGTTCAAAAAACGCATTTTGCTAAAAATTTGTTCAAAGTTAAAATTCCTCTCCTGTGAAGTAGTGATGCGCGACATATGCCTAGTTTCCTGAAATGAGTCACATTTTTCAGCAGGTGATTGTCAAGCAAACTGTCGGTCTCACGGTATTTGACCGTTAATTAACATAAACACATTTAGCATCTCCTGGCTTCCACACATAGCCTACAAGCCACTGATGCAGACCGTTGGAACATCTACATTTTAAAAAGTCTAATAAATCCATTTAATATATCCTACACCATCACAATTAATCCATAATTTATTTTCGACAGGTCTAAAGAAACATGATATGAAGAAAATGTGGTATATTTCAGAAGAACAGAATAGCATACACTTGAGTTGTCCTTATGTTAGGCCCTGATCTGGCTATGCCAAATGGCTGTGGGCTACACTAGTTCATTTAGCAGACAAGATTTGCTTAGAATTCTGTGGCATTATTTCATATTATTTATAGTATGAAGAATAAAATTGAGCATAGCTGAATAAAATAGAAAGGATGTTTTCTCCAACCGATTTCTGAGGGAGTGCGCACAGCACTATTCTGTGTTGAGCTGTTAATTAACAAAGAAACAGGTCCTCCTATATGCTTAATTTAGAGTTATTTATGTAACTTTAGTTGTGATACAAACGTTTGGCTATATGTTTTCGATATTTAATACATTCTAAGGCTGCATGATGCAACTCTAATGTTGATTTGCAGTAGCATGAAAAGCATGAGCTCTGCTTTGTTTCTTGCACAGACTGCACACACTTCATCAGTCTCTCATTCACAATTTGACAAGCACTTGATAATGCCTCGAATTTCCCGGGGGTATCCCCCTAGTGTGGCTGTAATGCCCCCTAAAAAAATCTGCACCTTTTGCGGCCAGTGGCCATTGTGCTCTTTGGGCTAAATACAATCATTATAATTCCCTTCTCCTGGCTGCGTGCTCCGAAGCACCTCTCACTCACATGGCTCTCTCAGATATTTCAATTCTTATTAGCCAATGCCCGTCACGTGATCTGGTTATTCTCACAGACATCTATCTCAGCTCCGAAGTCGGCTACAAATGAAGACAGACACATCGGGGATGGACCTGCGCTCGACCTTCTTATCAAATTCCGAGGTAATATATTGAAGATTTTTGAAGAACTGGGGTGGCAGGTAGCCTAGCGGTTAGAGTGTTGGGCCAGTAATCAAAATGTCACTGGTTCAAATCCCCAAGCCAACTAGGTGACAAATCTGCTGATGTGCCCTTGAGCAAGGCACTTAACACTAATTGCTCCTGGAAGTCGTTCTGGATAAGAGCGTCTGCTAAATTACAAAAATGTGACTGTCCACATTTACTTTTCATCAGCCAACAACATTAGTAGGCATAACAAACAGCAAAAGCACTAGCCTATGTCAATCTACTATCCCCCATAGTACAAAAGTTGACCTATTCTATTGGTCACCTTGTCCTTCTGTGCGAGAAATAAATATTCCAAACAGTCTTGGACATTTGTGGGATGCGATAGATCCCAAATAAATACCGCTACTCGCATCAAAAAATGTTTTAAAGCAATGAGGCTGATACAACAGATCAGAACGTTTATCTTAAAATATTGCTAAACTATTAAGCTATTTCTTCACATAAGCACAGCAATGTGGACATTGCAGTAGGCTATAATGTTCCAAAATTCTATCAATTAGCGGGAAAACACCATTCTCAAAAGTGACCACACATGCGATTATGCATGTAATGCTTTATTATAAAGGTGCATTTTTATGGTGAAAATGATCTTCCCCAAACTTGAAACTCAAGCACTGCCTATGTATGCCAGTTATGTTCTACACCGGTTGTAAAGCAGATGTGCTTAATCTTAAATTATTTGGCCACTTTAGTTGTGATGCAAACCTTATCAAAACATATAGGCCTATGGGCTAGACCACATGAGGTGAGGGACTATGATTTGAAAAAATAGCAAAAAATTGAATGAGCTGTTTCTTGCCTTACTGCACACAAGCTGGGCATCATTCACAAGTGATAATACATCATTCACAAGTGATAGGCTAATATTGTTACCCATCAGATTATTCTTGATTTAATCTTGCCTTTACATATACTAAATAATATATGTGTGAAATTAGTTTTGTTTTAGAAAGGACCATTATCATGAACCTGTCTCGGAACAGGAGCAGGGGGAAAAAATACATCTATGCACTTAAATAGCGAATGGAGGACGCCTTTCCCTGTGGTACATTTTCATGCCATTTTCATGGCAGTAAAGCGAATCATTATGCTTAATATTAGGAAAGTTGAGAGATAAATATAGTAAACCTAATTTATAGAAAGCTGATGGGATCCTCCTCTTTTTAATAGAGGCCATCAAAACTCTGTTTTCTCACGCAATTGCATAGCCTATAGAATTGTTGCACAACATGAGCTCATGGGCTCTCATGAAGTGTTTGATTAGATTTTCCATTACATTTGCATTGATGTCAGAGTGATTAGAGGGACAATAGAGTGTTGAGTACTCGGCAGTTAGCAAGTTTGGTAGGCTACTAATGACCAGCAGCATCGAGCTTGGAGAAGCCTAGTGACCGTGACTAAACTCGTGACTCGTGACTGCCGGCGTGGCGGTTATATGGTCTCCGTAACAACCCTATCAGTTGTAAGGATTCAATCCATGGTGCTGAATGGAAAGCTGTGCTGTTGAGACAGTTTTATGTAGGCCCTAACAGTTTGTTGGCAAAGTTATAGTACAATTCATGTATTGTTTAGTGTTGCCCCACCACTGCAGCCACCCAAGGCATAGACTGTTCTCTCTGCTACTGCATGGCAAGCGGTACCAGTACACCAAGTCTAGAACCAACAAAACCCTGAGCAGCTTCTACCCCCAAGCCATAAGACTGCTAAACAAGACTGCTAAATAGCTCATCAAATTGATACCTGGACTACCTGCATTGACCCTTTTTTGCACTAACTCTCTTGCACTGACTATGCACACACACTGGACTCTACCCACACACACACACCCACACATACTGACATTGACACCCCAACCAACCAACAAACACACTCACACACTTAATACGCCCACACACACATAATATGTGCACACATGCCCTACTGATGCCATACACAAACTCACAAACACACACTCACCCCATATGCTGCTGCTACTGTCTATCTATCCTGTTGCCTAGTCACTTTACCTCCATCTACAGTGCCTTTAGAAAGTATTCGTACCCCTTGACTTATTCCACATTTTGTTGTTACAGCCTGAATTCAAAATGGATGTAATATATTTATTTATTTACACACAATACCCAACGATGACAAGGTGAAAACATGTTTTTAGAAATGTTAGCACATTTATTGAAAATTAATAAATATCTCATTTACATAAGTATTCACATAACACCCCTGAGTCAATACATGCTAGAATTGCCTTTGGCAGCGATTACAGCTGTACGTCTCTAAGAGCTTTGCACACCTGGATTGTACAATATTTGCACATTATTCTTTAAAAAATGATTCAAGCTCTGTCAAGTCAGTTGTTGATCATTGATAAACATCCATGTTCAAGTCTTGCCATAGATTAGCAAGCCGATTTAAGTCAAAACTGTAACTTGGGCACCAAATAACTTTTAACAAGGCACAGCTGTTAATTGAAATGCATTCCAGGTGACTATCCCATGAAGCTGGTTGAGAGAATGCTAAGAGTGTGCAAAGCTGTCATCAAAGCAAAGGGTGGCTACTTTGAGGAATCTCAAATATAAAATACATTTAGATTTGTATCCCACTGTTTTGGTTACTACATGATTCCATATGTGTTATTTCATAGTTGTGATGTCTTCACTATTATTCTACAATGTAGAAAATGGTAAAAATAAATAAAAACCATTGAATAAATAGGTGTGTCCAAACTGGTACTATATATATAAAAAAATATATATTTAACTCTTAATTGTTGGAAAAAAGACCCATAAGTAAGCATTTCACTGTTGTATGTTTTTACTCCCAACTTAACGGAGGGTAGCTCTCCAGAAAACACTGTTAGAGTGCCATGCTCTAGTGCCTTTCTAAGTATACATTCCTATCAATGTTGTACAATGTCACTGAGATATCTGATTCTGAGAGATTAACTGTGCTTCCATTAATGCCAAATAAATGTCATAATCAAACTCCTGCTTGTTGATCTGACTCCCCCTCGCTCCTGAACCACTTACATTTTAAAATGTTATTACACTTGTCGAGCTCACAGCTCCACATTTCTTCACAAGTCCAGCATTCAACAGAGATCCACACCACGTGGCTCTCACATGTCATCTGCACGCAACCGGGCCTACAGTACTAGGAAGGAAAGAACAGTAGGGAAAAGGGAGAGAGCTGCTTCTGCGTGCCTGTCTCTCCAGTGTTGGACTGCCTCCAAGTCTGTGGCGGCAAAGTGAGCTGTGACCTCCTGCTGACTTCATCCAGCCGCGCGCACACACACACACACACACTCACACGCACATGCACATAGGCTCCCATCCATATTTCATACCAGAAATAAATCCCCAGACAGTATTTTAGACCTCCTCCAGAGATAGCCCAGCCACTGGGAGGAGGTGGAGGGGGCAGGGCCAGAAGCTGTGCCTCTCCTCTCTGAACCAACCGAAAGCCCTGTGGCCTGAGCCAAGAACAACAGACCTATTGAATATGCACCGTCATCTGGAGAAAGAAGACTGTGCGGGGACTACAGAGATAGCAGCCTACACATCCAAATGTAATTCAAAAAGTGTTAGTGGTGAAAGATATTCAACAACTTTGTATTTTTTTGGTACTTAGATTTGAGTACTATCTTGATTTTCCCCTAATTGAATCCTAATGCTCTTTATCTTTTTAACCATTCTTTAGTAAATTGAGCTACTGGATGTAATAACTTCGCTTAGTGATCCCTAGCCTATTCATAGACGCTAGCTATTCACAGGGGGGTTTGTTCAGAGCCCTGACGCTCGGTCTGAACGTTTAAACACATCGCTTGCAGTACAGTTTTGGAAACATAAGGCCCTTAGCTTTCGTATTATCGAGAAATAATTTTCAAAAAACAAAAGGTTCAATTACTACACACATCATTATAAGGTTAGGGTTAGGGTTCCCGCACGGCCATACCGTATTTCCTTGTTCCAGTGCTTGTTTACAGAAGACCAGCAGCAGACAGAGTTGACCACCTTTGCTAATTAGCTGATGTAGCACGCTCCGAACAACCATGTGTACCGGATGAAATTACTCTTATCTCCACCTGGCACAGCCAGAAGAGGACTGGCCACTCCTCAAATCCTGGTTCCTCTCTGGGTTTCTTCCTAGCTTCCTGCCTTTCTAGGGAGATTTTCATAGCCACCATGCTTCTACATCTGCTGATGTATAAAGGGCTTTATAAATACATTTGATTGATTGATGCCATAAAAGTGTTGTAAAAGTGTTTTAAGACAGTCTACAGTAAGTGTATATTTTGCATTTGTGGAATTATTTTTATGCGATGTGAAAGTAGAATGCTATATGTTTCCAAAACCGTATTGCAACCAAACATTATTACCGTTTCTAATCGTTAAAACTGAGCGTCAAGGTTATAGTTCACATGGTCCCAGCTGTGGGTGATACTTATGGCTGAGGACCCTAGGGATAAGGCAGAATGCCACCTTGGGTTCTTGAGAGCAAAGTGATCCCCAACCTCCTCACACCCGCCCCATTGAAAAAGTTCCCACCTGTCCAATATCTGGGAACCAAAATCTGACTCTCTCCCCCTCGCTCACCCTGCCAAGTCAGTGAGTGAACACCCAGCTAGCTCCTTCCTCACCTCTTTCCCAAATTTCCCCCTTCCATCTTCATCACCAGCACCCCTCCCCCTCTCCCTCCCCTGTCTTCCCAAGAAAAGACAGACCACATGTTAACAGTGAGCATCTGGACTGACCTCCCCTTCTGGCAGATACACTGGAAAATGTTAGTGGGCATGTCCTTCTGTTAATTCCTCTGGGTGGGCCATCATTGTAAAATAAGAATTTGTTCTTAACTGACTTGCCTAGTTAAATAAAGGTTAAATCAAATCAGGCGACGGACAAGTGGCTAATCTGCCCTTGCCCTCTGTCCTGCTAGCTAACGTTCAATCGCTGGAAAATAAATGGGAAGAACTGAAAGCGCTTATATCCTACCGACGGGACTTTAAATACGGTAATATCTTATGTTTCACAAAGTCGTGGCTGAACGACGACATTAAGAACATGGCAGGTTATACACTCTAAGGGCATGACAGAACAGCAGCCTCTGTTAAGACACGGGGCGGGGGCCTATGCATATATGTAAACAACAGCTGGTGCACGACATCTAAGGAAGTCTCAAGGTTTTCCTCACCTGAGGTAGTGTGGTCTACAGCTTATCATGACATACTCTATCTACCTAGAGAGTTTTCATCTGTATTTTTCATAGCTGTCTACATACCACCACCGACCGATGCTGGCGCTAAGACCACACTCAATGAGCTGTATACCGCCAGAAGCGAACAGAAAAACGTTCATCCAGAGGCGGCGCTCCTAGTGGCCGGGGACTTTAATGCAGAGAAGCTTAAATCCGTTTTACCTCATTTCTACCGGCATGTTAAATGTGCAACCAGAGGGAAAACAAATCTAGACCACCTTTACTCCACACACAGAGACGCATACAAAGCTCTCCCTCGCCCTCCATTTGTCAAATCTGACCATAACTCTATCCTCCTGATTCCCGCTTACAAGCAAAAAATAAAGCAGGAAGCACCAGTGTCAATAAAAAAGTGGTCATTTGAAGCAGATGCTAAGCTACAGGACTGTTTTGCTAGCACAGACTGGAATGTGTTCCGGGATTCTTCCGATGGCATTGAGGAGTACACCACATCAGTCACGGGCTTTATTAATAAGTGCATCGAGGATGTTGTCGCCACAGTGACTGTACTTACATACCCCTACCAGAAGCCATGGATTGCAAGCAATTCACACTGAGCTAAAGGGTAGAGCTGCCGCTTTCATGGAGTGGGACTCTAACCCAGAAACGTATAAGAAATCCAGCTATGCCCTCTGTTGAACCATCAAACAGGCAAAGCGTCAACACAGGACTAAGATCTCATCGTACTACACCGGCTCCGACACTCGTCGGATGTGGCAGGGCTTGCAAACTGTTGCAGACTACAAGGGGAGGCAGCTGCCCAGTGACCAGACGAGCTAAATTACTTCTATGCTCGCTTTGAGGCAAGTTGCACTGAAACATGCATGAGAGCATTGGCTGTTCCCGGACGATTGTGTGATCACGCTCTCCGCAGCCAATGTGAGTAAGACCTTCAAACAGGTCAACATTCACAAAGCTGCAGGGCCAGACGGATTTTATTTTATTTTATTTCACCTTTATTTAACCAGGTAGGCTAGTTGAGAACAAGTTCTCATTTGCAACTGCGACCTGGCCAAGATAAAGCATCGCAATTCGACACATACAACAACACAGAGTTACACATGGAATAACCAAAACATACAGTCAATAATACAGTAGAACAAAAGGAAACAAAAAGTCTATATACAGTGAGTGCAAATGGGGTAAGTTAAGGAAATAAATAGGCCATGGTGGCGAAGTAATTACAATATAGCAATTAAACACTGGAATGGTAGATCGGCAGAAGATGAATGTGCAGGTAGAGATACTGGGGTGCAAAGGAGCAAAATAAATAAATACCAGTATGGGGATGAGTTAGGTAGATAGCCTATCTGTAAACATCCCATCTAAGTACAGGTGCAGTGATCTGTAAACTGCTCTGACAGCTGGTGCTTAAAGTGTGAGGGAGATGTGAGTCTCCAGCTTCAGAGATTTTTGCAATTCGTTCCAGTCATGGGCAGCAGAGAACTGGAAGGAAAGACGACCAAAGGAGGAATTGGCTTTGGGGGTGACCAGTGAGATATACCTGCTGGAGAGCGTGCTACGAGTGGGTGCTGCTATGGTGACCAGTGAGCTGAGATAAGGCGGAGCTTTACCTAGCAGAGACTTGTAGATAACCTGTAGCCAGTGGGTTTGGCGACGAGTATGAAGCGAGGGCCAACCAACGAGGGCATAGAGGTCCAATGGTGGGTAGTGTATGGGGCTTTGGTGACAAAATGGATGGCACTGTGATAGACTGCATCCAGTTTGTTGAGTAGAGTGTTGGAGGCTATTTTATAGATGACAACCCCGAAGTCGAGGATCGGTAGGATGGTCAGTTTTACGAGGGTATGTTTGGCAGCATGAGTGAAGGATGCTTTGTTGCGATATAGGAGACGATTCTAAATTTAATTTGGGATTGGAGATGCTTAATGTGAGTCTGGAAGGAGAGTTTACAGTCTAACCAGATTACCAAGAAGTGTACTCCGAGCATGTGCTGACCAACTGGCAAGTGTCTTCACTGACATTTTCAACCTCTCCCTGTCTGAGTCTGAAATACTAACATGTTTCAAGCAGACCACCATAGTCCCTGTGCCCAAGAACACTAAGGTAACCTGCCTAAATAACTACCGACCCGTAGCACTCACGTCTGTAGCCATGAAATGCTTTGAAAGGCTAGTCATGGCTCACATCAACACCATTATCCCAGATGCCCTAGACCCACTCCAATTTGCATACCGCACCAACAGATCCACAGATGATGCAATCTCTATTGCACTTCACACTGCCCTTTCACACATGGAGAAAAGGAACACCTATGTGAGAATGCTATTCATTGACTACAGCTCAGCGTTCAACACCATAGTGCCCTGGGACTAAACACCTCCCTCTGCAACTGGATCCTGGACTTCCTGAAGGGTTGTCCCCAGGTGGTAAGGGTAGGTAACAACACATCCGCAACGCTGATCCTCAACACGGAGACCCCTCAGGGGTGGGTTCTCAGTCCCCTCCTGTACTCCCTGTTCACTCATGACTGCACGGCCACTGCACGGCCAGGCACGACTCCAACACCATCATTAAGTTTGCTGAGGACACAACGGTGGTAGGCCTGATCACCGATAACGATGAGACAGCCTATAGGGAGGTCAGAGACCTGACCGTGTGTTGCAAGGACAACAAATTCTCAAATTCAACGTGATCAAGACAAAGAAGATGATTGAGGACTACAGGAAAAGGAGGACTGAGCACCCCCCCATTCTCATCGACAGGGCTGTAGTGGAGCAGGTTGAGAGCTTCAAGTTCCTTGGCGTCCACATCAACAACAAACTAACATGGTCCAAGCACAGCAAGACAGTCGTAAAGATGGCACAACAAAACCTATTCCCCCTCTTGAGACTGAAAAGATTTGGCATGGGTCCTCAGATCCTCAAAAGGTTTTATACCTGTACCATCAAGAGCATTCTGACGGGTTGCATCACTGCCTGGTATGGCAACTGCTCAGCCTCCGACCGAAAGGCACTACAGAGGGTAGTGCACACGGCCCAGTACATCACTGGGGCCAAGCTTCCTGCCATCCAGGACCTCTATACCAGGCAGTGTCAGAGGAAGGCCCTAAAAATTGTCAAAGACTCCAGCCACAGACTGTTCTCTCTGCTACCGCACGGCAAGCGGTACCAGAGCACCAAGTCTAGGTCTAAGAGGCTTCTAAATAGCTTCTACCCCCCAAGCCATAAGACTCCTGAACAGCTAATCAAATGGCTACCCAGACTATTTGCATTACGCTGCTGCTACTCTCTGTTATTATGTATGCATAGTCACTGTTATAACTCTACCTACGTGTACATATTACCTCAATTACCAGTTCAGTTACCCCACCACAAACTGCATTTCTCCAGCTCTCTTTTTTTGCTCTCTTCTACATTTTTTGTCCTCTCTCTCACTGTCTTTTTTTTCCTGCCTCTCCCTCTCTCCAAGTGTAGCCTAATGTATCATTGTTGCTTGGCTGGCCTTCCTGTAAACTCTAAGCCCAGGAGCTCTGCTAACTCTCACCCCAAGCTTCCCTGCCTCTTGAAGGCCCCGGTGTGTTCTCACTTAGAATACTGGTATCAGGATCTCACTCTATATATGTGTTTATGGACTCGATCCACCATTATATTTCATCTCTCTTTCCTGCGAAAGCGAAAGGTGGAGCAGTGTGGGCCCTGAACTGGAGCTAAATAGGCTTTGTGGTGGAGCAGTGGGTTGTGTGGTGGAACTACCACTTTGGCTATGTGGTGGAGCAGTGTGAGCCTTGTGGTGGAGCTACATGGGCTGTGTAGTGGAGATGCCCAGATGTGTGGATGATTGGCTGTGTGAACACTCAAACAACACCTTTCATTCTACAAATTCAAAAGAATAATGGAAACCATAAGATGAAGCCAGGGGGTGTAGTTTCCTGCATTCACTGCAGGCAGACAGGGATGGCAGGTAGAGTCTGAATGAGACTAAGGAGAGAGAGAAAAGGCTCTCTGCAGTTTCCTTTCCCACAGCCTGTTCCCAGAAGGATGAATCAGAGAGGGAAACCACAGAGTGGCCATGAGCCCTTTTCATTCTCTGTTCTCCAGCCCAGTGCAGTGAGGGGGGCCGGGGCTTGACCACAGCGTCTCTCCTCCTCTCCCCATCCAACCTCCCAGGGGAGTCTTGTGACTCACGCAGCTGCCATTACAGGACTTGCTACCATTTCAACACTTTTCATGGGAGTTTAAGCTCCTTTTTAAATGTGTTGGTTTGAGTATGATACGTAAAACCCCTTAAGAGGTCCACCAGTAAATAAGGACATAAAAACACATTCATAAGCAAAGCAGAACACACCCTAACCACTTAAACATCCATTACCTCGTCATGCCCCGTGTCACCTTGGCTTGTCGACATAACCTTATGTTAGGCTCTATGCTTGTTTGTGAGGTACTAAATAAGCTGTTCCAAAACGCTAGTAAATGTGTTGTGCTGTTGTTATTTAGGACCACAATGTTCATGTTGCCCAATGATTTATCACACAGGGAGCTGGGCTTATATCTTTACATGGAACAGAGCCAGAGGTTGAGGAATTGCACTGTCCGTAAAGATTCCTCTGTTACTGGAATTGTGAAAGAAAATGAGAAGAGACAGGAAGAGACATTGTTAATTAAATGGAATGTGATCGGTGGTGTCGTGCTAATATTTCCCTGGTGAAATATGGTGTTTTGGGGGTTAGAGAGTTGGGCCAGTAACCGAAAGGTTGCTGGTTTGAATACCCGAGCCGACAAGGTGAAAAATGTGTTGATGTAGCCCTTGAGCAAGGCACTTAACTCTAATTTGCTCCAGGGGCGCTGTACTGCTATGGCTGACCCGGTAAAACAATATGTTTCACTACACCTATCCAATGTATGTGACAATTAAAAAAAAAAAAGTGTTTTAACACAATATTTGGTGTCGGGAATGGTGTTAGCGTCAAAGCCTCAGCTCAGAGGCTGTGTGTCTACTTGTGGGCTGAACCAAGTGTGCAAGGGCCTGAACCTCAAACAGGAAATGACAGAAGTCTGTACACAAGCTAAAAATAATGCCCGAGAATAGGACTGGGGAGGCTGCGGAGTACAGCAAATATTATTGCAATTAAACCACAAACCTCCCACTGGTCTTATTTCAGAGATAAAGCCTGGCCGGGAGGTTGGTGAAAAGGAAAGAGAAAAGGGAGATAGGTGAGAAAGAAGCCTTCACATAGAACAGCTGGATTGCATATAAAGAATATCGTCGTGAGGAATCCCATTAAAGGAAGCCATGGTGCTACCAATCACCTTATCTCCAAAACCCAGAACTAAAATCGAACATAATTACGTCAGATGCTCAATTCAATTCTGGGGGAGACGTGTAGGAAAGGATTCTGGTCGTGTTCCACTGCTTAGATGTTACATGCATCAACCAATGGGTGCGTTTCACGTCATCGACTGTGTCATTGACTGACAGATTGCTATAACATACGATGTGGTAAACTGATGGGTAAAATACCCATCCATGTTTTGTAAGATCTGGCAACGTCTAAGCAGTGGAACGCGACCTCTCGAAAGAGGAGCAGAAGCAGGGCGGTAGCTCCACTCCCTCTCTTTGTAAATTACGAGTAAATCTAGGGGCCAAATTTCCCCTTCCAAAATGTGAAAGATGCCAACACCTGCAAAATCGTGATTCGTCCAAGGGATCAGTGACAAAAACATCTGGGCACCGGAAAAAAAAACATTGTCGTTAGTTGTGGCATCCCACAGTCTACGATACCATTTATGATATGTGTGTCTGTCCACGAGAGATTACCCATTCTCTGACAGGTGGAAAAAAAATACTTAATCCGTCTCTGTTATTGTGACTGGCTTTATTTGTTTTGTTTTTCTCAATGGTTCAGCAAGTGTTCTCTCTGTCTTCAATATTGTTGAGAAGAAAATAAATGAAACAAATCCTCCAGAAATGTGATGTTGGCACATATCCCCATCCCACTCCTCCTACCCTTCCCCCTTAGCAAGCCGAGGCACCCTGGCACTCAACGGCATGGGGCTAAGAACGGTACGCTCCTCCAGGCGCACGCAATGTGCTGTGCTGAAATTTCCTGCAATAAAAACCTGATTGGGAAGATATCCATTAAAAAGTGTGAGGAAAGAGCTGCGAGCATGCCAGCCAACTGGAGAGAGAGAGAGAGAGAGAGAGAGAGAGAGAGAGAGAGAGAGAGAGAGAGAGAGAGAGAGAGAGAGAGAGAGAGAGAGAGAGAGAGAGAGAGAGAGAGAGAGAGAGAGAGAGAGAGAGAGAGAGAGAGAGAGAGAGAGAGAGAGAGAGAGAGAGAGAGAGAGAGAGAGAGAGAGAGAGAGAGAGAGAGAGAGAGAGAGAGAGAGAGAGAGAGAGAGAGAGAGAGAGAGAGAGAGAGAGAGAGACAGACAGACAGACAGACAGACAGACAGACAGACAGACAGACAGACAGACAGACAGACAGACAGACAGACAGACAGACAGACAGACAGACAGACAGACAGACAGACAGACAGACAGACAGACAGACAGACAGACAGACAGACAGACAGACAGACAGACAGACAGACAGACAGACAGACAGACAGACAGACAGACAGACAGACAGACAGACAGACAGACAGACAGACAGACAGACAGACAGACAGACAGACAGAGATAAGCAGGGTGGTTGATGAAGGGGGATGGAGAAGTTAAAGAAAAGAGGAAGGATATTGATCAATATTTTCCTAGTTGACCATGACACAGGGTGATAGGCTTTGCTCTTCAAAAAAAAAAAAAACATCTAGTCCCCAGAAGAAACTTTAGTTATTTTTTTCTAGTCCTGTTTTCATTTAGCATATGGCAAAGCTCGCTCTCTTGCTGAGTTTCCCAAACCAAAAGCTATTTACTGATTCACTCTCTCATATAATTATTCCACTGGACTGCTTTTTTTACATTGCTTTTCCAGCGCTGCCTGTTCTCCATTTGGGGTGACATCATGGCCTCAATGGGGCCCAGGTCCACGGCAGCCTGGCTCCAGACCTGCAGGTTCAGGGTCACCTGGGAGTCGGGGGAGGACAGAGAGAAATTCAGGGATAGAGAGAGGAGAGGGACAGAGTCAGGGAGAGAGAGGGGGGGGAGAGGGAGGGGGGGGGGGGTAGGAATCAGGGGGAGAGAGAGAGAGAGAAAATCAGGGGGACTGGGACTGTGAGTCAGGTGGAGACAGAGAGAGTCATGGGAGAGAGAGGAGAGAGACGGGGTTAGGGGAGAAAGAGGAGAGAGACTGGGGATCAGCGGGAGACAGGGAGAGCGTCAGGGGAGAGAGAGGAGAGAGACTGGGGGTTAGCGGGAGACAGAGAGTCAGGGGAGAGAGAGGAGAGAGACGGAGTCAGGGGGGGAGAGAGAGAGAGAATTGAATGGGGACAGAGAGAGAGTTGAATGGAGACAAAGAGAGAGGAGAGGAACTGTTTGCCCGACGAGTCAAATGAGATTCTTCCCTGCTCTATCATTCGCTACACAGGGCGTGGCATGGCATTTGGACGGATCAATGTGGTTGGGTAGCCAGGCAAGAAGTCAGGGGGAAACAGCAAGAGAAGGAGCGAGAGGAGGGAGACTAAGAGACTGAGACTGAGCCAGATAGAGAATGAAAGAGACGAGAAGGAAATAAACTCTGTTGAGGATACACATCCCAGGCAGCTCTGAGAGAAGTCTGCTCTGGCAACACCTAATGTGAACATTTTGAAATATTACGAAAAAGGAAAAAGCTCATAGTATGAAATATGGACATGCACTTACACTCTGAGCTCTCTGGTCATCTGTGTACACTATTTGAAAAAAGGGTTCAAAAAGAGTTCTTCGGCTGTCCCCATAGGATAACCGTTTTTGGGGTTCCATGTAGAACCGTCTGTGGAAATGGTTCTATATGGAACTCAAAAGGGTTCTACTTGGAACCTAAAGGGTTCTACCTGGAACCAAAAATGTTTCTTCTAAGGGTTTTCCTTTTAAGTTCTAGACAGCACTTACATTTTTTTTTAAAAAGTCTATGACAGGGCGGCTGCTTTTCTGGTCTCAAGTGGGTCACATGGCTAATATATTAACAGTCCTTGTTACAGATGGTTGCATACAGTCTATAAATGGCTGCAATGTTCCCATTCACATACAGTACAGCTTTTTTACCATAACCCCTCTGAATACCCATAACATGCCCACAAATCTCCTGTCATACTCAATACAATACTTGCCACTCCAGGGCATGTACTGTAGGCCTATACATTTTCATTCTGTTTTTTTTTTTTATAATGTTCCCTAGTCTATATGTTTTGTCTGGTGTTAAGCTGTGTTGACACATTACTCTTCCCCTCCCAGCTGTGAGTTATTGTCCCCAGTCCAGCTGTTACGGTGTGGGGGTTGGCATGGTGGGAAATCTCCACAAACTCTGCTACAGGTAACTGCCAAAATAAAGGAAACACCAACATAAACTTCTACAAGTGTCTTGAACTATTTTCTTGAACTCCTGCTTGCACAAGAAATTCCATCATTTGGTGTTTTGTTGATGGTGTTGGATAATGCTGCCTCAGGCGCCGCTCCAGAATCTCCCATAAGTGTTCAATTGGGTTGAGATCTGGTGAATGAGACACACACACACACACACTTTAAACCCCCTGTTCTCCTTTTGAGACCCCTCTTTCAAAGTCACTGAGATCTATTCTTCTAGCCATGGTAGCCAAAGTAATGGGCAACTGGGCATTTTTATACATGACCCTAAGGATAATGGGATGTTAATTACTTAATTAACTATTGAATCACACCTGTGTGGAAGCACCTGCTTTCAATATACTTTGTATCCCTCATTTACTCAAGTGTTTCCTTTATTATGTCAGTTACCTGTAGCTTTTGCCCATTAATCGACTGACTGACACGAGGCCACGAGAGGAGAGTCTGGCTCCAGGTGGACTCACGTGCACGCCGACATACACATACACACACACACACATACATTCTCTGACTGTAGGCGGTTTGCTTGTCAGTTAAAATAGTTAAACACTTGTGATATAATGCACAGCCGGGATATGCAATTTATCCTCATAGTGAGATATCTGCATTTTCTAAAATGTATGACTGTCTCTGCCCTTCCTTCAAACAACTCACAGCAAGATGAAACATTGCACAACATCATATTATATACGGTATCTAACATGATATACTCAATGTTGTGTGTGATGTGTTATTCTGCCTGTGTGGTGGGAGGTGTAGCATGCATGCTTAAGGCTACATTCTGAAAGTAATAACTTATTTATAGATCCCAATGCGTCAGCTCGTAAGGAATAGATATTGCCCATTCTTGAAACATGACTTCGTTCAAACCCAACACACCTACCCAGAGATCTTCACAATTCAGGACAGAACCATGTTTAGACAGTCCACACAGTACAGGCTTGATTCATGTGAAACATTTGTGTACGTGTCGAGGGAATAAAATATCTGGATAAAGCGAAACGCCTGCTGACACTACCATGATGTGTGCATAGAAGGCAAACGGCATAATCTGCAGTGCAATGGTTGTGAAATAGAAATTGAGTGGTCATGCATGCTTGCAAATACATGTGCAAATGTGTGCTTATGTGAATGAGTGTACATGTGTACTCCATCTCGACTGTCAATGAGAAATGGGGGTCTTGTCACATAGGCCATTGGGTCATACCATGGTGGGAGATTTGGATAAAGCATCAATACTCTGGATGCTTGGCGGCCATTGGATGACTGAGCATGGTATGGAGATGGGAGACAGGAAAAGGAAAGCTGCTCTAAAACTGTTTCCGTTAGAACAGGCTTTGGTAACCATGGCTACCGGCGCTGAGACACAGACCACCTCAGAGCTGTTCAAATAACTACTTAGAATCTCGATCACGTTATTTTCATTGAGGATTAGCTGGATAGTGTTAGTGAGCAATGGGGGTAAATGAGAAAAAGATGGAGAACAAGAAAAAGGGAAGAAAATGAAAGGCTCCACGGGAGAGTGGCGTGTGGCGGCGTGCCGGTGCTGGGGTTTTGAGGCTCAGCTGTTGGCAGGACAGGGGCTGGAGGATTTACAGAGCTGTTGTCTGGATGCCTCTCCTGTCCAGACTCCCCTGGCGGTGTCCTCTTTCCTGCAGACTGGTTTATTGGCTCCCAGGGCCACCTGAGTTCCTCCCCGTCACTCACTGAAGGCACTCTGACACCCCTCTCTGAGGGAGACACAGGCCCCAGCCAGAAACAACCCCTATAGGCCCCATCACATTAAGCACTTGTGTAGTTATGAAACGATTGGATAGGAATAAGCAATATGGTTGTAGGTCCACCTTACCTGGCTTCTGAGATTAATTTCAATTGTTTCCATAGGCTATTGCATAGACCTATCCAATATTTTAATATCTATACATGAAGTGCCTAGGCAGTATGGGATGTTTCTGAACCAGACCATAGTGTAGAGCTCTGTCTGTCTGCCTGCCTGTCTGTCTGTCTGTACACATGGCCCCTACTGTCCCCAGTTATGTGGGCGTAATACACCAGTACACCAGACAGCCCAATAATAGTCATATGTTCTCTACTGGGGGGTCATTTTCACTGGGCCATGCCACACAGTATATCAAATGTTCATGTAAACTTAAAGGGAAAGTTCAGCCAAAAACACTTCTGGGCCCTTTATAACACTTTCCTGGTCATTTGTCAGTACCCCAGGCAGTTTTTAGGTGCATTGCTTGAGTATTTAGACGTAGGTAATAAGCTGATTCTACCCCCGCCTTCCCCATAGAAACGCCATGCAGCGTTAAAGTCCATCATAAATACCTCCCAAACACACCTCTCTGACCTCCCATGACCGCAATAGTCCTTCTAATGACTTTCTCTGCACAATTTTTCAGCTAACCTATTTCAGTAGGCACATTTTTACCAATACATTTTGTTATTTTGGTAATGAAATCCAGGAAGCAGAGGAATGCGTGTCACGAGTAGAGACCTAGGTCGGGACTTCCGAGGTGGGTGTGGTTGAAGGATGTAAACCATGATAATTTGAGTAAAGAATGTCAGATCGAAGAGGACATTGGAGACCTGCTTTATTTTCAGAATGGTAGTGTTGTGCCATTTTGGTTTGAGCCAGATTATACTGAGGCTGAGTTGTTCCATTTGCGACCTAGAGAGAGACAGGAGTGCCGACCGCATTATCTACCAAGAGAATTCTCTTTGATTATAATCACAGGCGTGTATATCCCCCCCAAGCAGACACCTCGACGGCCCTGAAAGAACTTCATTGGACTCTATGTAAACTGGAAACCACATATACCGAGGCTGCATTTATTGTAGCTGGGGATTTTAACAAAGCTAATCGGAAAATAAGGCTCCCTAAATTTTATCAGCATATCGAATGCACGACCTGGGCTGGCAGCATTCTGGATCATTGCTACTCTAACTTCACCGACGCATACAAAGCCCTCCCTCCTTTCGGCAAATCTGACCACAACTCCATTTTGTTGCTCCCAGCCTATAGACAGAAACTAAAACAGGAAACGTCCGTGCTCAGGTCTGTTCAACGCTGGTCCGACCAATCTGATTCCACGCTTCAAGATTGCTTCGATCACTTGGACTAGGATATGTTCCGGATAGCCTTAGACAACAACATTGATGTATACGCTGATTCAGTGTATACATCAATTAGCAAGTGCATCGGTGATATTGTACCCGCGGTGACTATTAAAACATTCCACAAACAGAAACCGTGGATTCGCGCAAAACTGAAAGCGCGGACTTCAGGTTTTAATCATGGCAAGGCGACCGGAAACATGACCAAATAAAAAAAGTGTAGCTATTCCCTCCGCAAGGAAATCAAACAAGCTAAGCATCAGTATAGAGACAAAGTAGAGTAGCAATTCAATGGCTCAGAAATGAGAGGTCTGTGGCAGGGTCTACAGTCAATCATGGATTACAAAATGAAAACCAGCCCTGTCGCAGACCCCGACGTCTTGCTCCCAGACAACTAAACAACTTCTTTGCTCGCTTTGGGGACAATACAGTGCCACTGACACAGCCCGCTACCAAAACCTGCGGGCTCACCTTCACCGCAGTCAACGTGAGTAAAATATTTAAACGTGTTAACCCTCGCAAGGCTGCCGGCCCAGACGGCATCCCTAGCCGCGCCCTCAGAGCATGCGCAGACCAGCTGGCTGGTGTGTTTACGGACATATTCAATCAATCCCTATCCCAGTCTGCTGTTCTCACATGCTTCAAGAGGGCCAGCATTGTTCCTGTTCCCAAGAAAGCTAAGGTAACTGAGCTAAACGACTATCGCCCCATAGCACTCACTTCTGTCATCATGAAGTGCTTTGAGAGACTAGTCAAGGAACATATCACCACCACCCTCCCTGACACACTCCAATTTGCTTACCGCCCCAATAGGTCCACAGATGACACAATCGCACTGCACACTGCCCTAACACATCTGGACAAGAGGAATACCTATGTAAGAATGCTGTTCATTGATTACAGCTCAGCATTTAACACCATAGTACCCTCCAAACTCGTCATTAAGCTCGAGACCCTGGGTCTCGACCCCGTCCTGTGCAACTGGGTCCTGGGCTTTCTGACTGGGGCCCCACAAGGGTGCGTTCTCAGCCCTCTCCTGTTCTCCCGGTTCACCCATGACTGTGTGTCCATGCACGTCTCCAACTCAATAATCAAGTTT
This sequence comes from Oncorhynchus mykiss, assembly GCF_057628025.1. Classification (NCBI taxonomy): domain Eukaryota; kingdom Metazoa; phylum Chordata; class Actinopteri; order Salmoniformes; family Salmonidae; genus Oncorhynchus; species Oncorhynchus mykiss. The sequence continues at coordinate 68,335,000 of NC_143022.1, forward strand.
GCAGACGACACTACAGTGATAGGCTTGATTACTAACAACGACGAGACGTTCTACAAGGAGGAGGTGAGGGCCCTCGGAGTGTGGTGTCAGGAAAATAACCTCACACTCAACGTCAACAAAACAAAGGATATGATCGTGGACTTCAGGAAACCACAGATGTGTATAGGGAGTGGAAACCACTCCCTATACACATCGACGGGACAGTAGTGGGGAAGGTGTAAAGTTAAGTTCCTCGGCGTACACATCACGGACAAACTGAAATGGTCCACCCACACAGACAGTGTGGTGAAGAAGGCGCAACTTCCTTTCATTCTGATTTCCTTTCTTGAAGACCAATAGTAAGAACCTCCGTCCCATCTTTTGTAATTATCCATTTTAGAACCATGAAGAAGAGTATCTATGTGGAAGACCTTTGCACTAGCACGAAGTAGGTCTTTGTTTTTTTTTATACTTTTGACATTAAACACATTTATTTGGCATTTTAATTCCGAGACACCAATCGTTGTTTATGTAACAATAAATAAACAAAGTTTTTAATGCATTTTAGGTCATTTAGGAAATTCAGCATTTTTATATACAAATACAGGAATATAAATAATCAAACAATGGGCCTAAAATCTGTCTGGGGTACTGACAAACAAACAGCCAGGCAAGTGTTATAAAGGGCCCAGAAGTGTTTTGGGTGAAGTTCCCCTTTAACAGAGAGAGCACTAATTGTTTGAGTTCATGGTATCTGCTAGTTTGGCCTAGTACAGGGGTTTTCAAACATGGGTCTGTTGCCTCTAGAGGTACTGCAGGGGGTCCACAAAATGTCTGCATTTTATGTCTCTGCATCAATGCTAACTAGCGTTAGCACAATGACTGGAAGTCTATAGGAACAGTTAGCATGTTCATCCGACTCTGGGGAAGTAGATAAAGGGCTTCATTGCAAAAATGTCGAACTATCCCTTTAATATGGAGGAAATTTGGAGCAAATTTTTTTTCTGTAGGCTATAGAACATTTTTATGTGGGCCATCTAAGTGGCAATTTTCTGGATGGAAAAACAGTTTTCTGTGTTTTTGTTTCAGTGTTAACTTAAATGACCAAAATCAAATAGAAAGCTTGCATAAAAGATATTGAACTAACTAAAAAATAAAGAAACAGGCATTCAGGCCACATGTCCAGTGATTTTGTTATAATGTTTGAGCAGAGGAACACAGCATTATCCATTAAAAAAAATACATAGAATGGCAGGAAATTAGCTATAAAACTGCAAAATTGTCTCTCAGCTCATTGGCAAACTGTGTAGAATTGTTGGAAATGATCTTCAAAATGTGTACAAAATATTGAAATTGTCTACTAATTCTATTCATTTTAAAATGTTGGTTACTTCTACTTTCCATTATAATTCCCCTGATGATAAGACAAGATGTGATTTGTTTTGTTTTGTTGCTAACATATGATGGGTTGCCAGTTTGCCTGGGCATGAGTCCCTGGGAAAGAACGTTTGAAAACCCCTAGCCCAGTAGGCCTATCCCACTGGGCAAAAACTGTCGGAATCAACATTGCTACATGTCATTTCCACCCCCCAAAAATCTATGTGATGACATTGAATCAACCTGGAAACCTAATTGGATTTGCAAAAAGTCCTCAACACAGGAGTATTTAGTCTTTTTATCATCCAACTTTTAACCTATATTTTAAAATATTGTTTTATTCACATTAGTTGACACCTCAACCAAATGTAAATCCAAACTAGACATTGAACTGACGTCTGTGCCCAGTGGGGATGTGTAAAGTAAACCACCCCTGGGGATCTGGGTTAAGAATTTCCCCTCTACAATGTGGCTACGTGACCTGTGACCAACCAGAGAGCCCCAGAAGACTCTGAGTCGTCCCCATTGACACCATGGGTGAGAAAAGACAGAGATGGCTTTATAAACTATTGAATGAATGTTAAAAAACAGCACACGAGTGACTGACTGTTAAAAGATGAATACGCACAGCACTATAGTGGAGTTCTCTCTCTCTTTCCTTTGATTTCTCGTTCTCTTCTCCCTCATATATGCAGTACTGACAGTCACTCAATTAGTCATGTCAGCTGACAATTTTTAGATTGGTAAGTTAGTCTAGCCAGCTATCTAAACTTGTAGTAATCACGGCCGAATATCACCCGGGCACGAAGGGCATGTGCCCAGGGGCCCTGACCTCCAGGGGGCTCCCCATTTATTTTGTAAGTCACTCTCCCTCAGATATCATGAAATGACAAATCCACAAAAAAACTATATTTTGGTATATCTTTCATTTTGCATCGTCATGATAATGTGTCAGGTGAACCTTTGCTTCTTGACAGTCCATTATCTTTAAAACGTGACTGCTGACATGCAAAACATTTTGGGACTGAATCAACAGTGGACTAATGAAAAAAATACCAAAAGATTTTTGAGTGTAGTTTTGTGTGAGGTATTCCTTTAACAAGGTGTAAGTCTTAGCAAAATGGGTAGAATTGCAGGAAATTAGCTTTAAAAACGGCACAGTTTTTCTCTCTGCCTCATGGCAAAATGAGTAGAATTGTATGACATTTTTTATAAAATTGCTAAACTTCTCTCTGCCCTGTAGCAAAATGTGTACAATTGCAGAAAGCTTGCTTTAATACTGCAATATTTCCTAACAAGTAAATGTGTAGTATTTCAGGAAATTAACTTTATAACTTAAATTATAAAGTCTCTCCATCGTCAAGAGGGGGGCCACTAAAATGCTTTGCCCTCGAGGTGGGGGGGGGGCTCCCCAACTAAATCTCGCTTAGGGCCCCCAAAAGGCTAGGGCCGGCCGTTCACACACACACACACACACACACACACACACACACACACACACACACACACACACACACACACACACACACACACACACACACACACACACACACACACACACACACACACACATACACACACACACACACACACACACACAAGAGTCGGCAGGATAGTGGGGAGTTGGGTTACATTCCTTCCATCGGGGCTGCGATTCTACCAGCCAGGTCACTCCCAGTTCAGTCCCAGGAAACTGTGAGGGAAGAATTTCCCCTGTGAGTCCATACTGGACAAAAAAAAAACAGGCAGGTAGAGGGATTGTCGGTTTGGTCCAGAGCTTCATCTCCTCGTCCCAGTGGTATCTGGGTCCAACTCAGGGTTCCACAACTTATTGGACATTTCTTGGGATATTGTAGCCACTTTGAGCTATGGGTGAAGACAGTTCAGCTGCCCAGACCCTGAGAGGCATCTCAAGACACATCACATCAGCTGACCTGTGCACCCAGTCACAACCTATTTAGCATGACCATCTTACAATCTTTAAATATGCATCACAAAGACAAACAGATGTTACAAAAATATCAGTATTTCCCCATAGAATTCATTTAGACCATATCTGTTTCAGAGAGAAAGACACTTTTATATTCACTCATTTTCCCAATAGTGATGTGATAAAACAAATTTAAGTCAATAAAAACCATACCCAATAACTGGTGAAAAAATACCGGAAATAACAGAATCTCCGCCAGTCTCTCTCCTGTCCTTTCTCTAATTCCATTTTTTCTGTTACCTACAGTGTGTTTAGTTTATCCACTGAGTTCTTTCCTAGCTGAAGGAGTCGAGATGGATCCAACAGCGCTTTGGCGTGGTTGTCTCTCTGGGGGACTCTACAGTACATCACCCAGCCTGGTTAGGTGAAGGACTCACCGTCACCACGCCAATACAGAGAAACTTTCCATCCACTGCCGCTATACCGTTCTTAGACAGACAGACAGACAGACAGACAGACAGAGACAGAGACAGAGACAGAGACAGACAGACAGACAGACAGACAGACAGACAGACAGACAGACAGACAGACAGACAGACAGAGAGACAGAGACAGAGACAGAGACAGAGACAGACAGACAGACAGACAGACAGGCAGACACACACACACGTACACACACACACACACAGAAAGAACACCCCTGCCCGATTCCCGGTTCAACCCGTACCAACCAGCTGTAAGTGGCCAGGGCTCCATGAAGAACCCTCCACTGGAGGTCCCCTGACCTCTTTGGTACTGGGGGTTTGTAAAGCCCCCTCCATCTAAAACCCACCATACTCTCCACCTCACATACGCCCTGCCACTGATGTGCCTTCACTCCTGTTAGGCTTCTAATGTTCCTTACCTTGACCCAGAGGTTGTAGAGGGCTTTACCTCCCACCCCTTCAAACTCCCCCAGGCTTGGAGTGTTAAATTCTAACAAGTCCTCCAGACCCCTTGCCAGTCTCCAATCTCTGCCGTCACCTGCAGTGGCGGAAACATTGGTGGCCCCTTCCCCTTTGGCCGCTCAAACACCCCCCTTACCGGCTCAGACAGTGCCTCCTGGACCTCCTCCAGGAATCTCTCCAGCAGCTTAAAAGACGTTATTCCTGTTTGTTGTGCCAGGACTTCCGAGGTTTTCCACCCCTCCTCTCCCAGCAGTCCCCAGGTCACCCAGCCTTTGTAAACTCGCTGCCATCGGTTGCCTCTGCAGGGTGGCCGACTGAACCGATCGCCAAGGGACGGCTGGATTGTGGAAGATAGGCTCCTCCCACACCCACAGCCCAGGCTCCACATCCCCTTCTCGTGTGGGCCTTAGCAGCTGCCAGGCCCTCTTCACTGCAGAGTAAAAATCTGAGAGACCTGCTGTACTTAGCCTCTCCAGCTTCATGAGGAACAGCTGCCGGTTCAACCCTAATCCGCCAGCTCTCCTCAGCAGTGCGCCTGCTGGTTCCCTCCAGCCGACATCAGTATGGTACAGAAGTCTCTGCGCCGCCTTTAGTCGGAAAGCAGCCACCCTGCTCTCCTCCTTCGTGAATGGTCATATACAGCACTGCCGCCCTCAGCCAGTGATGGCCCGACCAGAAAAAGTCCACCAGCTTGCATTGCAGGTCTGCGAGCAGACCGGCAGGGGGGTTGAGGACAGCCAGTTTATGCCACATTGAAGATGCCACCAGGTTGTTGATTATCAGCACCCTCCCTCTATATGACATTTGGGACAGGAGCCACCTCCACTTGGCCAGTCTTGACACCACTGCCTGTGACAGCCCCTCACAGTTTTTCCTGACCCACTTCTCCGAGCCCAGGTACACCCCAACACTTTAAGCCCTTCACAACACCCCTGCAAACCCCCTAGAAGCTGAGGAGGGGCCCTATCCTCCAATGCCCCACATAACAGAGCTTTGCTCTTGCCCCAGTTTACCTTAGCTGACGAAGCTCCCTCGTACACCTTCAGACTGGTCTCTAGTGCCTGCATATCCTGACCATCCCTGACCATCCCAGAAACATCATATGCATATGCTGACACTGCTATGTCTGTCACCACACCCATGCCTGTCCAGCACACTCCCTGCATTCTCCTGCGTAGCAGGCCCAAAAAGGCTCAATGGCTAATGTATATAACTGCCCTGTTAGAGGGCATCCTTGTCTAATTCCCCATCTCACCCAGACTGGCCTACTGAGCCCCCCTCCCACCTTGACCATACATGATGCCCCAGCATACAACAGCTTCACACAGGTCAAAAAACTCTTCCCAAACACAGACATCACATTAAACAGATACCATGGTCCACTCTATCAAAAGCCTTCTCTTGATCTATAGAGACCAGTCCAAAGTTCACATTAGAACCTCTCGACATGTCCAACATGTCCCTGATTAAAAACAAGTTGTCCGTGATTGAGCTTCCCGGTACACAATATGTTTGGTCCTTGTGTACTATCGAGTCCAGATGGGACTTCAGTCTGTTAGAGAGGACTTTAGCAAATATCTTGTAGTCCGCACAGAGTAATGCCACAGGCCTCCAGTTCTTAAGTTCACACAAGTCCCTTTTTTTGGGCAGGAGAGTCAGATCCGCCCGACGGCAGCTCATCGGCAACTCTCATACCCAGACGCATTCACGCAACACGCAAAAGTCCTGTCCAAATATTCCGCAGAATTTTTAATAAAACTCCACTGGGAGTCCATCGACCCCCGGTGCACGACTGGGAGACATCTGGTTTAAGGCCTCTGCCAGTTCATGGGACAACAGAGGAATGTCCATTTCATCCCTCTGTGCTAGAAAGAGCAAATGGAGTCCTGCGAACAACAAGTCCTATACGACGCCGAATAAAACTTCACAGTCCGCTCCCTAATCTCCCCCACCACAGAGGTCACCCGCCCATCAGACAGCCGTAGACCATGCATACCCTTGGCTTCACCGCTCTGTCTTTCCAAACCAAAGAAGAAGGAGCTGGGAGCATCCATCTCCTTGATCGTGGAGAACCTAGCTCTTACAAGTGCTCCCTTTGCTTTAACCTGGAAAAAACTACCCAGGTCCCTACGTAATTCAGCTAAATTAGCCTGAAGGCCTACATTGCCTTGCACTACAATCTCTACTTCCATCTCACTAATACAACGCTCTAGTTCTCCCAATATTCTCCTAGCCTCTGAGGATGAGAGAGCTGTATACTGTTGACAGAAAAGCCGAATTTGGACTTTCCCCACATCCCACCATTGACTCAGAGACTCATACTCCTCTCTTCGCTGCCCCCACCTTTCCCAAAAGGTCTGGAAACCTGAGCAAAAAGTGGCATATTGTAAGAGCTTTACATTAAACTTCCAATAGGATGCCTGCCGGGGCCCTAGTGAAATAGACAGCCGAGCCATGGTTATGTGGTGATCTGAAAACCTCACCGGAAGAATGGTAGCGCCCAACAGCCTATTGCTCCGATTAAGTTGGGCTGTTAAACCGATCAAGTCGGGCTGCACTCACCCTAGCCCCAAAAACCTTCACCCAAGTGTACTGTCTTGTGTTGGGATGTTTAGTTCTCCAAACATCCACTAGGTCAAACTGATTAATGATGTCCCTTAACACTGACACTGAATGAGGCTCTTCCCCGTTTGTCTTTCGTAAAAATCCATTGTACAGTTCCAGTCCCCGCCGACCACCAGTGTCTCCTCAGGTGCTACATGTGAGAGTTCCTGTCTAAGACACCCAAATAGAACTCCCCTCTCTCTCACTGTGCCTTTCCACCAGAGCCCCCAATCGACTTCACTCAACACATCACTATGCGTCTCCTGCAGAAACAACACCTGTACTTTTTCTTGTTTTACATATTCACCCAACATACTCCTCTTTCCCACATCTCTGGCACCATTTATATTGAGCGAGCCTACCCAAAGAGTCTCCATAAGAAGTGGGAGAAAAGCCAGCAAAGAAAGAGACCAATAGCAAAGCTCAAAAAGCCCCAGTGCCAGAAATAAACTATACATCTAAACAAAGTCTGAAGGTCGACCCTTTCGCACTGTTGTGACCCACTTCCTCAACCTAAACTGTTTCCTGGGTGAGAGGACTCCATGCCCCTCATTTTTCATAGCATGTTGTGCTGATCTTACAAACTTTCTCAGATCAGAAAAAAAGCCTTAAGATGAACTTTTTTCCCCTTGGTCTCATTCAGGAACCTTGTCAGTTCCCTCAACGTGTACTTTGACCCTTCTGCTTGACTGGCTGTCAGCTCCGGACCCATTGAAGAGGAGTCTGAAAAAAATTACTCCTCATCGTCCTCTTCCTCAGACTCACTTTCCTCCTCATCTCCATCTCCCATCCTGACCACCTGCCCTTCCTCTCTGGCCCTTTCCCCCCAAGCACCAGGCTTGTGATGTTCCTTGGTGCCTTTGACCACACCCTTTTCCCTTTTCCGCTTGACCACACCCTTTTTCCTTTTCCTCCTCCTCCCCCTAGTCTCTTACACTTCCCCACTATACTCTCCTCAACCACTAGCATAACCTGACTAGACCCAGCCTTCATCTACGCCACCATCCATAGCATGACTATGCCCAGCCTCATCTACACCACCATCCATAGCATGACTAGGCCCAGCCTCATCTACACCACCATCCATAGCATGACTAGGCCCAGCCTGATCTACACCACCATCCATAGCATGACTAGGCCCAGTCTGATCTACACCACCATCCATAGCATGACTAGGCCCAGCCTGATCTACACCACCATCCATAGCATGACTAGGCCCAGCTTGATCATCCATAGCATGACTAGGCCCAGTCTGATCTACACCACCATCCATAGCATGACTAGGCCCAGCCTGATCTACACCACCATCCATAGCATGACTAGGCCCAGCCTGATCTACACCACCATCCATAGCATGACTAGGCCCAGTCTGATCTACACCACCATCCATAGCATGACTAGGCCCAGCCTGATCTACACCACCATCCATAGCATGACTAGGCCCAGTCTGATCTACACCACCATCCATAGCATGACTAGGCCCAGCCTCAGCTACCACACCATCTCTTTTTTACATTTTTTATTTATTTATTTAACCAGGCAAGTCAGTTAAGAACAAATTCTTATTTTCAATGACAGCCTAGGAACAGTGGGTTAATTGCCTGTTCGGGGGCAGAACGACAGATTTGTACCTTGTCAGCTCGGGGGTTTGATCTTGCAACCTTCCGGTTACTAATCCAACGTTCTAACCACTAGGCTACCCTGCCGCCCCGTGACTAGGCCCAGACTCATCTACACCACCATCCCTGACATGACTAGGCCCAGCCTCTGCTGTCTGCATCTCAATGCCCCCTACACGTTGACCTCGATTTCTCCCACTGGCGCTTGTGCCCTCACCTTGTCTACGGCCTTTATGTGGGCACGCAAAGCTCTTATACCCCAAATCCTCACACTCAAAACACTGTAGACTATCTGTGCTAGCAAACCCTGCGTAGAGCCCTACGTAGAGCCCTCCCCATGCTTCACTTTAAAATGCACATTTAGCTGTTGCTCATTGTTATTCAGAAACACAAACACTTGCCTCCGGAATGAAACAACGTGCTTAATGGCATCTGTCTGAAAACCTGCCGACAGTACACGAAAACCGCTAGCACACTTACCAAAACGACTCAGCTCTTTCCTGATTGGGATCATCCGTAATGAACGGAGGCAAATTTGCAACTACCACCCTTGTCGAAGGGGTAGAAAGAGGTGAAATTGGCACCAACACACCCCGTACAAATATTCCACTAGCAATTAGCCTACCAACCAAATTTGCTCTTTGCATGAACACAACCACAGCTTTGTTCATTCTAGAAGCGGAATGTATAAATTCAGCTCCTACCTGTTCACCGACTGCAAGCAGAACCTCCTCCACTTTCACTCCATTCTCAGGAACACACCTGAATCCATGTCGCAACGACATCCTCCGGGCTAGACTGAGAAGCCATCGCACACACCACACCTTCCAAACCCCAGGAAACTAACTCTATCCTCTTCCACCCTAACTTTGAAAAAAACCTGTGCATACCGCTAAAACAAATAGTGCATTAACCCTCCACCACAGAAAATAAAATTGAAAGAAAAGACCAAGGACAGAATCAAGAAAGTTAGTTAGGACAGAGCCTTCCACACCAAACACTCGAACTCCAAAAACTCCCAGCATGCACTGCGAGAGAGAGTGAGAGACAGACGGATTGACGGGCAGGTGAGCGGATACATAGGCAAATTGAGTCAGTTGTTTAGGCCAGTGGTTGGGAACAGGAAAGATCAATGTGGGATCTGTAGAGCACAGACATACATGATGGTGAGAGGAGGCTCAGGCATCATTATGTCCTCAGAGACAATGAATGCACACATCCTTTTTTAAATCCAAGGAATCAAATGAGGCCTTTTTACATAAAGAGACATTTGAACAAGGAAAGGGACATTGTCAAGATAAGATCTTGAAGTTTATTCATTCTAACATGGATTTTTTGGGCAATTCAACAAGAGCTTTTCCATGCGAAAGCTGATCAGGTATTCAGTGGGTTTCATAATCCAGGTATCATGAGCAGTGTATAAAACCTCACAGGGGGTCATGCACGCTTATTGCAAGTTGTACAATGCATTATAACTGCAACATAATGCATTATTCCTGCAGGCTATGAAGTGTTACCCTTTTTTTCTGGGAATACAAACAATCCCTAGTCCCTACTACACCCTTACATGTCACCTCCTCAGATGTTATGTTTCTGACTCTTATTAATAAGTGCTTTGACGAGGATGACAACATCACATGGAGGTGAGATCAAATGTCCAATGATGACACCATTAAACAAGCAGGTTAAATGGGGATGTGCTACTTGAAGACTCTCTTGTACGTGTACACACAGACACACCTGTACAGCTCCTGTGATGGCCCATACCATATAAATGTAAAGTATAATTTCTTTCGCTGAGTATAAATTGACATCGCTTGCCCACTAAAAGTTGCTGAATCGGCCTACATGCCCCCCTGTCATGACTTGGGTATATTTGGGACTCTGCCCAGTGTCCACTCATGTGAAAAGGCCATTCTTCTGCACTGGCCTGCGCCGAGTTTAGCATCATGGGAATGACTGCCAACACTGTCATACCAGCTCAATTCCCATGAGAAAACATTTGAGTTGAACCAAATAAAACGAACGGAAGGGAGTAGGGTCGTTTGAGATAACATGTTGAAAGAAAGACAGAGACGTAGCTATGAAACTGTAATGTTTTACCTACAGCCTAATAAGTCAGGATGAGAGAGGACAGGAGAGTGTGCTGGGGAGGGAGACGAATCTGTACCAAAGAGCAGTCTCCCTAGCACACGCTCATGGACAGACGGTAAAGGTTGTGTTGCCACCTAGTGGACATAGGCACCATTGCAATTTCACTCAGAAAATGTCACTTAGTTTGTTTTATATGTCCTACTTGCACTTCAGTAATATTGTAAAGAAGTGAATGAATGCACACATCCTTTTTTAAATCCAAGGTAGATTATGGTATTATGCTCGATTGCATATAAAGAATAAACATGATAAATTAGAATACAGGATAGACATTTTCTATGAACATCATTTTCAATGGAATCAATCCCATAGACAAGCATAATGCTTTAATTCTTGTGACTCAGTGAGCACTTTGTCACTTTCGGTCTGCCTTGAGTAAATCTTGTAGCCCATGACCTTTTGTGACCTTACGTGACCTGAGAAGATACTTGAGGAAAGCCATAGCCAGGTAAATGTAGAGGTGGGTGGGAATGGCATGTGATGTCACGGCTAGACACGGTGGGAAAAGCAACAGGTAGCTCAATGTATGCTAGCGTTCCTGACTGTAGCATCACAGACCACACCTGTGAAGATGGCCCAGGTTAAGTCACCCGTGGATGGTGTCAAGAGTCAGCAGCAGCGTGCAGAGATGTACTCTGATATTACCATCGTCAGCTCCAGCGCAGGTTAGTCCAAATGCTATTTTCTGTCAAAATTCTATTGTATCAGTCAAAATTGTATGCTGAAGTTACGTTATTAATAACAAATTATACATGGTTGTAGGCCTTTAATTTATATCTTCATGATTTAAGTGTAAATATCATGAGTTAATGTTGTAGTATTAGCCAATTGTTTTCATTCAAATATTTATATGAAAATGTACTGGAAAATGTAAGTCCTTTATATTTCTAGACTTTGAGGAAAATGATTGAAAGAATAACAAACAAACAGAAATGTAAAATATAAAATACTATTTTGGCCAGTTCCCTGTTCCTTATGTCTGTTTGCCATCCAGCGTAATGTGAACAGCCAGTCAACTATGTCAACCAATTTGACAAATTAGTCACTGTTAGCTATTGTTAACTTAATCTCGGTCAAATCCCCATGTCTCTGGTATCTCTTTCTCACGAGATTGAATTTGGTCAGCAAAGCCTCGTGGCTATTAGGTTGCTCGAGGTTGATGGGAAAGATAAAGTCATGTAATCCCTATTTTTTTTTTAAAAGGACATTCATCAGTGAAATGTGTCCTCACAAATTTGGGTGACTTCCTATGTGGTGAACGTGAAACACAAGTAGGTTTATAGGCCTGGCCAGCCTACCTCATGAAAGGTGAACTAGAGCATAATCAAGAAACTCAGCCACAATTTACTGTTCAATTCAAAGTCCTCACCCACTCAACCTATTCTTATCCCGCCTACAGATGTGGGCAGCCCAGCCAGAAAAGGCCCATTTGACAGTATGGCCCTAGGCCTCAGCAGGCGTGGGAGAGCCTACCCATCCCCAGCGCGCAGGCGCCATCGCACCACCTTCAGTCACAAGCAGCTGGACCAGCTGGAGATGGCGTTTGGACAGAACCACTACCCCGACATCTACTGCCGTGAGGAACTAGCGCGGCTCACCAAACTCAATGAGGCACGCATACAGGTCAGTGGGCTTGGGCCTATTTATCCGTACACCGGGATTTCATACATTTTTTATCCTGGGTGGGAAAGTTGATAATAATTGCAATGTCTAACTCAAACAGTTTTCATTTACAAAGGAAAGGCCATGACATACAGTGGGGCAAAAAAAGTATTTAGTCAGCCACTAATTGTGCAAGTTCTCCCACTTAAAAAGATGAGAGAGGCCTGTAATTTTAGGTACACTTCAACTATGACAGCAAAAATGAGAAAGAAAAAATCCAGAAAATCACATTGTATGATTTTTTATTAATTTATTTGCAAATTATGGTGGAAAATAAGTATATGGTCACCTAAAAACAAGCAAGATTTCTGGCTCTCACAGACCTGTAACTTCTTCTTTAAGAGGCTCCTCTGTCCTCCACTCGTTACCTGTATTAATGGCACCTGTTTGAACTTGTTATCAGTATAAAAGACACCTGTCCACAACCTCAAACAGTCACATTCCGAACTCCACTATGGCCAAGACCAAAGAGCTGTCAAAGGACACCAGAAACAAAATTGTAGACCTGCACCAGGCTGGGAAGACTGAATCTGCAATAGGTAAGCAGCTTGGTTTGAAGAAATCAACTGTGGGAGCAATTACTAGGAAATGGAAGACATACAAGACCACTGATAATCTCCCTCGATCTGGGGCTCCACGCAAGATCTCACCCCGTGGGGTCAAAATAATCACAAGAACGGTGAGCAAAAATCCCAGAACCACACGGGGGGACCTAGTGAATGACCTGCAGAGAGCTGGGACCAAAGTAACAAAGCCTACCATCAGTAACACACTACGCTGCCAGAGACTCAAATCCTGCAGTGCCAGACATGTCCCCCTGCTTAAGCCAGTACATGTCCAGGCCCGTCTGAAGTTTGCTAGAGAGCATTTGGATGATCAAGAAGAAGATTGGGAGAATGATATATGGTCAGATGAAACCAAAATATAACTTTTTCGTAAAAACTCAACTCGTTGTGTTTGGAGGACAAAGAGTGCTGAGTTGCATCCAAAGAACACCATACCTATTGTGAAGCATGGGGGTGGAAACATCATGCATTGGGACTGTTTTTCTGCAAAGGGACCAGGACGACTGATCCGTGTAAAGGAAAGAATGAATGGGGCCATGTATCGTGAGATTTTGAGTGAAAACCTCCTTCCATCAGCAAGGGCATTGAAGATGAAACGTGGCTGGGTCTTTCAGCATGAAAATGATCCCAAACACACCGCCCGGGCAACGAAGGAGTGGCTTCGTAAGAAGCATTTCAAGGTCCTGAAGTGGCCTAGCCAGTCTCCAGATCTCAACCCCATAGAAAATCTTTGGAGGGAGTTGAAAATACCAGCAACAGTGTGTGAAAACCTTGTGAAGACTTACATAAAACGTTTGACCTCTGTCATTGCCAACAAAGGGTATATAACAAAGTATTGAAATAAACTTTTGTTATTGACCTAATACTTATTTTCCACCATAATTTGCAAATAAATTCATTAAAAATCCTACAATGTGATTTTCTGGATTTTTTTTCTCATTTTGTCTGTCATAGTTGAAGTGTACCTATGATGAAAATTACAGGCCTCTCTCATCTTTTTAAGTGGGAGAACTTGCACAATTGGTGGCTGACTAAATACTTTTTTGCCCCACTGTACTTACTATCCATTGTCCTATAAAATGGTTAAATCTCAAATTCAACCCAGTTAAGTTAATTTTTTATTGTATTTCACAGGTATGGTTCCAAAATCGCCGTGCCAAATACCGCAGGCAGGAGCGTGCGTCTCAGAAGCTTTTGCCAATGGCCATGATGCCAGGGCACGGGGCACTGTTGGGCAGCATGTGTGTTCAGTCCACAGGGTTGACCCGTCAGTACTACCCTCACTCCCTGGCTCACCATATCCCCCGGTTCCCTTCTATGCTGCCCTCAGGTGGTTACTCCCACTCCCACCACCCAGGCTCAGCCAGCCAGTGTTCCTGCCCCACAGTCCCACCAGAGCCACAACCCCCCCGCCAGCACGAGGAGTGGTACAGCCCACTACGGAACATTGGAGCCCCACCCAGCAACCTGGCCACACCTGTGTTCTCCCTGACCTCCATGCCTGCTCTAGACCCTGGCTCTCACTGGAACTAAAGAAAGAGTAACTTCTACGTCGGGAAGTAGACAAGCTCTTATAGGCTGTGTCTCGAACAACTAACAGTTATTCATTGCACCTTAGATTAGATGACAAAATATAGTTTTTTGTATCTATACAGTGATAGCTAGTAACTAGAGAACAGGAAGAATTTAGAGAATAGTGAGAATGACTAAACTCCTTCTCCCATTGAATACCTGACGTTGCATGTTTTCTTGAAAGTTCAGGGTAGCCTAACTGAGAGAAAGACATTTGCGGGTAGTCTTGAATTATCCATATAGATGGTCTGAAATATATACTATACATCTTTCTAACGCCTTTTATATTTTCACAGTAAATAAAGTAGTGTGTATTGGGAGTGATTTGTTTGTTTAAATGTTAAATTGATGCTAGAAAGGTTTTGTATCATTTCAGCCAGTAGATTTGAAAGTAGCGTTCACAAGTCAAAACGGGTCCCCACAATTGTATACAACGTCATCCATTTCGTACAGTGCCTTCAGAAAGCATTCACACCCCTTGACTTTTTCAAATTGTGTGAATTTAAAATGTATTTATAGATTTGTTTTTGTCACTGGCCTACTACACACACGACCCCATGTCATAGTGGAATTATGTTTTTAAATATTCTGACAAATTTGTTCAAAATGAAAAGCTGAAATGTTTTGAGTCAATAAGCATTCAACCACTATTATGGCAAGCCTAAATAAGTTCAGGAGTAAGAATGTGCTTAACAAGTCACATGGACTCTTTGTCCTGAATACAAATGGTTATGTTTGGGGCAAATCCAATACCATACATTACTGAGTACCACTCTCCATATTTTCATGCATAGTGATGGCTGCATCATGTTATGGGTATGCTTGTAATCATTAAGAACTGGGGAGTTTTACAGGATAAAAAAAATTATGGAATGGAGCTAAGCACAGGCCAAATCCTAGACGGAAATCTGGTTCATTCTGCTTTCCAGACAATAAGGTGCATTTCCCTTTCAGCAGGACAATAACCTAATACACAAGGCCAAATCTACACCGGAGTTGCTTACCAAGAAGACAGAGTATATTCTTGAGTGGCCGAGTTACACTTTTGACTTAAAGGGATACTTGAGGATTTTGGCAAGGAGGCCCTTTCCCCAGAGTCAAATGAACCATTTTTATCTCTGCGTGAGGTTTGAAGGAAGATGCTAACTAGCGTTAGCGCAAAGTCTATGGGTATCTGCTAATTATCATAACCTACACCTCAGACAGATCTGCACTAACATGCACTCAAGAAGGCTGCAGTATGCGAATGCCACTGAGACATATTCAACATAAAACAAAAGAGAAGACATTCATATATTTGTTTATTGCAGCATATTACAAAGACAACACAGTTGCATGTGTCTACTACTCTTGTCATTTTATAGATTTTAATAACACATTTCTATTCAAGTAACCTGTATTCACCGAACAACCTCACTGAATGATGAAATTAGAACTCTTTTGTAACAAATAAAGTTTCAGTATTCATTTGGAAGTATTATAAATGGGTTGAATATAGACCTGGGCCTTATAGCATAAAGACCTGGTAACCTAATGATCTGTAACTGTTTGACAGCAATGGAGCTCAATTGGAAAGAATCAAGTGTGGTCTAACTACACATAATGTAACATCATTACTTCAATAGCATTTATAGCAACATAACCCTGCATTCTACTTATAGCACATCTGTACAATTAAGTTAACCCTTCAGTATTCCTGTCACCCAGAGGTCTCACTGTGCTATAAGTCAAAGTGAATCCAGTGATGAAGAAATCACAATGCGCACCACAACACATCTTCTGTATTAAAATTTGGATTCTGTTCATCTCAAGTATCAGCCCTGCTGTAAGCCGAATTGTGCGTTCAGGTTGGTGGGTAACAGACTATGTAAGGGATGTAAAGTACGTGTGGATCAGCAGAAAAATGATTTGTGATTAACTGTGTCTGACCAGAACCAAACCCGTACCAAGTGTGGCTTTTATGTTACCTGAGTCGCATTCGGTTCGAACAAATGGGAGAAAGCGTTTTTGAAAACAAGAATGAGCAGTAGGACTTAGCCCAGGTATTACCGCCTCCGTTTCTAAACACTGTCTTCCATTTTGTTCCAACTGAAAGCAGGCCTGTTCATGGCTCGTTTCTGAGCGTCAGACAAATCCTCCAGACCTGCTTTGCCATTCCCACACTCCCACATACTCTGTGGTACAGTATACTGCATCCGGGCTGTAACATTCCCACTATGAGTAAATAGTACAAGAATGGTGCAGTAGTAGTAAAGGCCACTCTTAAAGTTAAGGACCACAGGCAGTTGTCATAAATGGCCTAACATGATTGGATGCATAAATATCAAAACCTTTGGTCCATAATCCTGGATTTTATACAGCAAAGCAGCACTTAGGTAAATACCTGCTCAAGAATTTCATTCTAACATGACTGAACTAGTTTAGTTGCTAGCATACAGTAGACACAATTGGCAGTTTAATAATTACAGTAATAATTGAATAATCTACTGTGTATATATATCAGGGCTGGGCAAACCTTTCAATCTGGCCCACAGGAGTTTTGAGTAAAACCCATTTATTTTGTTTTGGGGGACGGGGGTTAAAAACTGCAGGTCACACTTGAACTTCTAAAACTAGATAGAAAGTATGTAGAAATGATAACGGACCTAAATAGTTTCAAATGACTGCCCTTTTTCTGACCCGCAAATAAGTTTTGACAAACAAAAATTGGTCAAAACAAAATCTGTGTGACCCTCCGTTGAATTTCGAAAAATCCCAATGTGGCCCTCAAGCCAAGACGTTTGCCCACCTCTGGTATAGATGCTGTCTGGACGGATGAAGGATAGTGATAGCCCCACAGAGAGCGTGAGACATGGACACCGGCTCAGGTAAATTAACGTTGTGTGGTGGAGAAAGTGGTGTGGTGGTGTGCAGTGCACGGAGCCAGACCCCAATAGTTAGGCACCGTCTCTCCTCTACTCCAGAGACCTGGCAAACTCGGCGTAGTCTATGTACCCGTCGTTGTTTTTGTCATTGTCCCTCAGAACATCATCTATAAGGCTTGTGAGGTCCTCCTCTTTCATAGGCTGGCTATCCTCTCCTTTTTCCTGCAGAAAATGTGGAAACATGGAAGTGCATGAGTGTGTAGATGAATAAAGTACATACAGTATGTGGCATCATTGGCTGATAATATCTTTTTATTTATTTTTTACATTATGTTTTTCCTTTCACACATACCTCTTTGTGCACATGAGTGATGGCTGTGGCCAACTCCAGCCCATCCAGTAAGTTGTTGCCATCATAGTCGTGCATCTTAAAGTAGTGCAACTGCAGCTCCTGCGGCGACATATCCGACTCCGGCTTGTCAATCACACCTTCCAGATGCTCCATGATGTGTCTTAAGAGGACATAGGAGAGACACTGCTCAGTGCATTAAGCATGCACACATTGTCCGCCAAATGATCGGTAAAGCTTGGAATAGAGCAAACTATTTAGATAGATAGATAGATAGGATTACTATCTATCTATCTATCCATCTGTACTTCTTCTGTTGCAAAGCATTAAAGAGCGGAGGATCCTAATGAACACAACCCTTTACTCACTCTCTGTCATGGACCATGTTCTTGTCCAGGTGCATGTTAGGACGGTGACTCTCCGGTGGGTGTTCGTGGGCTGCCTGCTCATGTGAACGAACAGACAGCAGAAAGCAGGAGACCAGGAGTAGCCAGCCCCACACCACGCTCCTCTTGCTACTTACTCTTAACACCATTCTGGGCTGTACAGTAACTACACAGATACAGACACAGACAGAGAGCGTGAGCAAGGGACATCATTTTAACAACAAAGTTCATCAAAGCTGAATAATATGAACAATGGTTGCAAGCAAGGTGAAGGCACAGAACAGCCAGTGTCGCTCGTCACTGAATGGCAAGAGCTTTTACTAGAAATAGGTGATCCATCTATGAGCCCATATGTTAACTTTTGGAAACACATACGTGGCAGAAGAATCAGAAGATTGATCAAATGGACTTGAAATATTTTCTGGCAATAAAAAGCTTCATTGTTTTCAGTGATATGTTATTATATGTACAGTTCAGAATTTCAATCTAGCTAGTGATGTTGTTGATAGACACATGGCTGGCTAAAGTTAATAATACTTGCACTTAGTTGGTTTAAGAACATCAGTTAGTTTAGCAAGATCATTCATTTGGTGATAACAAGCACACCGTAATGGAGCTGCAGCGATATGAATGATTAAAATGCATACTCACCAGTTGACAAACAGACTTGGAATAGTTCGCTTGTAAATTAACTACATGTATTTTCTTCAACCTTTTTGGGCATTACTGTGAGCCGTAGTCACCTTTCAACTCACGGACACGACAGCTAAATTCTGATTGGATATCGGCATTTTGCGTCAGAGATTTGTAGGCGTGAGGTAGCCAAACCCAGACACCTGTGCAAAACAGGAATGTGAATGTAGTTGTTCACTGGGTATTTCGTTGAATTTGTTAAGTAAACACATTTGACAAGCAAATATCAACCTTTCATAGGGAAAATGAAGCCACCAAATCTATTTTCCGAATATTTGACGGTGGATTACCAATAGAAACTTATCCTGACCTAAACATTAGTTTGCTGTGTAGCGAGTCAAGTGTTTCGAGCTGTCGTTTTCCAATGTTTTTGTGAAAGACCGATTTAGCAGCCGTCCTGGGAAACTATGCCATCAAAAATGTGTTCTACCATCATGTCAAGGTCTATTAAATAATGTATTGTATTCTTGACAAATAGTCATTCAGATAATTGTTTGCCCCACCACGTTCTCCCTAATAAGGCACTCGCCAATTATATGTGTACATTTTTGTATTCCGTTTGTAACATGTACAGTGTTACATTCTTTGCCAATGGTTTTTCAACAGCTGAGACCCTCATAGTCACGCGTTACCATACAATGATGAATTGTCTGAGCAGACCATATGGCAGGTGTAGGCCTAGCTACCTTGAGCCACAAAACCTGAAAGTTGGGCAATGAAAATAGTTGACAATTGACCTTTTAAATACAGTAGCCTATTTAGGATTTATTGAGGGATTGGACATACACTGCGGTAAAAATCCGGAATAATAACTTGCCACCTGTGCGTCTCTTAGATCCACAGTTTGAACTTTACTGTTGTATCTATACCCTCTGCACTCTAGTGGGCTATTAGCGCTAATCCCAGGAATTGATCTAGTTAGGGAAAGCTTTTGAAGGGAAATCTAGGACGGTTATCTAGGGCAAAAGGCACTTCAAAGCAAAACGTTTTCAGCAGCCTATAGGCTAGCTAATGTGTTGCTTCTACAGTATTACAATGTAGGGTAAAGAAAAATAATAATTCTACAAGAATTGATTTTCCCCCTAAAATAGTTTAGGTGTGTAGACTATTATATGTTGACTGGCTATAAAGCAATCATAAGCTACTTCATTAAATTGTTATTATGAAAAATAAACAAATCTGAATCTGCAAAAGTACACACAAATCTCCCAATCTCATCCTCAAACTGAAGCACCTGTCCTACAGTAGCCTCTGAGTTGGTATACAACTCGTTAACAGCATTGCTTTTTTTAATTGTGTGTGCTAGTCCACATTGACTGATTGGTATTTAAGAATAAATGATGATTACATAATATTTTGACATGTCCACCCAAAATGTTAATGAGGAGGGACGTTCGGGCAGCCGCACATGCTCATAGATGGCATTACACTTTATTCATGATTTGTTCGCCAGTCCGCAGTTACTCCCCGGGTATCAGGGGAGTACGTTCACCGAGACAGATCGGGATCTAGAGCGGGCATGGCATCCAATAGGGTCTCTTTCTCGCAATACCGTCTGGAAGCGGAGATCGACCGCTACAGAGCAGAGTGCCAGTGGGACAAGATACCCACTATCGTAGAGCAACTCGTGGCCGCCAGATTTCACGAAGACGGTGAGTGATAACTAACTACCTGTTGGATTCTGGTATAGGTTTCTTTTTCCTGACTAAGTTTTTGTCACATGTCCAGACAGGGATGGCAATAGTTCCGCATGAGTTGGACTTTGTACTCTGCAAGTAAGCGCTTACTCTGCAAACAATGAAAACTAACAGCTTTAGGTATGCCCAAACTGCAGTAGCTTACAATTCGAACAACTACATTACACCTCTCAATGGACAATGTTTAAAACACAGAATATATTGTAGTGAAAATGTATTATCTGATTGTCACTATCACTGTAATTTGTTCATTTTAAAAAATTATTTTCCATGTATTATAACACACCACTCAAGCACATTCACCAGGAGTGCAGTCTATATATTCAAATCTACTGTGTACTCAGTCTGAAGTGGGTAGCCAAATGTAGCTACTCACCTCATGTCGTTAAAGTAAACATGGGGTAAGGTGACATGGCTCACGACCTTCCTGCGTGTCACTGTTATTGTGTTAATGACCAAATCTTGTCATTTGATGTCATTTGATCAGCCAGATGGAACTTCCACTGCCCACCTGAGACTGTTTTCACCATGCCTGCAGGTGTACAGAACTTCTAAATGTGTTATGCCAGAGTTTGTAGAATTCAAGTCATCCCTAGCTGGTCTTCTGTTAAAGTCTGTCTTGATGTTGACAGTTTGCCCATAGTTTTGCCATTCTTGATTTTGCAACAACACTGTCCCTAGTTGTTAAAAAAAATTATAAGTGAAATGCTTGTGTTTCTAGCTCCAACAGTGCAGTAATATCTAACAATTCACAACAATACATACAAATCTAAAAGTAAAAGAATGGAATTTAGAAATATAGAAATATTAGATCGAGCAGTGCCGGAGTGGCATTGACTAAAATACAGTAGAATAGAATACAGTATAGATATGAGATGAGTAAAGCAGTGTGTAAACATTATTTAAATATTTTTAAAGTGACTAGTGTTCCATTATTAAAGTGGCCAGTGTATATAGGGCAGCAGCCTCTAAGGTGCAGGGTTGCGTAACCGGGTGGAAGGCGGCTAGTGATGGCCCCACCAAAAATCTGGGCTAATAATGTAAGAAATAACACACACACAAAAAAAAAGAATACTGCAAAGTTACTTAGGAGCTAGAAGCAGAGCTGCCCTATCTGTCGGTGCCGACTACAAGTTGCAATTCAAGACCAGGGTGAAATCACGATCAGTCTCTGACCAGGACGTTTTGAGATCAGAACAGTGTGCTGAAGATAATGTACAGTGCCTTGCGAAAGTATTCGGCCCCCTTGAACTTTGCGACCTTTTGCCACATTTCAGGCTTCAAACATAAAGATATAAAACTGTATTTTTTTGAGAAGAATCAACAACAAGTGGGACACAATCATGAAGTGGAACGACATTTATTGGATATTTCAAACTTTTTTAACAAATCAAAAACTGAAAAATTGGGCGTGCAAAATTATTCAGCCCCCTTAAGTTAATACTTTGTAGCGCCACCTTTTGCTGCGATTACAGCTGTAAGTCGCTTGGGGTATGTCTCTATCAGTTTTGCACATCGAGAGACTGACATTTGTTCTCATTCCTCCTTGCAAAACAGCTCAAGCTCAGTGAGGTTGGATGGAGAGCATTTGTGAACAGCAGTTTTCAGTTCTTTCCACAGATTCTCGATTGGATTCAGGTCTGGACTTTGACTTGGCCATTCTAACACCTGGATATGTTTATTTTTGAACCATTCCATTGTAGATTTTGCTTTATGTTTTGGATCATTGTCTTGTTGGAAGACAAATCTCCGTCCCAGTCTCAGGTCTTTTGCAGACTCCATCAGGTTTTCTTCCAGAATGGCCCTGTATTTGGCTCCATCCATCTTCCCATCAATTTTAACCATCTTCCCTGTCCCTGTTGAAGAAAAGCAGGCCCAAACCATGATGCTGCCACCACCATGTTTGACAGTGGGGATGGTGTGTTCAGCTGTGTTGCTTTTACGCCAAACATAACATTTTGCATTGTTGCCAAAAAGTTCAATTTTGGTTTCATCTGACCACACATGTTTGGTGTGTCTCCCAGGTGGCTTGTGGCAAACTTTAAACGACACTTTTTATGGATATCTTTAAGAAATGGCTTTCTTCTTGCCACTCTTCCATAAAGGCCAGATTTGTGCAATATACGACTGATTGTTGTCCTATGGACAGAGTCTCCCACCTCAGCTGTAGATCTCTGCAGTTCATCCAGAGTGATCATGGGCCTCTTGGCTGCATCTCTGATCAGTCTTCTCCTTGTATGAGCTGAAAGTTTAGAGGGACGGCCAGGTCTTGGTAGATTTGCAGTGGTCTGATACTCCTTCCATTTCAATATTATCGCTTGCACAGTGCTCCTTGGTATGTTTAAAGCTTGGGAAATCTTTTTGTATCCAAATCCGGCTTTAAACTTCTTCACAACAGTACCTCGGACCTGCCTGGTGTGTTCCTTGTTCTTCATGATGCTCTCTGCGCTTTTAACGGACCTCTGAGACTATCACAGTGCAGGTGCATTTATACGGAGACTTGATTACACACAGGTGGATTGTATTTATCATCATTAGTCATTTAGATCAACATTGGATCATTCAGAGATCCTCACTGAACTTCTGGAGAGAGTTTGCTGCACTGAAAGTAAAGGGGCTGAATAATTTTGCACGCCCACTTTTTCAGTTTTTGATTTGTTAAAAAAGTTTAAAATATCCAATAAATGTCGTTCCACTTCATGATTGTGTCCCACTTGTTGTTGATTCTTCACAAAAAAATATAGTTTTATATCTTTATGTTTGAAGCCTGAAATGTGACAAAAGGTCGCAAAGTTCAAGGGGGCCGAATACTTTCGCAAGGCACTGTATACTCCAGTCACAGACTTGGTGTCAGAACACACCACCAGAGACGGGAGAGGAGTGTTTGCAAGTTACTTTTATTGCCATCCAGTGACTTCAGTTTTAGGCTCCCCTGGTGTTTTTTTCTCCCTTCTCTCAGGGGCTTGTGGGAAATTATGCTATGATGGATTGGGCTGGGTTTATTTTGTGTCCCAAAGCAGCTGACCCCTGACCATGGACTCCCACTCTGCACTCAGCCCACCAACCCCTTTCACTACTCTGAATTCTGTCCTATTTCCCTGTGCCCTCCTCCAGATGACTACGGGACGCTGTTATTGGCAGAGGCCCTGCTGGAGGAGTGTCTGCAGGACAACCTGAGGCTGTTACGCAATGCTACGCCTTTGACGGACATCAACCAGCCCAAACTGTCCCGGTCAAAGGGCTACCTCAACTCCATCCTGAGCAGGGGGCTCCTGGGGGTCAGTCTGAGCATCTCCCCTCTGTGTCACCTCCCTCTACATCTTACTTCCTCCTATTCTACTTAGCTTTCTATCTCGTTAACTTGTTTCACCATGTTTCCAGTCAGTCTATTCTTTATACAGTGCATTTTTCCACATTTTGTTACGTTACAATCTTATTCTAAAATTGATTATATTGTTTTTTCCTCATCAATTTACACACAATAGCCCATAATGACAAAGCGTAAACAGGTTTTTAGAAATACTGAAATATCACATTTACATAAGTATTCAGACCCTTTACTCAGTACTTTATTGAAGCACCTTTGACAGCGTTTACAGCCTTGTGTCTTCTTGGGTATGACGCTACAAGCTTGGCACACCTGTATTTGGGGACTCTGCAGATCCTCTCAACCTCTGTCAAATTGGATGGGGAGCAATGCTGCACAGCTGTTTTCAGGTTTCTCCAGAGATGTTCGATCGGACTCTGGCTGGGCCAATCAAGGACATTCAAAGACTTGTTCCAAAGCCACTCCTTTCTTTGTTTTGGCTGTGTGCTTAGGGTCATTGTCCTGTTGGAAGGTGAAACTTTGCCCCAGTCTGAGGTCCTTAGCGCTCTGGAGCAGGTTTTCATCAAGGATCTCGCTATACTTTGCTTCGTTCATCTTTCCCTTGATCCTGACTAGTCTCCCAGTCCCTGTCACTGAAAAACATCCCCACAGAATGATGCTGCCACCATCATTCTTCACCGTAGGGATGGTGCCAGGTTTCCTCCATACGTGACACTTGGCATTCAGGCTAAAGAGTTCAATGTTGGTTTCTTCAGACCAGAGAATATTGTTTCTCATGGTCTGACAGTCCTTTGGGTGCCTTTTGACAAACTCCAAGCGGGCTGTCATGTGCCTTTTATTGAGGAGTGGATTCCATCTTGCCACTGAACCATAAAGGCCTGATTGGTGGAGTTCTGCAGAGATTGTTGTCCTTCTGGACAGTTCTCCCATCTCCACAGAGGAACTCTGGAGCTCTGTCAGAGTGACCATCGGGTTCTTGGTCACCTCCCTGACCAAGGCCCTTCTCCCCTGATTGCTCCGTTTGGCCAGGCAGCCAGCTCTAGGAAGAGTCTTGGTGGTTCCAAACTTCTTTCATTTAAGAATGATGGAGGCCACTGTGTCCTTGGGGACCTTCAATGCTATTGAAATGTTTAAGGTACCCTTCCCCAGATCTGTGCCTCGACACAATCCTCTCTCGGAGCACTAGGGACAATTCCTTCGACCTCATGGCTTGATTTTTGCTCTGACATTTACTGTCAACTGTGGGATCTTATATAGGCAGGTGTGTACCTTTCCAAATGTCCAATCAATTGAATTTACCACAGGTAAAGATGATCAATTGAAACAGGATGCACTTGAGCTCAATTTCGAGTCTCATAGCAAAAGGTCTGAATACTTATGTAAATAAGGTATTTCTAATTTGTATCTTTTATAAATGACCAAAAAAACAAAAAAAACTGTTTTTGCTTTGTCATTATAGGGTATTGGTTGTAGATTGACAAGGATTATTCTAATTTTTAAAATCAATTTTAGAATAAGGCTGTAATGTAACAAAAGTGGGAAAGGGCAGGGTTCTGAATATTTTCCGAATGCATTGTATACAGTATGTACCTGTTTTCTCTGTTACCCTTCACTTAGCCTCTCGAAACAGCCATCGTGTTGTGTCTCTCTCTCTCTGTATGTCCCCACATAGCCCAGGCACTTGAACGAGGCTCTTCTCCTGATGGCCAAAATACACTATGTCCAGGGTCATTACCGTGATGCCCAGGGCATGTGTGCAAGGGTGGGCATAGACGAGCTGACGGGGGACGAGCAGCCCGTCTACCACCTGCGTCTGCTCGCAGAGGCCTTTGTCATCAAAGGTACCAATCCTTTCATAAGCAAATACTGGGTGGTATGATATATGGAAAACGCATAATGTTTAACCGGTGTGGTATTTAGTTATGGAAATTTTTTAGAAGACAGACTAAGCATTCTGTGTTACCTGAAATGTTGACCTGAATATGACCTATATCAGGGATGTGCAACTTTGATGGGGGTGAGGGCCACAAAAAAAGCTGAACTCATCATTATTACTTAAGCAGTAATGCCCAAGGGAGTGTGGTATATGGCCAATATACCACAGCTAAGGGCTGTTCTTAAGCACGACGCAACGCAGAGTGCCTGGATATAGCCCATAGCCATGGTATATTGGCCATATACCATACCCTGAGATGCGTTATTGCTATTTTAAGCTGGTTACCATCTTAAATTAGATCAGTAAGAGTAAATGTTTTGTCATACCCGTGGTATACGGTCTGATATACCACGGCTGTCAGCCAATTGATCCGAGGGCCTTCAAAATTGTGCGGCCTGCAGGCGCCAGTTGCCCATCCATGAACACTCAATGCACAAACTAAAGGAAGGACCAGGGCCTATTTTCATAAAGTATCTGAGTAGGAGTGCTGATCTAGGATCAGGTCCCCCCTCTGTCCATTCATTATAATCTACATAGCAAAACTGATCCTAGATCACCACACCTACTATGAAACGCTTTATAATTACAAGCCCAGAGCTACAAATGATGATTATTTCAATCAGGTATCTGGTTTTAGTCTCCGTCTGTACTGTGTAATGATTACATGGATCTCAAATATGATTTGCATACTGGCATTACTCTCTCTCCCACGATTTAGACAAAGAGACAGCCAAAGCCTGCAGACTAGCACGTTTCCCTGAAAAACACTCAAGTTGAACAGCACTGTGCATAAATGTACTTAATGATCTACAGTGCCTTGCGAAAGTATTCGGCCCCCTTGAACTTTGCGACCTTTTGCCACATTTCAGGCTTCAAACATAAAGATATAAAACTGTATTTTTTTGTGAAGAATCAACAACAAGTGGGACACAATCATGAAGTGGAACGACATTTATTGGATATTTCAAACTTTTTTAACAAATCAAAAACTGAACAATTGGGGGTGCAAAATTATTCAGCCCCTTTACTTTCAGTGCAGCAAACTCTCTCCAGAAGTTCAGTGAGGATCTCTGAATGATCCAATGTTGACCTAAATGACTAATGATGATAAATACAATCCACCTGTGTGTAATCAAGTGTCCGTATAAATGCACCTGCACTGTGATAGTCTCAGAGGTCCGTTAAAAGCGCAGAGAGCATCATAAAGAACGAGGAACACACCAGGCAGGTCCGAGATACTATTGCGAAGAAGTTTAAAGCCGGATTTGGATACAAAAAGATTTCCCAAGCTTTAAACATCCCAAGGAGCACTGTGCAAGCGATAATATTGAAATGGAAGGAGTATCAGACCACTGCAAATCTACCAAGACCTGGCCGTCCCTCTAAACTTTCAGCTCATACAAGGAGAAGACTGATCAGAGATGCAGCCAAGAAGCCCATGATCACTCTGGATGAACTGCAGAGATCTACAGCTGAGGTGGGAGACTCTGTCCATAGGACAACAATCAGTCGTATATTGCACAAATCT
Organism: Oncorhynchus mykiss; assembly: GCF_057628025.1. Classification (NCBI taxonomy): domain Eukaryota; kingdom Metazoa; phylum Chordata; class Actinopteri; order Salmoniformes; family Salmonidae; genus Oncorhynchus; species Oncorhynchus mykiss. Next base: position 68,362,191 of record NC_143022.1, read on the forward strand.
GGCCGTTATGGAAGAGTGGCAAGAAGAAAGCCATTTCTTAAAGATATCCATAAAAAGTGTTGTTTAAAGTTTGCCACAAGCCACCTGGGAGACACACCAAACATGTGGAAGAAGGTGCTCTGGTCAGATGAAACCAAAATTGAACTTTTTGGCAACAATGCAAAACGTTATGTTTGGCGTAAAAGCAACACAGCTGAACACACCATCCCCACTGTCAAACATGGTGGTGGCAGCATCATGGTTTGGGCCTGCTTTTCTTCAGCAGGGACAGGGAAGATGGTTAAAATTGATGGGAAGATGGATGGAGCCAAATACAGGACCATTCTGGAAGAAAACCTGATGGAGTCTGCAAAAGACCTGAGACTGGGATGGAGATTTGTCTTCCAACAAGACAATGATCCAAAACATAAAGCAAAATCTACAATGGAATGGTTCAAAAATAAACATATCCAGGTGTTAGAATGGCCAAGTCAAAGTCCAGACCTGAATCCAATCGGGAATCTGTGGAAAGAACTGAAAACTGCTGTTCACAAATGCTCTCCATCCAACCTCACTGAGCTCGAGCTGTTTTGCAAGGAGGAATGGGAAAAAATGTCAGTCTCTCGATGTGCAAAACTGATAGAGACATACCCCAAGCGACTTACAGCTGTAATCGCAGCAAAAGGTGGCGCTACAAAGTATTAACTTAAGGGGGCTGAATAATTTTGCACGCCCAATTTTTCAGTTTTTGATTTGTTAAAAAAGTTTGAAATATCCAATAAATGTCGTTCCACTTCATGATTGTGTCCCACTTGTTGTTGATTCTTCACAGTTTTATATCTTTATGTTTGAAGCCTGAAATGTGGCAATAGGTCGCAAAGTTCAAGGGGGGCGAATACTTTCGCAAGGCACTGTATTTCCTAATCCCCATGGTAGGAGTTATTATAGGCCTGTGATGACTATAACCGTGTATGGTTTTAGAAGTCGCCCTTTCTAGGGTGTCTGAATACAATCATAATAAATAAATAAAACCTTTGCTTGATTAGAGAGATCAGTAATCTCAGGTATGTTGATATGAATGTAGTGAAATCTTTACTCCAAAGGCACGAACAGACCAGTAAGATTGTCGAGTGTCTACCGGCCGAGAGTACTTAGCACCTCTGAACAGAGTGCCGGCAGGAGGACCCTATAACAGACCGAACCGCCAGCAAGCGAATGAATGGCAAATGAACGGCCCCCCTACCATACAGGCCGACAATCGGTCTGGTGAGTTTTCTCCTTTAGGCTGTGAAAGAAAGGAAGCGTTGGCCGTGTGATCATTTACATGAGGGAGGAAATTTGACTTGACAGATTGCTATGCGTTGATTCTCTTGCCAAAGGTATTGTTATGTGTGTGTGTCTTTGTGTCTGTTCGTTCTTCAAATCACTTCCTGGTTTAAGACTTCTCTTGGAAGTGATTACAAATCAAATGGGAACTTACTCAGATTTGAGTCCAAGTAATGCAGTAAAGATGTCTCTAGGGAACCATCTATATATAGTTGGACTGGAACTATGAGTTCTGTTAGGCAGAGTTTCCACATGAACACACACACACACACACACACACACACACACACACACACACACACACACACACACACAGTGAAACAGAGGGCGTTGTACATTGTCACACACAACACACTGCTGGTCCATGTCTGGATAATTGTGTTTGAGAAGCGTCACATCATCATCATGAGATGCATTACATTCAAACCAGTCATAGCTTCCTGGCCGTAGACACGTCAACGTCATCACAGTGTCTGCTGCTTAGATTGAAGGGAAGATTTCATGAAGCAGCCTTGTTGATGTCTATCATTGAATAAACCATAATGGACTATAAGTAATGTTAGTAGAATAGTACTAGAGTCAAGCCAATATGCTTAAAGAGAAGATCTGATGGGGATCACTCAGCTATGTACAGGGCTTGACATTGCATAGTTTCTCAACCTCCTTCCAAGGTTTCCATTATATTGTTTTGTTACTGTTATGAGATAGGAATATTTGTTAGATGAGGTCTTGTCTATTGGCAGCTGCTCCTTATTTGATTAAGGCTGTTGTCTGGTCGTGTCCTCCCTGCCTCCCTGCAATCCTGGAGGTCTCGTCTCACTCTATTTATTTATACTAATAACCATATTCCCCCTCCGGCCATCTGTCCCAAGCTCATCCTCCCATACACTCATTGTCTCGAAATTACACATTATCCATACAAAACAAGCCGGCGTCTTCCTACAAGCAACAGTGCTATTTGTTTTCTGTGTCAAATGTCTTTCTTTCTTTCTTTCTTTCTTTCTTTCTTTATCCCTCTGTATCTCTCTGTATTTCTCTCTCCCCTCTCTCTCTCTCTCTCTCTCAGGTCTGTCCCTGGACCACCAGGCAGTGTCAGCTGCCTCCCGCGTCCGTCTGTCTGAGCGAGAGGAGGAATGCCTGTCCTGCTACCTAAGGGCCTGTGACACAGCTCTCGTTTACCTGCAAGAGCTCGATAAGGTGCGTGTGTCTGTGTGTTTTTGCTTGTTTTTTTGTGTTTTTTTTTACCCCCAATGCAGATAATACATGTTATTTCATGATACAAAGCGGCACAAAACCACTTGGTGTATGTGTTTACCAACTGAAGTTGTTACTGTGTTGGCAGATGGTGGTCACCTCTAGTTCTAAATTAGGTAAGGCCAGTTTGGCCCCTCCACCACTGGACATTGACCTGGGCTTCTTCCAGCAGGCGGCGCTACAGAGCGCGTACCTGTGTCTGCTACATAGGGGGTGAGTAAATGGTCCGGTAGAGCAGTCAAAGATGGTGGAAGCTTCGCTCTCTTCCTGTCTGGAGCAGTGCGTTGTGATTTCAGCCACAGCAAGTGGCACTTTTGTTTTTGACCAGTAGGTTTCAGTATTGCACCTCAGATAGGACAGAGTCATTGTTTGTAGTGGCGGGATTGAGCTCCGGTGCGCCACTCATTGATGCGTAGATGGAGCAGCATGCTATGCTGCTGGCACTGACCAACAAGGCCCTAGGCACTGAACACCCTGTCTGTCTGTCCGTCTGTTTTGTCTGTCTGCATGTCTCTGTCTGTTTTATCTGTCTGTCAGTCACCTGGCCCAGGGAGCCCACCAGCTGCGTAGGGTCCTCGGGGTGGTGGAGTCTCGAGGCTCCCAGAGCTTCAGGAAGGTGAGGAGGACTCACATTGTCACCTAGTTAGCAGGACGAATCACTGGCTGTCTACCGGTATATGTATTTTACCTTTACGGCCTGGAGGTTTTCCTGACAACGCGACTTGACTTAGTCAGGAAACAGTCCTGGCCCTAGTTGTGCCCTAGTTATATTTTCCGGGCGCTGTATGGCATGTTTAATTAATGTGCCTCATAGGCTGCAGCGCGGAAGCTGGCTGAGGTGTTGCTGAGCTCGGTGAGTGAGGACAGCTACTGGGCCCCCATGTCCCTCCCACCCTCCGCCTGGCTGCAGAGAGAAGGGAACGCCGGGCCGAAGGACGCCATCTACCCCTCCTCCAAACCACCTCAGCGCTACAGTACTGACAGGTCTGTAGCTCTCCTCTCTTCTTCTTTTCCTTCCTCTCTTTCTTTCCCTCTGTCTCTTGCCCCCCCCCCCCACCCTTTCTTTTCTGTTCATGTGTAATTGCATTATTCCGCTGATATTGCTCAATCATTTAACTTCACCACTGGCTTGAGAGATCAACTCACATTCCCATTCAGGGAGAGATGTGTGTGACCCTGCTTGAACCGTTGAACCTTAAATAGTCCCAGAGCTTCGACAAGACAGACCTTCCTAGAGGCCCAGTCCACCATTCCGGTCATACAAAACCCACACGTGGAACATGACTTGATCTCACCACAGTCTGACTCCTATTGGCTCGGAACTCTGTGGACTCGTGTTTCCTGTGTGGAGTTTTTTAGAGGCTTTGTCAGGGACTTACCTTTGGCTGTTCCAGCGGATCTCATATAAGATCTTGTTGGTATGCGCCATCCTCAGAGGATATCGAATGCTGCGCCCCAAACAATGTGCGTGAGTGAGAGCACAAGAGCAGGAACGGAGAATGCACTCTGGGAAATAAGGTTGCTGTTGTTGTATGCCCGATTCGTTGTCAAGGGTTCCTCCTTTAGAAGTGCCCTGATAGTGTCTTGTAATTTTATCTTTAGTCGGTACGTCAGGGGATCAGCCAGAGAGCAGTCGAGATCGAAGGAGAGAGAGAGAGTGAGATGGTTCAACTGATTGGTGGGAGGAATGGGGAATGTGCCAGAGGAAAAAAGAGAGGTACACACGTGCTTACACATTTTGTGCACGTGCGGGTGAGAGACACCCGAGAGAGCGGCGTGCTGTGATACTGTTGGGGTGGTCAGAGGGTTGTGTTACACCACCAGCAGGTGGAGTGGAAACAGGACACTCCCCGTGATCTAGCCAACGAAATGGGGCTGTTGCGTTACTCGTCACTTCCTGCTCCTATTTCCTGTGTCTCCTCGCAGTGTCTTCTGTCCCCAGGACGTGGTCGAGGAGGCAGTCCTCCTGCTGCTCATCACAGAATCCATGGTGAGACATTGATTTTAAAAAGGCTTTGACAGGTGTAAGGCTAGCTTTCACTGGTCCCGTCAAATCAGGTAAAGGAAAGGACTGTAGCAGATTAGAGGCACTTCATAGGCCTACTATTGCAACAGACTTGTGTTGAATCTGATCCTGAATCTGTACTCTTCCCCCTATAGGCCAGCGGAGATGCAGTCATCAGCCGAGCGCCCGACCATAAGGAGGCGCAGGAGACCAGTCTGCAGGACGCCACCTCTGTCTACGACCTGCTGAGCATCGGCATGGCCAGGAGGGGGCAGTATGCCATGCTGTCTGAGGTGAGACTGCCTCGAAAAACACTGGAGGCTAAAGGGAGGATAGGAGATACTTCAACAGAATTAGCTCTAGACTGTGTGAAGGGAAAGCCCTTGCCTGGCAACTTTGTAATGCCCCTTGTTGTGTCATATACTTTCAAGCAGGGTTTTGTGCTCTCTCTTTCTCTGTCTTTCTCTGTATCCTTTTCTGTCTTTCTCCCCCCTCTCTCTCTCTCTCTCTCTTATTCTCTGTCTCTCTGGCTTACCCAGTCTTCTCTCTATTTGCATTCAGGTTGGCAGCCATTTTTCTCCAGGTGAATGAGAGTGAGCACTGGCAAACAGGTGAACCCTCTCACGTGTGGGGCCATGCAGGGCGCCACTAGGCTAGCTAACAATAGACGCTGGCTATGTCTGTCTGCCTGGCTAACTTCCTCCCTCTCATAGGTGTCACAGTGTGGAGCTTGCTAGTTAGAGCTCTTTAACTTAACCTCAAGCCCTCAACCTTCAACCTCACTCTTCTTCAACAACGTGTGTTGATACGTCTGCCCTGCGAGCTGAAATGCGTGTGTGCGTGCGTGTCTTGTGTGCCTGCACGTATGTATGTGTTCTCCAGTGCCTGGAGCGGGCCATGAAGTTCTCGTTTAAGGAGTTCCACCTCTGGCACCAGTTGGGCTTGTCACTCATGGCGTGTGGGAAGGTGAGCTTATCGTCGTATCTTTTCACACATACCCCACCATTCACATGCACAGACACACGCACAAGCGCGCGCACACACACACACACACACTTTCTATCCTACTGGCACCACTACCTGCTCGCAATCATATAGGCTCACTCATCCTCTAAATGTTGCTGTGAGGTTGCGTGTGCGATAGCGCTGACTGAGCGAGCGCTCATTGGGAGATGATGAGTAGTGTGACACAGATAGAAAGTTCTGGAATCTGAGTGAAACAGGAGGATTGATCTCCTCCTTTGCCTGGCTGCCTGCAGGACGAGGCGACTCTGGAGATCAATGGAGAGCTCTGGAAATAGTCTGTTCCCTATAAGGATGGGGGGGGGGGCTTCAGTGTCATCAGATCCGCTTCTTTTTCAGGGCCAGCCGTGTGTGTGATAGTGTTTGTAGTGCATTGATGAATGGCCTATATGAATCCGTATCTGTGTTACTCTATATGGATAGTAAATGTGTGTGTGATCTATACTCCTGTTATATCACTTGACTACAGTATGAGAGTGTGTGTGTGTGTGTGTAAGCATGAATATGTGAGTGTGTGTGTGTCTGTGTTTTACAGGGTGTGGGCGCCGTGTCTGTGCTCAAGGAGTGTGCCAGGATGAGAGCCGAGGACCCCTCACTGCCCATGTTGGCTGCCAAAGTCTGCATCGGCCAGCTGCACTGGGTGAATGACACACACACACACACACACACACACACGCACTCTTTCTATTTCACGATACATGTACACAACATACCATGCATACCATCCATACAGGAAGTCTGTCACCATCCAGAATAGCTGCACCCATTATTCCACACTAACAACGCCCTACCCACCCCTCCACTGTGGTAGCCAGCCCAGTACTGGCTGTCCCGTTGATCCAGGAGGGGGGGGGGGGGGGGGTTGGTGTAGGATTAGGAGACGCGTGACGGCATGGCACATCTGTCAGTACAACAGAGGAGCTAGAGATCATGGGTGTCTCGAGAGACTAAGGCGCTTACAGCCGTAATCACAATAGGACACTGTGGGACCACAGAGCAACGAATGACAATACATCTGGACCCAATAACCGACCATGGAAACACATTTGCACTGGAAAGTCTGGGAGTCTGAGACTTTTGGGAGTGATTCGAGGACCTTTGAATCCTAGTTGGTTGGAGTGGAGTGACCAATATATATATATATATATATATATATATACATACAGTGGGGTCCAAAATGATTGGCACCCTCGATAAAGACGAGCAAGGACTGTATAAAATAAATAATTTGGGGAAATGTTGGACCTTTATACTGCTATCATTATTTTTGCTCGGAGAAAGAGATTTTGTTTAACAAGTATTATTGTAATTTGTTCCACAAAGAGACAGGGTTCAAAATGATTTCACACCCCTGTTTTCAATACCTTTCAGAAGCTCAGGATAATAGCACTGAACCGTTTTCTAAAATGTTTCATGGAACTTTGTTGATAGCATCCGTATTCCGAGAAAGAGAGGGATCGCAAGAGAGGAGGAGGATGAAGAGGAGGGAGAGGAGAGCTAGAAAGAGAGGGATTGAGAGAGAAGAGGAGGATGAAGAGGAGGGAGAGGAGAGCTAGAAAGAGAGGGATTGAGAGAGAAGAGGAGGATGAAGAGGAGGGAGAGGAGAGCTAGAAAGAGAGGGATCACGAGAGAGGAGGAGGATGAAGAGGAGGGAGAGGAGAGCTAGAAAGAGAGGGATCGTGAGAGAGGAGGAGGATGAAGAGGAGGGAGAGGAGAGCTAGAAAGAGAGGGATCGCGAGAGAGGAGGAGGATGAAGAGGAGGGAGAGGAGAGCTAGAAAGAGAGGGATCGCGAGAGAGGAGGAGGATGAAGAGGAGAGCTAGAAAGAGAGAGGGAAGGGCTTATGGTACAGGAGTAAGACAGGAGAGGGGGGATAGTCCCCCCCCCCCATACCTTACACCGAGTCACACAGCCCTGCTCAGCCACACTCTGACTGCAGCCTGGCGCTGTTTGAGGGGGGACTAATTTGTTAAGCATGAATTGCTATTTGTTAAAATCAAAGAAATCAGGTAAATACATCATTTTTCTCTCTCAACTCTATAGTGCGCTGTTCTTCACCTGAATCTACAGAGTCCTCCTCACACTAACCATACACTGCCTTTTAACACTATTCAATGTCATTCTTCCCTCGATGTCATTCTGCCTACCATACAGGCCTTCGGATACGAACTCTCTATACTATACGAATAGAAAAGCTCACTAAACAAGACAAACTGAACACGCCTTTAAACCCTTGAGCGCACAGTTGGTTCCATAGTAAGTACTTCAGCAGACTAGAGACTGTACTACTAGACACCCGTATTGCGTCTGACTGTTATCTCTGCGTGTGTGATAGCTGGAGGAGGCAGAGGCCCTGTCTCAGCGTGTGGTGTCCATGGGAGAGGAGGCTGCAGAGTTTCTGCCCCGTGCGTACCTGACTGTGGGGCTGTGCTGCAGTCTGCAGGCCTCTGACGGTAAGAGACATCACTGCGAGCTGCTGTCGAGGCAGGATAGGTTTCCTGTAACCTTCCTGTAGTCCCTTGTCCAGATACAGTGAGAAAACGCCACTTTACAGAACCCACTGAACTCACTTGTCCTGACGATCCATCGTTTCCCTTCCTAATTCCCCATCCCCATCACTCTTTGCCGTAACTAATTCAGAGGTAAACTGTGTATGGATGAATCTGAGGTGTTACTCGCGAACAGTCAGTGGTGCGAAAGACAGTAGAACTGTGCGGGGAAAAAAATACCACGAACCTCATTATAATCTACTATTAGAAAATGTCCACTAAAATGTCATGTTCTCCACTAATGGATTTGTCCCTCTGTACCTAATCTCTCTCCAGCCACTCTGAAAGCTCAGCGGGATGGGTTCAACAGACGAGCGCTGCAAAATCTGCAAAAGTATGTACCAACTGCCAACCTCTCTCTGTCGGTCTAGGTTGGTGTGTTTGTTTCTGTAGTCAGCGTGCGCTACAGTTTGTGTGTTTATTCTGCTTTGTCAGTGAGTGTGACCTCTCTACTGCAGAGCCTATGCACTGGACCCCAATGATGCTAAGATTGCCCTCTACCTGTCGCTCCAGCTGGCTCTTGTACGGCAGGTCAGTCAGCACGGCCACACACGCACTCACCATTAGGGCTCGTCTTAGTGGTTCTCCATTTTGGATCTTATGCCTCTCTAGTCCTTGGGTTTCTGTTCTTCACTGTGGGTGTGTGTGTGCAGGTGGCAGCTGCCATGGATCCCCTGCAGGTGGCTCTGTCTCTGCATGGGGACGACCTGCACTCTCTCCACCTGCTGACCCTGCTGCTCAGCGCCCAGAAACACCACCAACATGCCCTGGAAACCCTCACACTAGCCCTCAGTCAACACCCCGAGAACTTCAAGTAGTAACCCACTCTCTCCTGTAGTCTATCTGTCTGTCTGTCTGTCTGTCTGTCTGTCTGTCTGTCTGTCTGTCTGTCTGTCTGGTCTGTCTGTCTGTGAGACCAGCTCCGGTGTGTGTCACCCATACGGGTGCTCCGGACCTTTCTGTGGGGATAGGGTGTCTTACCACGGACGGACACACACACACACACACACACACACACACGCACACCGAAGGCTTTATTTAGACGTGCCAGACCGGGCATCTGCAGTGCGCCGCGGAGACTACCCTCACACACCTTTACCCTATTCACACTGCCGCACTGACTTTACCATGTAGGTTGGTGCTGCAGTACTCCCTCTCTGTTTGAGAAGCAGAAAATATTATGCAGTAGTAAACATACACTGACACCCTGCATTATACTCACATGTCACCATGCAATTGACCCGTGCCTCAGTGTTGCCTCTTTCTATTAGAAGAATATGGATATTTGATAGCCACGTGCCATTTATAGTAGGTTGCAGTACCACCTCACCTGAGCGTCTGCAACAACCATCTAATACACGTGTTCTTCACAGAACAACCATTTGGGGTCAGTGTTGGTCTCCATGATCTCAAGAAGAGGCAGAGAGGGACACAGCGAAAATAGATAAGAGATGCATGAGTGGGATATAGAGAAAGGGAACTAAAGAGAGAAGTGGAGTCAAAGAAGGACAGAGAAAATCAAACATGCAATTGATATTGTATTTGTGGCTGTATACTAGATCATCTAAAGCGTATATTGTAGCGATCTCTCTACCTCATATTCATATGCGTGCGCACGCACACCCACACACACACACAGACACACACACACACACACACAGACACACACACATCTTCTCCATAGAGACACTTGACTGCATTGACCCATTTAAGAGCTCTTTGCCAGGCTCAGCCAATCACAGCCCTCCCTGCGCCAGGAATGCCCATCACCCCGGTAACCATGAGGTCATATGGTGGAGGGAGCAGTCAACATCAGTTGTTTTTCCACTCAGTTGTTATGGAGAAATAGAGAATGGGTATTTTCAGCCCAGGCAGGGACACATACAGTGCATTCGGAAAGTATTCTGACCCCTTGAATTTTTCCATTTTGTTACGTTACAGCCATATTCTAAAATGTATTAAATTGTTGTTTTTCCTCAATACCCCATAATGACGAAGCAAAAACAGGTGTTTTTTCTTGGTGCAAATGTATTAAATTAAATTAAACTGAAATATCACATTTACGTAAGTCAATCCTTAAATTGACCAAAGTACTTTGTTGAAGCACCTTTGGCAGTGATTACAGCCTCGACTCTTCTTGGGTATGACGCTACAAGCTTGGTACATCTGTATTTGGGGAGTTTCTCCTATTCTTCTCTGCCGTTCCTCTCAAGCTCTGTCAAGTTGGACGGGGAGCGTTACAAAACAGCTATATTCCTGACTAGTCTCCCAGTCCCTGCCACTGAAAAACATCCCCACGGCATGATGCTGCCACCACCATGCTTCACCGTAGGGATGGTTCTCCCATCTCCACAGAGGAACTCTGGAGCTCTGTCGGAATGACCATCGGGTTCTTGGTCATCTCCCTGACCAAGGCCCTTCTCCCCCGATTGCTCAGTTTGGCCGGCCGGCCAGCTTTAGGAAGGGTCTTGGTGGTTCTAAACGTCTCTCTGAGTTCTACAGACAATTCCTTCGACCTCATGGCTTGATTTTGCTCTAACATGCACTGTCAACCGTGGGACCTTATATAGACAGGCGTGTGCCTTTCCCAAATTTGTTTTATAAAGATTACTATTATTAAAATAATTTTATTTCACCTTTATTTAACCAGGTAAGCCAGTTGAGAACAAGTTCTCATTTACAACTGCGACCTGGCCAAGATAAAGCAACACAGATTTACACATGGAATAAACAAACGTACAGTCAATAACACAATAGAAAAGTCTATATACAGTGTGTGCAAATGAAGTAAGATTAGGGAGATAAGGCAATAAATAGGCCGTAGTGGCGAAATAATTACAATTTAGTAAATAAATACTGGAGTGATAGATGTGCAGAAGATGAATGTGCAAGTAGAGATACTGGGGTACAAAGGAGCAAGATAAATAAATAAATACAGAATGGGGATGAGGTAGATTGGATGGGCTATTTACAGATGGGCTATGTACAGTTGCAGTGATCTGTTAGCTGCTCTGATAGCTGATGCTTAAAGTTCATGAGGGAGATATGAGTCTCCAGCTTCAGTGATTTTTGCAATTCATTCCAGTCATTGGCAGCAGAGAACTGGAACGAAAGGCGGTCAAAGGAGGAATTGGCTTTTGGGGTGACCAGTGAAATATACCTGCTGGAGCATGTGCTACGGGGGGGGGGGGGGGGGGGGTGCTGCTATGATGACCAGTGAGCTGAGATAAGGCGGGGCTTTATCTAGCAAAGACTTATAGATGACCTGGAACCAGTGGGTTTGGTGACGAATATGAAGTGAATATGAAGCGCAGTGGTGGGTAGTATAGGGGGCTTTGGTGTCGAAACGGATGGCACTGTGATAGACTGCATCCAAATCCAAATCATGTCCAATCAATTGAATTTACCACAAGTAGACTCCAATCAAGTTGTAGAAACATCTCAAGGATGATCAATGGAAACAGACTGCACCTGAGCTCAATTTCGAGTCTCATAGTAAAGGGTCTGAATACTTATGTAAATAAGGTATTTTTGTTTTTCATTTTTTAAATAAATTTGCTAAAATGTCTAAAAACCTGTTTTCGCTTTGTCATTATGGGGTATTGTGTGAAGACAAATGTAATCCATTTTAGAATAAGGCTGTAACGTAACAAAATGTTTTTTTTTAAGTCAAGGAGTCTGAATACTTTACCAAAGCGCTGTATGTGTGTAGAAATGATGCTGAAGATTTGGTTTGAGCAGGTTGTGTGAGGGTTTGTGCACGCGTGTGCATGCGAGGTGGCGCTAGTCATAGAATCTCTGCACCACTGTAGCACAGACACTGAATCCTTGTTGTTTCTCGCTCAGTTTCTGTCTTTCTTTTTCTCCTAACATACAGCTTTTACACTACAATACATGGACATTGATAATAATATGCGCGTAGACACTTATTACTGTAGTGTAAACACGCAGATCTCGATTCATTTCTCACGTCTCGTATGCCATGTCCGTAGGTAGCCTCTAAACACAAATGTCTATTCAAGCCACATGGTGCCACAGTTCATTTATTAATAGCAGACAGCAATTGGGTGAAACAGTTGACATGTGTGTGCAACCGATGTGAAATGGCTAGCTAGTTAGCGGTGGTTTCAATCGGAGACATCACTCGCTCTGAGACCTTGAAGTAGTTGTTGGCTTTTGTGGAGCGATGGGTAACGATGCTTCGTGGGTGACAGTTGTTGGTGTGTGCAGAGGGTCCCTGGTTCGAGCCCAGTTAGGGGCGAGGAGAGGGACATGTGGACATTGTTCTTATATTTGAGACATTTTATTGAGCTTTTACCTTAAAATGCAGTAATAGCCTGTTGCATTCTTTTTTTAAATCTTTCTGTCTATGTTTGAAATTTTAATCAGCCAGTAAACAGGCGAGCATTTCCAATCTAAATTGAATTCTATCTAGCACAGTGAGAGAGCTGTAGAAAGGGAAAGGGAGAGGGGGAAGGGAGGAGAGAGAGAGAGTAGTTTCACAGTTTGTTCTAAAGAGAATGATTAATCCCAGCCTTTGATTCTGCATTCATCTTGCAGGATGTTAGTGTGTGTGCGTGTGTGCGTGCGTGAGTGCTTACACACACACACACACCCAGGAGGAAGCCCACTAACACACGGCACATCACTCCACTACTAAACGCTGCTCGGCACGGGGGCTAATAGGAAACCCTCAGCCCCAACTGGCCCCACTGACAGGCGTATCCTTAACATCACATCCCTCAGCAGCAGTTGTCATCCTCATGTCAGATGATCCAGTAGGCATCTCTCCTCCCTCCATCCCCCCATCCCTCGCTCCATCCCCCCAGCCCGCCCGCCCACCCGTGACCAAGTAACGAGCCACATTTCACCGGTAGTTCTTCCCCCGACGAAGGCCGTCTCGCTGCGCTATTGATCGCTAGTGCTGTCTGGCAGCCAGAGATGAGGAGAGGGAGGAATAATTGGAAGAGGATTCAGTTGGGGGAGCAGTCAGGCAGGCAGGGGAACAGGGAGATAGACAGGAATGGAGACAGACAGGCAAGCAGATAGGCAGAGAGGGAGACAGGCAGGCAGAAAGACAGCAAGCAGGCACAGACGGGCGTCTCTCGCTCTCTCACACGGTTGAAAGAAGGCCCTAACTCTCTCTCTGTCTCTCTCTTTCTTTTCCCGTTACATACTCAACCTCTCTCCATCTATCACACACAGAGCAGATGACTAGCCCCCACTGTACGTGTGTGTGGAGCCATTGGAAAATCTGGGGGAGCGTCTGTATTTGTCCAGTCTATTTGTCTATTGGTGGACATTGGCCATTGAAACAGGTCTTCCTCCTCACCCATCTGTTGGAGAACAGAGGACCAAAGCTCTATAAACATACATTGATAAACATGATGATCCTATATGATAGTATTGTCAGGTCCTGGTTGATGTGTCAACAGTATGTGCTGACCTAGCAAACACAGCAATGTTGTGTCAACATTGAGTCTATATTGTGGGGTGGTTGTGTATGTTTGCTGATGTGTTTGGTGCGGGGGTTCGAACCGGTTCAGGAATTAGAACCGAAAACTGGAAAATGTCAAAAATAATCACATGTGGGAATGAAAGTGATCTATGCTGTTCCGGAACAGAACTGTTATTTTAAAAGCAAGCGAACTGGTTAATAACGTTATTTTACAATCTGGGCATTTTTTTTTCAGTCCCACAAAAAAACGCAACAAGCCCTCCCTCTGTCACTCAACATATTCCAGTGTCTGCCAGCCAGCTGAAAATCTTTGCCAGTGTGTGTGCAGGCTACCTGCCCCTCCCCCTCTGAAGCATCGCTGTAGCCTACTGACGTCACAAACGTGATTCAGGAATTAGGGAGAGATTTTTAATTAGAGAACAATGCATTGATACATTCTTTCAATGCTAGTTACAGATACTCAGTGGTGGGAAAAGTACCTAATTATCATACTTGAGTAAAAGTAAAGATGCCGTAATAGAAAGTTACTCAAGTAAAAGTGAAAGGCAGCGAGTAAAATACTACTTGAGTAAAAGTCTAAAAGTATTTGGTTTTAAATATACTTCAGTATTAAAAGTAAATGTAATTGCTAAAATATACTTTAGTATCAAAAGTAAAAGTATAAATCATTTAAAATTCCTTATATTAGGCAAAGCAGATGTCACCATTTACTTGTTTTTTTAAATTTACGGATAGCCAGGGGCACACTCCAACACTCAGGCATTATTTACAAAAGATGCATGTATTTAGTGATTCCGCCAGGCCAGGGGCAGTAGGGATGACCACATGTTCTCTTGATAAGTGCTTGAATTTGACAATTGTCCTGTCCTGCTAAGCATTCAAAGTGTAACAAGTACTTTTGGTTGTCAGGGAAAACTTAAAGTACAATATTTTCTTCAGAAATGTAGTGACGTAAAAGTTGTCAAAAATATGAATAATAAAGTACAGATTAAAAAAAAAAAAAACTACTTAAGTAGTACTTTAAAGTACTTTTTACCTTAGTACTTTACACCACTGCAGATACTATAGTTATCACGTTTCACATTGGATTTATTTACTACAAAAAAGTAAGACGTATTTCTTATTCTGGTGACGCTCTGCACACACAAGCTTGTTAGCTAGCTAGCTAGCTCTGGTCCGACCAAATCTCTGACGTTCAAAGACATTCGAAGTTCCTCCATAGAAGCCGGTCCTCCGTAGGTATAATTCTGTGGGCCTAATACAGATAATGCATGTCATCATCACAAGATACCCAGGGCTTCGGCCAAGCCCTGTCTGTTCATCGCGCATGTCAACAACTATTGATTGTATCAATGTGGTAAGTGCTAATGGTGTACTAATTGATGTATGCTGTATTGTTGTGTTAATGTCCTCCTTGTCACTCAGCCTGCTGTTCACTAAGGTGAAGCTGGAGGAGGCTCTGCATGGGCCAGGTATAGCACTCCAGACCTGCCAAGACATGCTGCAGCTCTTGCAGAGGCGCTATGACTTCATACGCACCAGGTACGTGGATGTTTCTGCCTGTCTGTCTCTCTGTTTGTGTACATGTTGTGTTTGTTACATGTGGGTGCGTCCATTCCGTGCATGTGTGTGGGTGTCTGTGTCTTGTGTGTATAATAGGGACGATACCAGTATCGTAGCGCTCCTTAGTATCGTGGCAAGGAAACAAAACACGAAGCAGATTTATCTTCATTAGGAAAACAGCCCAAATGTTGGAAACAAACATCATCCAGAGTCTCCAGAGTCACATTTTATTTATTTTCCTAACAATAGCACACAATATTTTATATACAGCAGTTTAGGTCTGAGTTAGTTCTGCTTCCTGTTTTCATAATTTCCATGGAAAAAAATATGATAATACTTGTATTCTCCCAGGCCTAGTGTATAACATGCCTGTATTTCATGTGTACATGCGTGCATGAGTGACTGTGCGTGCATGTGTCTACTGCACTATGGGTGCATGTCTGTGTAATGGCTGCTGCTGTGTGCTCAGCGGGAGCTTTATAAGATGCTGTGTATTGATTAGCTGTCATGTGGTGTTGCAGTGAGGGGGATGACAGCAGCAGTATCCACCCACCAGAGCCACTTCCACTCAGCCACAAACCCAGCGGTCTCCACCTCACCCTGCCAGACTTTCAGGACCCTGAGACTGGTGTGTATACTGTACACAGGCTCTTGGGGAGTGTACTGGTGTTTATTTCACCTTGTCTCGTTGAGCATAAAAGCTATTTTGCAAGAGAGACCAGAATTTGCATCTTTACCAAATACGACCTGCTGTTTTGTAAATTAGGGGTTTTCGTGCATGTGTACTGATTGAGAATGAGAACTGTTCCCGGACCAGATTGAGTGTGTATGAGGATACATATATCATATCATCATTCTGTTTTACTGTATGTGTGCTGAGTCTCCACTTTTCCTGGATCAGGCTCAGTGTGTATGTGTACTGACTGAGTATCAGTTCTTCCTGGATCAGGCTCTGTGTGTATGTGTACTGACTGAGTATCAGTTCTTCCTGGATCAGGCTCAGTGTGTATGTGTACTGACTGAGTATCAGTTCTTCCTGGATCAGGCTCAGTGTGAATGTGTACTGACTGAGTATCAGTTCTTCCTGGATCAGGCTCAGTGTGTATGTGTACTGACTGAGTATCAGTTCTTCCTGGATCAGGCTCAGTGTGTATGTGTACTGACTGAGTATCAGTTCTTCCTGGATCAGGCTCTGTGTGTATGTGTACTGACTGAGTATCAGTTCTTCCTGGATCAGGCTCAGTGTGTATGTGTACTGACTGAGTATCAGTTCTTCCTGGATCATTCTCTGTGTGTATGTGTACTGACTGAGTATCAGTTCTTCCTGGATCAGGCTCAGTGTGTATGTGTACTGACTTAGTATCAGTTCTTCCTGGATCAGGCTCAGTGTGCATGTGTACTGACTGAGTATCAGTTCTTCATGGGTCAGGTTTATTGTGTATGTTAGTGTATAATGTTGTGTGTGTGTGTGTGTGTGCTGATTGTCAGCTCTCTCTGGGTCAGGTTCTCAGAGTGGTCCGTCCCTCGCTGCATCTCGTCTGGGGCAGGCCACTTCAGAGGTGTCAGCCATCAGCTCCGCCCACAGACAGGGTCCCGCCTACATCTGGACCACTCTGGAGCGCATCTGGCTGCAAGCAGGTACAGGAGGGAGGGGGACTACACTACTATCTAGTCTACTACACTCGAATGTACACTGGAGTCGGCTAGGAAACGTGTGTGCTTCTTACCCACTGAAATTAGCTACAGGAGGGAGTGTAGACTCTACCACTCTAGTGCTGGAGGTACTAGTGTACACTCCACTGGAGTTAGCTAGAGGGTATCCTACCCTAGAATTGTGACCTGAGCAGAGAGAAAGGCCGCCATTATAACATTGGATGAGTTAGGGTCGAGTCCACCGTGTACGATTTGAACCTTTAGACTGAACCTTTACATTTTTTCACTGCAAAACCCACTGAACTCTCTAGATTACATCACATCAGATACACATATACTGTATCCAGTGGCGGCTGGTGTCGTAGGTAACGTGGGTACACAGGTCGAGAGATGGATTGGAGTAATCAAGGGGACACAGTGGCACATTCTTACACACTCTTGCCTCCTTCTAGCTGATCTGCGGTGTGTAATCATTAGTCCAAACAGTTATTGGATATATTCAGGTAGGTCCCTCGACGTTTTTTGTTCCGTTTGCTTCCGTTTAAGAAACGTTTGGCAACAGAATCGGCAGAATGAATGAATCACCTGATCACCTGCACACACAGTTCACTTTCAAAGCAGCCACATACGTAACTGCTAACCGCTACACAGTCTACATCGTTGTTACCATATTAACGCTGTAGTCAACAAACTACATAGAACTAACGCATTTGTAAACCCACAATCCAATCCATGTGTACAATCACGCAGTACAGACAGTGTCCAGTAAGCAGTTTAGCAGTTACACTGGCGGGCCCCTGTAACAATAAACTAATAAAACAGAATGCTTACCTTGACTTGGAAGAGTTGCAGTGTTAGATAGCCATAGCCAGCTAGCTAACATAAATAGCATTCTTCTCTGTATTAGCTAAGTGACAGGTAAACTAAGAAGAAAAATACTACAAATATAGCTAGCTTTCTCTGCTGCTGCTTCTCCTTAATTTTGAAGAAAGGAATTTGTCTTCCTCCGAGTCAACTACCCACCACACGTTTTGCACAGCAGTGCTAGCTAGCTGTAGCTTTTGCTTTCAGTACTAGATTCATTATCTGATCCTTTGATTGGATGGACAAGATGTTAGTTCATACTGCAAGAGCTCTGATAGGTGGGTGGACGTCCTCCGGAAGTCGTCATAACTGTGTAAGTCTATGAAAGGGGGTAAGAACCATGGTGCTACCCAAGAGGGTGCCGTTGAGGCTACTGTAGACCTTCATTGCAAAACAGTGTTTTAATCAGTTATTTGGTGACGTGACTATATTTAGGATAGTTTTATCTAAAAAAGGATCAAATATATTTATTTTTTAAAATGTATTTACTGAGTAGGAGAGTCCTTGTCTTCCTCCTATGAGGAGCCTCCACTTACTGTAACTTCCTGCCCAAAATCTCACATCATGATTGGTCAAATAGTCAGGCAGCATAAACACACACACACACACACAGCACTGCTCTTCTCCTCAGGGCAGGACATAGGAAACAATCAGCATGACCTGGCTCCATACTGGCTCCATACACACACACACACACACACGCACGCATGTATGCGCGCACAGACACAGCCACTATGAATGATTCATTTATATTATTGGTGTTGTTCATTTTGGTGAGAGTCCAGGTGAGGAATATGAAAAATAGTTTATATAACAGGGAATAATGCTTCGAATAACTATTCTTTCTCCGAATTAAAATAGGGATCCTAAATAGCCTTTTTTTATCTTTCTGACTAATGTTATATGAGTGTATAATAGCGTGCACACAAAGCTCCCATCTGTGCCCACTTCAAAAAACAGATAAACAAACATTTATTCAGTCTGTCTCTCACACACACAGACACATACACACATGGGTATGCATCCACAGACACACACACTTTACTGGGCTAGTGCACTTTGGAAAGTATCCATACCCCTCGACTTATTCCTCATTTTGTTGTGTTACATCCTG
This sequence comes from Oncorhynchus mykiss, assembly GCF_057628025.1. Taxonomy (NCBI): domain Eukaryota; kingdom Metazoa; phylum Chordata; class Actinopteri; order Salmoniformes; family Salmonidae; genus Oncorhynchus; species Oncorhynchus mykiss. The sequence continues at coordinate 68,380,978 of NC_143022.1, forward strand.
AATTCAAAATGGATTAAATATTTTTTTTGTTTGTCGCCCATCTACACACAATACCCCATAATGATGGTGAAAACATGTTTTTAGAAATTTCTGCAACTGTATTGAATACATAATCATCTCATTTACATAAGTATTCACACCCCTGAGTCAACACTTTGTAGAAGCTCATTTGCCAGCGATGTGAGTCTTTCTAGGTCTGGATCATTTCTAGGTCTCTCCACATCTGGATAATGCAACATTTGCCCATTATTATTTTCAAAATTCTTCAAGCTCTGTCAAATTGGTTGTTGGTCATTGCTAGAGAACCATTTTCAGGTCTTGCCATAGATTATCAAGTAGATTTAAGTAAAAACTAACTCGGCCACTCAGGAACAGTCACTGTGTTCTTGGTAAGCAACTCCAGTGTAGACTTGGCCTTGTGTTATTGTCCTGCTGAACGGTGAACTCATCTCCCAGTGTCTGGATGAAAGCAGATTGAAGCAGGTTTTCCTCTAGGATTTTTCCTCAGCTTAGCTCCATTCTGTTTCTTTTTTATCCTGAAAAACTCTCCAGTCCTTAACTATTACAAGCATACCCATAACATGATATCCATAACACTACAAATACCTAGGTGTCTGGTTAGACTGTAAACTCTCCTTCCAGACCCACATTAAGCATCTCCAATCCAAAATTAAATCTAGAATCGGCTTCCTATTTCACAAAAAAGCATCCTTCACTCATGCTGCTAAAAACATACCCTCGTAAAACTGACCATCCTACCGATCCTCTACTTCGGCGATGTCATTTACAAAATAGCCTCCAACACTCTACTCAACAAATTGGATGCAGTCTATCACAGTGCCATCCGTTTTGTCACCAAAGCCCCATATACTACCCACCACTGCGACCTGTACGCTCTCATTGGCTGGCCCGCGCTTTATATTCGTCACCAAACCCACTGGCTCATCTACAAGTCTTTGCTAGGTAAAGCCCCGCCTTATCTCAGCTCACTGGTCACCATAGCAGCACCCACCCGTAGCACGCGCTCCAGCAGGTATATCTCACTGGTCACCCCCAAAGCCAATTCCTCCTTTGGCCGCCTTTCCTTCCAGTTCTCTGCTGCCAATGACTGGAACGAACTGCAAAAATCACTGAAGCTGGAGAGTCTTATCTCCCTCTCTAACTTCAAGCTCCAGCTGTTAGAGCAGCTCACAGATCATTACACCTGTACATAGCCCATCTGTAAATAGCCCATCCAACTACCTCACCCCCATACTGTATTTATGTATTTATCTTGCTCCTTTGCACCCCAGTATCTCTATTTGCACATTGATCTTCTGCACATCTATCACTCCAGTGTTTAATTGGTATATTGTAATTACTTTGCCACCATGGCCAATTTATTGCCTTACCTCCCTTATCTTACCTCATTTGCACACACTGTATATAGCATTTTTCTACTGTATTATTGACTGTATGTTTACTTATTCCATGTGTAACTCTGTGTTTTATGTGTCGAACTGCTTTGCTTTATCTTGGCCAGGACGCAGTTGTAAATTAGAACTTGTTCTCAACTAGTCTACCTGCTTAAATAAAGGTGAAATAAAATAATAAATGATGCAACCTCTACTTGAAAATATGGAGAGTGGTACATAGTAATGTGTTGTATTGGATTTGCCCCAAATATAAAACGTTGTATTCAGGACAAAAAGTGAATTGCTTTGACAATTTGTTTGCTGTATTACTTTAGTGTCTTGTTGCAGACAGGATGCATGCTTTGGAATATCTTTTCACTGTGTCAATTAGGTTAGTATTAAGGAGTGACCATGATGTTGTTTACCATCCTCAGTTTTCTCCTATCACAGCCATTGAACTAAGTAACGGTTTTAATATCACCATTGGCCTCATGGTGAAATCCCTGAGCTGTTTCTATCCTCTCTGGCAACTGAGTTAGGAATGACACCTGTATGCTTCTCACCCATGTACACACAATACTCCATAAAACATGTTTTTGGAGATTTTTGCAAATGTATTGAAAATTAAATACAGAAATATATAATTTACATAAGTATTCACACCGCTTTGCTATTACACTCCAAATTGAGCTCAGGTGCATCCAATTTACTTTGATCATCCTTGAGATGTCACAACAACTTGATTGGAGTCCACCTGTGACCAATACATTTTTTTGGATATGATTTAGAAAGAAACATACCTGTCTACACTGAGTGTAGAAAACATTAGGAACACTTTCCTAATATTGAGTTGCACCCACTTTCGCCCTCAGAACAGCCTTGCTTCGTCGGGGCATGGACTGTACAAGGTGTCGAAAGCTTTCCACAGGGATGCTGGCCCACGTTGACTTCACAATCCCTCTACAGTTGTGTCACATTCACTGGATGCCCTTTGGGTGGTGGACCATTCTTGATACACATGGGAAACTGTTGAGCATGAAAAACCCGGCAGAGTTGCAGTTCTTGACACGTCTCAATTGTCTCAAGGCTTATAAATCATTCTTTGACGTGTCTCCTCCCCTTCATCTACACTGATTTGTAGTGGATTTAACAAGTGACTTCAGTAAGGGATCATAGCTTTCACCTGGAGTCACCTGGTCAGTCTATGTCATGGCAAGAGCAGTGTAAGGTCCCACAGTTGACATTACATGTCAGAGCAGAAACTATACCATGAAGGACAAGGAATTGTCTGTAGATCTCAGAGAAATAATTGTGATGGGGCATATGTCTGGGGAAGGGTATAAAACCATTTTCAAAGTGTTGAAAGTTTCCAAGAGAACAGTGGTCTCATCGTTGAGAAATTGAAAAAATATGGAACTACCCAGACTCTGACCAAACTGAACAACCGGGCAAGAAGGAACTTGGTCAGAGAGGTGACCAAGAATCCAATGACCACTCTGACAGAACTACAAAGTTCCTTTGATGAGATGGGGTAAACCTTCCAGAAGGGCAACAGTCTCTACACCAATTCAACAATCTGGACATTATGGGAGAGTGGGCAGATGGAAGCCACTCCTGAGAAAAAGGCACATGACAGCACGCCTAGAGGTTGCAAAAGAAAGGCACATGACAGACTCCAAGCATAAGGTAAAATATTCTGTGGTCTGAAGAGACAAAAATGGAAGTACAATTGGAAATGAACTTTTCTTCCACTTTGACATTAGAGTTTTTTGTGTAGATTTTGTGTTTTAAATCCATTTCAATGCCCCTTTGTAACCCAACAAAATGTGGAGAAAGTAATGTGGTGTGAATACTTTATAAAAGGCACTGTACAATTTCACGTTCATTTAGTCAACGTTAAAAATATTAACATCCCAAAATGCCCTTTTTTTGACGTTGTTCATTTGAATACACATGGTTTTGAACTGTACAAGTACATCACATTTCCAGATTAGTCTCTACTAATTCTGAAGGTATGATACATGTTATGAGTACCACCAACACACTGAATGGGAAAATGGATTCAAAAGGTAACTCCCTCTGCTGGTGACTTGCTGAATGTGCAATCCTAAAGGAGGGCTGTGAATGATTAATGACCTATAATGTAAATGTCCATGTATAATATCGGTTATATCATTACAGGACCAGAAAATGTCACGTCTTTAAAAAGTATATTGTAAACTAAATAAAAAATAGTCGTTTTGAGATATTAGTACTTGTCATATTGAATAAATTAATGTTAATGTGCATTTCAGAATCTAGACCTACTTCATTTTTGAGAACACTATAGGTAGTATAATGACACCAAGATGTTGCCTGTATCACGTACAATTAACAGATCATTATGTCTTGCATGTATAGGTCTAAAATGGGACTACAATGGTTTGTGATACAAATGTAAAAAGAATGTCAAACATCCTTCCTCCCAATGTAGTTCCTATGGAAGAATTGCCAGAACAATCTGAGAGACCCAAAATATTTTCCACTCTCGCTGGCGTGGAATCGCTGCAGTTGTAAATATTGTAAATGAGTATAAGTTCTCAATCAACTTACCTGGTAAAATGAAGAGAAATGAAAAGAGAATCATTTATGTCGAACAACGCTGGCGTGTCGGCCTGACTTTATCTGCACGTACTGTACTGCTTACCACGGTGCTCATGCTCTCCCCCCCCCAATCCCTCTCTCTCTCTCTGTCTCTCTCTTATCCCCTCATCTATCTCCCGTAGGAGAGTTGTTCATGGCAGACGGACGTGTGAAGGAGGCCCAGTTCTGTGTTCAGGAGGCAGGGGTGCTCTCTCCCAACTCCCACTCTGTGCTGCTGCTGAGGGCCCGGCTGGCCGAGCTCAAAGGGAACCAGGATGAGGCCAAGAGCTTCTATGACGAAGCCCTGGCCATCCACCCCAACGGACACCGCATACTGCTGCACCTGGTGAGAGAGACACAGGCACACACACACAGGTTTGATGAGAGAAACACACACACATACAGTCCAGCTGAGAGTCACACACACAAAGGCCTGGGGCACATCAACAGACCTATTATCATCAGTAATGGCAGATTACCATCCCCAAACTTACCTGTGAGCCATAGCACTCTGTAAGAAAGGGTCCAATCGTAAAGATTCCCAGACCTACCTCATCTCCTGATCTCTTTCTAACTCCTACTCTCTGCTGACCCCCCTAATTTCTCTCTTCTCTCCCTCTCCCATCTGTGCTGACCCAGTGGATTAATCGGAGCAGCTCTGACCCCTCTCTGTTGTCATGGTGAAAGACTAGAGAACTAGAGAATGTGAACTCTCCCATTACCCCACGTGCCGGCTCCATGGTGACCATACATTGGTTGTGATGCCGTAAATGCTTCTCTGACTTAAAACAGTGGCTGCAGTGTGACTACATATAGGCTCTCTCTCGCTCTTTGTGTGTGTGTGTGTGTGTGTGTGTGTGTGTGTGTGTGTGTGTGTGTGTGTGTGTGTGTGTGTGTGTGTGTGTGTGTGTGTGTTGGGAGTACACAGCCCCCATGGGGTGAGAGAGGGTGCTTCTCTCTTCCATATTTGGCCAGTGGGAGTACCAATCCCTGGGGTGATGAGGAGCTGAAACACAGCCAGCTGGCACTGGCCCACTCTGGATCTCTCCTACGACAGATGTGTCACTGTGTGTGTATGTGTGCGTCTGTGCTTGTGTGTAAGCAGAACAGCATATTATGTCAATCATGCTTGCTCCAATCCAAGTATTACCAATCCAGCACCAATAGTGCGTTTGCTCCTCTCTCTGCCTGTACCAATTTTCTGTAATGAGGGTTTTGGTGTTCGTCCGAACCTCCTATCCCTTAACCCCGGAGGCCGTTTTAACATGGTCCTGTTCTTTGTTTTATGAGCTTAATTTACAAGCAAGCTAATAATAACTTGGTTTAATGAGCTACGGTAATTAGCAATGTAGCTATCGCAGCACCGCTAGCGCATGTTCTCCAGACTCGCTCTTCTTCTCTTCGCTCGCTGCCTAGCAACAGCTCATTCCCTCCATCTTTCTGGGTGTTAGTACCCAAAAATATACTCCCTCAACTCCCCCATAAAACTGTGTTATACAGTGATGATGTAATCTGTGTTCAACATAACCAGCGGGTTACTGTTTTCACACCGAGGACGAGGATTAACCAGACAGTGGTTTTAGTCTATTCACTAGGTCTATGCAGTATTTATAACCAGCACAGGACCTTACAGTGATGAGAAGAACATTGTTTGTCAGCCCTATATCTGTTCTCACACCACTTGCCACAGGAACATGAGAAGGGGAGTATGAGTCAAGGAACAGATATTTAGAAAACCCGATAGCGTTATGAGAGTGGATCACACTTTCTCATGTTATCACACACACTCGTGTGTGTGTGTGTGTGTGTGTGTGTGTGTGTGTGTGTGTGTGTGTGTGACTAAATGTGTGTAGGATGTGTGTGTGTGTGTGTGTGATACATTATGAAAGCCAGTGTGGTATGACTCATCCCCAGGGCTAGTTGGATGGGTGTATTTTTGGATGGGTAGTGATGGCTAGGTTGGGAAGCCAGTGGATCTGAACTGAGCTGTGGCCTTCCCTGCACTGCCTTCTTCCTGACTCTGCTGTTAAATGATTCTCACCACCACTCTCAACATCCTCCACATTCCAGCACCTCTGCTCCTCTCCTCTGCTCGGCCTGCTGCTTTGCTGTGAGTCAGTTGGCTACACAGTAGGTCTCTTCTCACTGAACCGGCCGCTCTCTTCCTCCTCACACTCTCTGTCTCTTTCTCTTGTTCTTCTACTCACACACGTACACACACATTCACAGACAGATACAGACACTCGTGTACAAACACACAGTCAAGGACAATGACTTAATCTCATAGAATTAACTGTGTTCCAGTGATCAAATGGCCCTCTCTCTCTTTCCTCCCTCCTTTTCTTCCTCTCTATCGCTCTTCTCTCTCTGTATGGGGGAGGCTGGCAGCTGATTTGATAATGCAAATACATTATTTATAACACTTCGCGCCTTCTTTGGCTCTTTATGGGATTGCCTAGCAACCAGGGAAATATATTCTATTGAGCAAGACCTCTGATAACCAGATAGAAATGAATATAGGAGGAAGGGAGTTGACTTGTTTGCATGTGTTCACCCCTTTCTCTCTCTTTCATTCTCTCTCTCTCTCTGTGTTTGTTTTCCCTCCCTCTCTTTCCTTCTCCCATCCCTTTCTCTCTCTTTATCTGAATGGGTATGCATTTGAGAGATTGGATTCACTTGTGTATTATTGACTGTTGACACAAGGCGTCTCATATCCGTGGCCCGCCCTGGCTGTGTGTCAGGTCACGGGCAGGTTAGTCTCCTTCTGATGCACTCTGAGTCTGGCGAGCGAGACTACGGTCATGCGAGCAGGCAGTGGGACAGGGAGGGGGAGATGAAGAGCAGTGATAGAGACAGGGATATTAGGGATAACTAAGGCTACCAGGGATAGGGGTTTTAGGGATAGGTCAGGGGTTTTCAAACTTTTCTTGCCCAGGGACCCCTGCCCAGGTAAACCGGCGACCCAGGGACCCCCATCAAATGTTAGCAAAAAATATAGAATCACATCGTTTCTCATCATCTGGTGAATGATCATGGCAAGTAGAAGTAATCAACGTTTTAAAATGAATACTTTTGGTCGACAGATTCATTATCTTGACCTCCCCACAGTTCATTTGGAAGAGGGAGTGTAAACTCTTAACAAAGTATTAAGTAGAAAGGTACCTTGGCAGCGTAGAGAAAAGTTTTGAAGCTAATTTCCTGCACTTCTATGCATTTTGCCATGACTAATGCTTGGCTAATTCCTCTACTGGATGGACATGTGGCCTGAATACCTGTTTTTTTTTTAACGTTTTATTCTAGCTTTTATTTGATTGTTAGTTATCAAAAATTGTATTATTTAAAAAGATATACTGTACACTACCATTCAAAAGTTGAGGGTCACTTAGAAATGTCCTTGTTTTTGAAAGAAAAGCTTTTTTTTTTGTCCATTAAAATAACATCAAATTGATCAGAAATACAGTGTAGACATTGATAAAGTTGTAAATGACTATTGTAGCTGGAAACGACTGATTTTTTATGGAATATCTACATAGGTGTACAGAGGCCCATTATCCACAACCATCACTCCTGTGTTCCAATGGCACGTTGTGTTAGTTAATCCAAGTTGATAATTTTAAAAGGCTAATTGATCATTAGAAAACCTATTTGCAATTATGTTAGCACAGCTGAAAACTGTTGTCCTGATTAAAGAAGCAATAAAACTGACCTTATTTAGATTAGTTGGGGATCTGGAGCATCAGCATTTGTGGGTTCGATTACAGTCTCAAAATGGCCAGAAACAAAGAACTCTCTTCTGAAACTCGTCAGTCTATTCTTGTTCTGAGAAATGCTATTCCATGTGAGAAATTGGCAAGAAACTGAAGATCTGGTACAACGATGTGTACTACTCCCTTCACAGAACATCACAAACTGGCTCTAACCAGAATAGAAAGAGGAGTGGGAGGCCCCAGTGCACAACTGAGCAAGAGGACAAGTACATTAGAGTGTCTAGTTTGAGAAACAGACGCCTCACAAGTCCTCAACTGGCAGCTTCATTAAATAGTACTCGCAAAACACCAGTCTCAACGTCAACAGTGAAGAGGCGACTTCGGGATGCTGGTCTTCTAGGCAGAGCTGCAAAGAAAAAGCCATATCTCAGACTGGCCAATAAAAATAAAATATTAAGATGGGCAAAATAACTCACTGGACAGAGGAACTCTGCCAGCATTGCTGAGTCGCCTCTTCAGTGTTGAAACTGGTGTTTTGTGGGTGCTATTTAATGAAGAAAACATTTTTGGGAAATTATATTAATTTATAGAAATACAATTAGGGCTGTGACAGTCATGAAACTTTGAATGCTCGGTAGTCAGCTGTTCTTTCCACACACACTCCTGGCTTCTGCCAGGAGTCTCACACTTGGTCGCAAGTGGATCTTCCAGCAAGACAATAACCCCAAGCACTAATCAAAATCCACAAAGAAATTGTTGATTGACCACAAAGTCAACATTTTGCAATGGCCATCTTACTCTCCAGGCTTGAACCCCATTGATAACCTGTGGTTTGAATTGAAAAAGGCAGTCCATAAATGATTATATATATTTTTTATATTTAACCTTTATTTAATTAGGCAAGTCAGTTATGAATAAATTCTTATTTACAATGACGGCCTACACCGGCCAAACCCGGATGACACTGGGCCAATTGTGCGCCGCCCTATGGGACTCCCAATCATGGCCGGTTGTGATACAGCCTGGAATTGAACCAGGGCATCTGCAGTGACACCTCAAGCACTGCGCCACTCAGACCACTGCGCCACTCAGGAGCCCCAAAAGAGCTGACGACTACGGAAAAGTTAAGAAAACCCCCCTGATGAAGTCAAAATTAAATGTGGAGAATAAATTCAAACACTTTTGAGATTTTGAGTAGGCTACAGCCTGATATTTGTCTCAGCCGTCATCACATGCTACCACTGATATCACCGCGGAGCAATTGTATGGAATGCATATTAGGAACTCCATCACTCCTTCTCTTCAATTCTCCTCAACCCTGCAGCATTGGTCAATTATCACCCCTGCTCAAGTCAAGCCTCACTTCTCTTTTTCACCGCTCACGATTGCACTCATTTATTCACAATGAGCCTTTCCATTGGCCCAAATACATGCTAAGAGCCGACAACAACAACACATGTGGAGGTATCCATTTGGGAAAATGTAGCTAGCTTATCTAGGATTCAATTCATTTAAATGACAATGTTGCTAGATAATATGGATATTGTTAGCACTCCACTGGCCGCATGTAAACACAACCACTCCACTTCCTGGATCTGGGCTATAACCTATTGCAATCTTAGAATTATGGTACACCGCCAAAGCTTAATATGGCTAAATAACATGGGTTGGTTTAATCAGTTAAAGCAATCCGTGCCCATTTCAACATATTTCCCAAAATGTAAGCAAATGAATTGGGTATAACTCATTGATCCTGCTTTGTAAACTAGACCTACTGCATCTAGTTGGGGTGCTAGCTAGCCTGTATATAAAATAACATAGCTCGCTTGCAAGTGAAGTCCTCTAGTTTGTGTATGTAAACATGTCATTTCCCTAAGCTATTGTTGCTAGTATCTTTGAAAATAATGTAATCATTATGATGATAAATGATAATTGCTAGCTGGCTCTTTGAATTGACATGTCTCGTTGGCCAATAGACATGCTCATTGTGATTTGGAAAGAGAGAAAGAATGTGGTGTAATGCAAGGTTGAGAACTGACTGATGCACGGATGAGAGGGGTGAGGCAGAGGTTTGATGCCTGACCAATGCAGGGGTGAGGCTTGAGGAGGAGGGGTGACACTTGACTAATGCGGGGTTAACTAGGCTAGGTAAGGGGTGAGGTCTGATGAGGAGGAATGTTCCTAATATGTATTCCGCACACTGTTGATTTCACCAACACCTCATCCAAGCCCATGTGGTTCCTCCTAAAAAAAGACTCGATCTGTGGCACAACCTCATCAAGGTCCTCTTCAAGCTCTTCAAGAAGTCAGGCAATTAATCATGAAATATAACTGCAACTTTATTCTCACAATTTTGGCTTTATTCTAAAAAATAAAACAAATTAAACAGACTTTATTCTAGAAATTAAATTGAAATCAAAATATTTCAAGTTTATTCTCAAAGTTTAATCTATACTAATTTATAAATTCAGCCAAAGGGTTCAATTTAGCCACCCTTGTTTCTAGACAACCATACACAAAATGTATAGTTTGAACAAATATTTAGGAAGAGGTGATTATTTCATGGAGTCTGTGAAGGTAGAAACCACCTGGAAAAAGTGGTAAGCAAGTTAGGCCCAAAATATGGATTTTCGCCAAGTCAAATGAATGAATTGTATTAGAGTTTAAAAATGCAGAGTTTCATCTCAGCCTATGCTGCCCTTCAGTCCCTAGACTTTTTGGCCCTGGCAGAGACATGGATTACCACAGAGAACACTGCTACCTCCAGCTAATCTCTCTTCGTCTGACTATGTGTTCTCTCAAAGTTTGAATGCATCTGGTGGCACAGGGCTACTCATTTCTCCTAAATGGAGATCCTTTTTGTCTCCCTCACTCACCTGTCCATCTCCTCATTTGCACTCCAAGCTATCACTGTCCCTTGTCCACTCAAGCTTAACATTGTTGTTATCTATTGCCCACCAGGTGCCATTGGAGAGTTCCTCAATGAGCTTGACACCTTGATAAGCTAATTTCCTGATGATGGCTCACCACTTATTATGGTGAGCCAGACTTCAACCTCCCGACTATTGCCTTCGATTAATTTCTTTCCACCCCTTTCCTCTTTTGACCTAATCCTTTCCCTGTCCCCTCCCACTCACAAGGCAGGCAATGTGCTTTACCTCATCTCTGCTACTTTTCTCACTGCAACTCCCTTTCAGGTCTCTGATCACTACTTGGTTTCCTTTTCTGTCTCCCACTCCTCCAATCCTACCCACTCAGACTCTGTCCAGGTGTTCATGCGCCGTCGCAATCTTCACTCTCTCTCCCACTACTCTCTCCTCTTCTAGCCTATCATCTCTCCCTTCTGCTAAATCCCTAGTCTCCTGATTGTGCCGCTTCAATTGTGCCTCTCCTGATTGTGCCTCTTCAAACCTACTAACCTGCCTATGACTCTCACTGTCCCCTTTCCCCCTGGCCGGCTCAGCCCTCTCCTCTTAATTCCTGGATTCCTGGCTTTTGAACCTTGCTTGCTAACAGAACAGGGCTGCGGGCATCTGAAAATGGAGGAAAACTAAACGTCTGGAGGACTTATCATTCTTTCAATCACTCCCATCTACGTTCTCTTCCTCTGTACCTGCTGCTAAAGCCACTTTCTTTCACTATACATTTCAAGCTTCTGCCTCTAACCCCAGGAAACTATATTCCACCTTACCTTCTCCTCCCTCCTTAATCCTCCACCCCCACCCCCTCACTCCTTCCTCTCTGTGAGCGACTTTGTCAACCACTTTGAAAGGAAAGTTGACGACATCCGCTTCTCATTCACTCCGCCTATTGAGTCCACTGGTACCACTTACATATCATTACCCTATGCCTTGAGCTCTTTTTCCTCTCTCTCTCTCCAGATGAAATCCTGCGACTAGTGATGTCCGGCCGCCCGATAACCTGGCTGCTCGACCCCATCCCCTCCTCCCTTCTCCAGACCATCTCTGGAGACCTTCTCACTTCCCTCATCAACTCATCCCTTACCACTGGCTGCGTCCCCTCTGACTTTAAAATGGCCAGAGTCACTTGCCTCTTCGAGAAAACAACACCCTTTCTTTTCTTTCCAAAACACTTGAGCGTGCTCTCTCTGACAAACTCTCTCAGAACGATCTTATTGACCTTAACCAGTCAGGCTTCAAGACTGGTCACTCAACCGAAACTGCTCTCCTTTGTCACAGTGGCTCTCCACACTGCCAATACTGACTATTTCTCCTCTGTTGTCATCCTCCTAGATCTGTCTGCAGCCTTCAACACCGTGAACCATCAGATCCTCCTCTCCACCCTCTCGGGGCTTGGCGTTTCGTGCTCTGCACACTCTTGGATTTTATCCTACTCTTACCAGGTGACGCGGAGAGGATGTGTCTACACCACATGCTCTCACTACTGGTGTCCCCCAGGGCTCAGTTCTAGGCCCTCTCCTCTTCTCTCTATGCAGCAAGTCACTCGGCTCGGTCATATCCTCACATGGACTCTCTTATCATTGCTGTGCGGATGATATTCAACTCCCCCCCCCCCCCCCTTCTGACACCCCGGTGGCGACACGCATCTCTGCATGCCTGGCAGATATCTCAGCTTGGATGTCAGCCCACCAGCTCAAGCTCAGTCTCGGCAAGACAGAGCTGCTCTTCCTCCCGGAGAAGGTCTGCCCGCTCCAGGACCTCTCCATCACGCTTGGCAACTCCACAGTGTCCCCCTCTCAGAGTACACCCAGAGTACAAAGAACCTTGGCATGACCCTGGACAACATCCTGTCATTCTCTGCAAACATTAAAGCAGTGACTCACTCCTGCAGGTTTATGCTCTAGTACAGCTGTCATCAACTAGATTCAGCCGCGGTCCGACTTTTCATTGAGAGGATTGGTTGAGGGGCCGGAACATAATTACAAATAATTTGTCATTTCTTTCAAAAACAAGGACATTTCTAAGTGACCCCAAACCTTTGAACAGTAGTGTATATGTGATCTTATACAAATGTGGGAAAGGTTTGAAATGATTACGTTTTAGTCAAATATTACATCTGTTTGGGCTTCTTGCGATAAATTTCCAGCGGTCAAACACCAGTCTCAACGTCAACAGCAAAGAGGCGACTCCGGGATGCTGGCCTTATAGGCAGAGTTCCTCTGTACAATGTCTGTGTTCTTTTGCCCAACTTAATCTTTTATTTTTATTGGCCAGTCTGAGATGTGGCTTTTTCTTTGCAACTCTGCCTAGAAGGCCAGCATCCCGGAGTCACCTCTTTACTGTTGACGTTGAGACTGGTGTTTTGCGGGTACTATTTAAGGAAGCTGCCAGTTGATGACTTGTGAGGCGTCTGTTTCTCAAACTAGACACTCTAATGTACTTGTCCTCTTGCTCAGTTGTGCACTGGGGCACTCCTCTTTCTATTCTGGTTAGAGCCAGTTTGTGATGTTCTGTGAAGGGAGTAGTACACATCGTTGTACCAGATCTTCAGTTTCTTGGCAATTTCTCGCATGGAAAAGCCTTAATTTCTCAGAACAAGAATAGACTGACAAGTTTCAGAAGAAAGTTCTTTGTTTCTGGCCATTTTGAGCCTGTATTCGAACCCACAAATGCTGATGCTCCAGATACTCAACTAAGTCTAAAGAAGTTGTATTGCTTCCTTAATCAGAACAACAGTTTTCAGCTGTGCTAACATAATTGTGAAAGGGTTTTCTAATGATAAATTAGCCTTTTAAAATGATGAACTTTGATTAGCTAATACAACATGCCATTGGAACACAGGGGTGATGGTTTCTGATAACGGGCCTCCGTACGCCTATGTAGATGTTCCATAAAAAATAATCAGTTTCCAGCTACAATAGTCATTTACAACATTAACAATGTCTACACTTTATTTCTGATCAATTTGACATTATTTTAATGGACAAATAATGTGCTTTTTTTTCAAAAACAAGGACATTTCTAAGTGACCCTCAACTTTTGAACGGTAGTGTATCTCTCTATTATGTGTTGAAATACTTTGGAATAGATTTCCAAAGTTAAAATCAAATGGTGCTGATTTGCTGGTGTGTTTAGTCTTTTATGTCCAACAATAAAAATCAACATTTAACAACATCCATAGTGTACGACCCTACCTCACACAGGAAGCGGCGCAGGTCCAAATCCAGTCACTTGTCATCATGTCCCATCTGGATTACTGCAATTCGCTGTTGGCTGGGCTCCCCGCTTGTGCCATCAAACCCCTGAAATGTATCCAGGATGGTGCAACCTGGTTGGTGTTCAACCTTCCAAAGTTCTCCCATGTCACCCTGCTGCTCCACACACTCCACTGGATTCCAGCCAAAGCTTGGGTTCACTACCATGGTACAGTGGCTTGCAAAAGTATTCACCCACCATTTTTCTTATTTTGTTGCCTTACAACCTGGAATTAAAATGGATTTTTTTGTATCATTTGATTTACACAACATGCCTACCACTTTGGAGATGCAAAATATTTTTTATTGTGAAACAAACAAGAAATAAGACAAAAAAACAGAATTTGAGCGTGCATAACTATTCACCCCCCCCCCCCCCCCCCCCCACACCTTTTGCAGCAATTACAGCTGCAAGTCTCTTGGGATATGTCTCTATCAGCTTGGCACATCTAGCCACTGGGATTTTTGCCCATTCTTCAAGGCAAACCTGCTCCAGCTCATTCAAGTTGGATAGGTTCCCCTGGTGTACAGCAATCTTTAAAAGTCATATCACAGATTCTCAATTGGATTGAGTTCTGGGCTTTGACTAGGCCATTCCAAGACATTTAAATGTTTCCCCTTAAACCACTCGAGTGTTGCTTTAGCAGTAGGCTTAGGGTCATTGTCCTGCTGGAAAGGGAACCTCTGAACCAGTCTCAAATCTCGGGAAAACTGAAACAGGTTTCCCTCAAGAATGTCCCTGTATTTAGTGCCATTCATCATTCCTTCAATTCTGACCAGTTTCCCAGTCCCTGCCGATGAAAAACATCCCCACAGCATGATGCTGCCACCACCATGCTTTAGTGTGGGGATGGTGTTCTTGAGGTGATGAGAGGTGTTGGATTTGTGCCATAATAGTTTTTTCCTTGGTGGCCAAAAAGCTCAATTTTAGTCTCATCTGACCAGAGTACCTTCTTCCATATTTTTGGGGAGTCTCCCACATACCTTTTGGCTAACACCAAACGTGTTTGCTTATTATTTTCTTTAAGCAATGTCTTTTTTTCTGGACACTCTTTTAAAGTCCAGCTCTATGGAGTGTATGGCTTAATGTGGTCCTGTAGACATATACTCCAATCTCCACTGTGGAGCTTTGCAGCTCCTTCAGGGTTATCTTTGGTCTCTTTGTTGCCTCTCTGGTTAATGCCCTCCTTGCCTGATCTGTGAGTTTTGGTGGGCGGCCCTCTCTTGGCATGTTTGTTGTGGTGCCATATTCTTTCCATTTTTTAATAATGCATTTAATGGTGCTCCGTGGGATGTTGAAAGTTTTGTATATTTTTTTATAACCCAACCCTGATCTGTACTTCTCCACAACTTTGTCCCTGACCTGTTTGGAGAACTCCTTGGTCTTCATGGTGCGGCTTGCTTGGTGGTGCCCCTATATTTACCTACAGAGCAGCAAGAGGAACTGTCCCTCCCTACCTTCAGGCTTTGCTCAAATCCTATACCCCAACCCGAGTACTCCGCTCTGCCACCTCTGGTCACTTGGCCCTCCCACCTCTATGGGAGGGCAGCTCCCACTCAGCCCGGTCATATCTCTTCTCTTCCCAATAGTGGAACCAGCTTCCCCATGAAGCTAGGACAGCAGAATCCCTGCTCATCTTCCAAAAACATCTGAAACCCTACCTCATCAAAGAGTATTTTAAATAATCCCACAGCACCCCTCCCCCAACTAACACTTGCACCACTCCACCCACCCACCACTAGCACTGGCTTTGCTGATAGCTACTTTATTGAGGAAATATTTACTTTCCTTCTGACCGAGATATGTGGTTGTCCCTCCTAGCAATCTTAAGATGAATGCACTAACTGTAAGTCGCTCTGGATAAGAGCATCTGCTAAATAACACACATTTCTATAAAAATATGTCAATGTTAAGTCCTAAACCTAGCTTGAAAGTGCATCCTTGTAGCTGTGTGGGCTCATATAGTCAAAATGTTTGACTTGGAGTAAGTTGAGCAAAGTGGATATTTTTCAAATCCTTCATGATTGATGTATCGTAACGGGCCCACAATGTGGTTGGTTGCTAAAGTCCATTTTTTTTAAATATATCTGGCAGTTTTTGCTGCATAACATTTAGAAGTTATTCCTTTTTATGTTTAGAAGAAGTGACTGCTAAATCCGAACTCCCGTTCATATCAGCTGGTAGCATAGCTAGCATACAGAAATCGGTGGTGGTAATCTAAGTTGTTTTTAACTCTAATGCAGTTGATTGGTGAAGATGACAGAAACATGCATTGGGTTGACATCCATACAGCATTATACTCCGATTTTTACCTCAATATAGTGTGAAATACACATATATACAATAGACTAAATGTAGGTTACATTTTCTGGAGAGTAATGAAGAGATTCGGGATCTGTCCCCTACGTGTTTCCAAGGCATTTCCATTGTTTGGGTCGAGTTCCATTGACCTCTTTACCACTTCTGTGTTTGAGCCAATGGCAAGTTGAGCAAATGTAAGTGTTTTCTTCCCAGGTGTAGTACAAGGCATAATCACTGGGATGTGAGGTAACAACAGGGCCAGGCCTCTGTTAAAAGTATTAAAAAGTACAAAGTGTGTAAAGTCTATGTTAAAATATGCTTAAAATTATTAAGACAAAAAAGTGATTGTGTTTGTGAAATAAAGCTAGACGTGGTTTTAAAAAAGGTAGTGGCAATATTGAATTCAGTACAGAAATTTGTAGGCGGCTTAACTTACCCTGTCCTGCGGTTGAACTTACCCTGTCCCGCGTCTTAACTTACCCTGTCCCGCGTCTTAACTTACCCTGTCCCGCAGCTTAACTTACCCTGTCCCGCGTCTTAACTTACCCTGTCCCGCGTCTTAACTTACCCTGTCCCGCGTCTTAACTTACCCTGTCCCGCGTCTTAACTTACCCCATAGCCAGGGTAATTTGTGCCAATAGACCACTTTTTTTAGACAAGCTATGTTTTCAAAACTGTAATGTATACATTCATTCTGCTTATTTCCAGGGATACACAACACCCTGAAATACATGTAGAAATATTTGTTAGAAAGAATACTATATTACCCTTGATGAAGTGATGCTGAATGTAAAAATGTCTCACCCCACTCTCCCCTACATCCCCGTTTTTCTTCGCTTGGCCCTTATACTCTTCCGCAGACAAAGGATTTCAAGGATCTGGGAAGATTCTGTATAGAGGAATGGTCTCCTCGCAATGGGGTGGTGCAAGAGTAATGGAAACAGGGGCACCAATCATGTTTGACCCCTATCTTTACAATATTACTGTAGCTCAGTATTTGTATTGCTTACTCTATACAGTCTTTTCTTGCTCATCTTTATCAATGGTGCCAATAAATACAGACCTCACTGTATATCCTCCACTGTGTCCGAGTCTGCACCCCATCAGATCTCTGTCTGTCTTTTCTTCTGTTCTTGTCAGCAGCAGAGAGAGGAAATATACAGTATATGGGGGGGATATGATGTGAGTAACAGCAGAGAGTGGCTTGGAGACGGAGAGACGGAGGGAGCAGAACATCAGAAGGAGGTTGCATCAGAAGCCCCGAGACAGCTCTCTGAGTTTCAGCCCAATTAATCTGGAGTTTGTGATCAGAGCCTGCATAACAAGACTTGTCTGTTTGACCTCAGGCAAGCCCCGCTCTGGAGGCTGTGTGCATGTGTGTGGGTGTGTAGTTCTGTGTGTTCATGCCGTTGACATGAACACACGTCGGTTGCGTGATACCCTGTTATGCTTGCTAGACTCTCGAGACACACAGTGCCTCAACAGAGAGAAGTTCCAAAGAGACATGTCACGCCGCACTGACCACTACTGCCCTCTCACACGGCCACAAACGCACACAAACATACACTCACTGAACCAAACACCAAAAAACATACACTTCCTCTCACACACACACATACAGTATACAAACACACATCGGGAGTAGTCATCCTCATCACACGCACGCCTCATCCTTCCTGGGAGTGCCTTTGGCTGCAATCACCCAACACGTCAGTACAAATAGAGTTGGTACAAACAGGATCTTTAATTTAGCAATATCTCATCATCTCAGAAAGCTGGACTTGGCATCTCTGACACACCAAATATCTAGTATCTGGTTTAGATACTGCCAACGCTAGGTCCAAAGTCAAAGCTAGATCTCGCTCTCTCTGTAATCTCTCAATGACTTATCCCCCACGCAGACTCACTTTTTGTCTCTTCACCCCCTCCCCTCCCCTTGCTTTCCCCTCCTCAGGGCCAGTTGTTGGTGCGGTGTGGGCGTCTGGGTCTGGGGGAGAAGGTGCTGCGGGACGCGGTGCAGGCCGAGAGCACGTCACACGAGGCGTGGAGCGGCCTGGGGGAGGCCCTGCAGTTACAGGGCAGCAGCCAGGCTCCAGACTGCTTCCTGACAGCCCTGGAGCTGGAGGCCTCCTGCCCCATCAGGCCCTTCACCATTATACCACGCGAGCTGTGAGGAGCAGACAGAGGCTACTACTGTATGGCGTGTTTATGAATACACACATGTGCACAGGCACACACACGTATGATCATTTAAACGTACACATTTGTGCAATATATCTTCTCTTGCCCTGTCTCACTCTTTTTGCTCTATTCTCTCTTGCCCCTCTCCTCCCTTCTCTGCTCTCCTCATATCTACAGTGAGCTCCAAAGGTATTGGTACAGTGACACATTTTTTGTTGTTTTGGCTCTGTACTCCTGCACTTTGGAAATAAAATGAAATGACCATGAGGTTAAAGTGCAGATTATAAGATTTAATTTGAGGGTATTTCCATCCAAATGGGTGAACCATTTAGAAATTACAGAACTTTTGGTATGTAGTCGTCCGTCCCCCCCATTTTAGTGGACCAAAAGTTCACCTATATGTTTATTAAAGTAGTAAAAAGTTGAGTATTTGGTCCCATATTCCTAACACGCAATGACTACATCAAGCTTGTGACTCTACACATTTGTTGGATGCATTTGCAGTTTGTTTTGGTTGTGTGTCAGATTATGTTGTGCCCAGTAGAAATGAATGGTAAATCATGTATTGTGTCATTTTGGAGTCACTTTTACTGTAAATAAGAATAGAATATGTTTCTAAACACATCTACATTTATGTGGATGCTACCATGATTACGGATAGTCCTGAAGGAATCGTGAATAATGATGTGATGAGTGAGAAAGTTACAGATGCACAAATATCTTGGGGATATGATATTTGTGCGTCTAACTTTCTCACTCATCATTATTCACAATTCATTCAGGATTATCCGTAATCAGGGTGGCATCCACATTAATGTAGAAGTGTTTAGAAACATATTCTATTCTTATTTACAGTAAAAGTGACTCCAAAATGACACAATACATTATTTACCATTCATTTCTATTGGGCACAACATAATCTGACACCCTAACAAAAAGCAAATGCCTCCAAGTTTGTAGAGACACAAGCTTGATGTAATCATTGTGTGCTAGGAATATGGGTCCAAATACTCAACGTTTGACTATTTTAATACATGCGTAAGTGAATTTGGGGGGACTATGTACAAGAAGTGCTGTAATTTCTAAACGGCTCACCCGATATGGATGAAAATATCCTCAAATGAAAGCTGACAGTCTGAACTTTAACCTCAGAGTCATTGTATCAATGCTGGAGTACAGAGCCAAAAACAACAACAAACGTGTCACTGTCCCAATACATTTGGAAGCACACTATACATCTATGACTATGCATTCGTAAGAACCTCTCAGATGCATTCATAGACAAGTCTATGGTGACACTGTTATACAGACCACATACATCCACTCTCAGGGATCCTTTCTAAAGTATCATTCCATTTTCTTCTTGTTAAACGAGATCCTTCAGCCGGTGTGTGTGTTTTACTGAAGCCACCATTGTGTGGTGTTGAAATCACTGATTTGCTAGTATTGTATCTAACTGTATTAATCATAATATGATTCATTGTGTGTCTTGTTTAAAACTAATTTTTAAATCATTGTCATCATAAACAATGACTTAAAATCACTGTGGGATTGTGTCCTCATCTGTCTCGTCATTTATGACTAATCTTCATCACTTCATAGTGCCTAACCAAATTAATATGGGCAGTGGGACTCGAGTTGCTATCTTATGTAATACTGCCAGCACAGTTTCTGCCTCAACTCACAACCCCCTCCCTCTCTCTCTCTCCCTACCCTCTCTATCCTCTCTCTCTCGCTCTCTCTCGCCATCTCTGTCTCTACCTCTCTCTCCCTCCCTCTTTCTCCATTTCTAACCACCCTCTCAGTTCTCGCTCTCTCTCTGCCTGATGTGATGTGGCTTGGTTGCCTAGCAGCCTCCCATGTTTGAGTAACTGGGGAAGCGGAGAGATATCTAGTCTGCTGGACAACACACACACATACACCAAGGCAGATTATACCACTGGTGTGCTTTTCTATGGGCCTGACTGTGTCTGTTTGATGTCAACTCTCGCTGCTGTAATGAATTGTTCTGTTCTCTGTACATTGATTTCTGTTTTGAGAAGAAGAATCCCAGTCTCTTCTCTGCAAGCACAATTTATTAACCCTTTCACGCACCAGGATAGAGTTATGACTGAAGAGTATTTAAATCTGTCTGTTTCACATAGGTCTACTTCGCTCACACATCAAAAGCCACATGCACGTCCCCATTTTCTTCTGATCCCTGCCTCTACTACCTCCACCACTCTCTCCCTCTGTCCTCCCCCACATTAGCCCGTGTGTGACAACTGCGTCTGGCCGGTGGGTTGGAGATTAGTGACTTAATCCAGAGGTTTCCAAACCTTTCCTCAGGGACCCCCAGTTATTTCATTGTTTTGTTGTAGCCCTGAACCAGTTGACCTGATTCACCAGTCAAGGACTTGATAATTAGTTGACAAGTTGAATCGGGTGTGTTAGCTCGAATAGATCACATGGAATGGCTGGGGATTCCCAAGGAGACAGCTGGCCTAATCCATGCGGTTGTGGAATGTTCTATATTGTGGCGCGGTCAGGACAGCCATGACGAGGCTGGTAAAAGGAGACATTAATGAATAGGCCTGCCTGCCGCAAAGCCTCTCAGGATGACATCAGATGACGAAGGGCTCCGGACAGTTTCGCTCATCGCCAGGCTGAATAATTAGCCTACGTGCCTTCTAAAACACACACCCAGTACTGTATAGTAGGCTAGGGGAGGCCAAAATTAGAGAGAAGAGTTCTATATTCTCCAATCAATCTAATTTGTTTATAAAGCCCTTCTTACATCAGCTGATGTCACAAAGTGCTGTACAGAAACCCAGCCTAAAACCCCGAACAGCAAGCAATGCAGATGTAGAACCACGGTGGCTAGGAAAAACTCCCTAGAAAGGCCAAAACCTAGGAAGAAACCTAGAGAGTAACCAGGCTATGAGGGCTGGCCATTCCTCTTCTGGCTGTGCTGGGTGGAGATTATAACAGAACATGGCCAAGATGTTCAAATGTTCATAGATGACCAGCAGGGTCAAATAATAATAATCACAGTGGTTGTCGCTAGTAGCACGTCTGCAGAGACAACGGAATTGTCTCTTAATAGCTCTGATTGTCCCTAGGTCTTTGTTCTCCCATATGTATAGGTGGGTCCCAGTGGCTGTGTGGCAGCTTCATGTGATGTCAGGTGGCCTTGGCAGGGTTCTCTGGTTACCCTCAGGGGTGGCTGGGCGGCCAGGTCCCTGGTCGCTCTACTTGTGCACTGTTGGGGCTGAGGGGGGTCAGATGTCTGGGCCCAGTTACACCCCTATTACAGCCTGCCTGTTGTTTCAGTGGGGAAAAGTAGTGTTGCACGTTGTACCGGTACCACAGTACCAAAATGTATGATACCAACATTTTAGAAAACTGTACTACTGTCTCATATGAAGCATGCCAAGAGTTTTGTCCCTATAGAAATGTAATTACTAGGAAGTTTAAAGACCGCCAGAACACGGCAATGTTCTAGTAATTTGATTTCTATGATTAGCCCTTTACTGTACTGTATGTGGGGTGGTATTCAGGAGAAAGAGGAAGCAACCTTATGAGACTGCCAACATCCAGGGAGTTATTGCAGGGCAGAGGGAAGTTAAAGGTCCAGTGCAGTCACAAATGTGATTTTCCTGTGTTTTATTTATATATATATATATATATATATATATATATATATATATATATACTACGGGTCAAAAGTTTTAGAACACCTACTCATTCAAGGGTTTTTCTATATTTTTACTATTTTCTACGTTGTAGAATAAGAGTGAAGATATCAAAACTATGAAATAACACATATGGAATCATGTTGTAACCAAAAAACTGTTAAACAAATCCAAATATATTTTATATTTGAGATACTTCAAAGTAGCCACCCATTGCCTTGATGCCAGCTTTGCACACTCTTGGCATTCTCTCAACCAGCTTCACGAGGTAGTCACCTGGAATGCATTTCAATTAACAGGTATTTTTTTTGTCTTCACTATTATTCTACAATGTAGAAAATACTAAGAATAAAGAAAAACCCTTGAATGAGTAGGTGTTCTAAAAATGTTGACCGGTAGTGTATATACAGTTGAAGTTGGACGTTTACATACACTTCGGTTGGAGTCATTAAAAATTTCTTGTTAACAAACTATCATTTTGGCAAGTTGGTTAGGACATCTACTTTGTGTATGACACAAGTCATTTTTCCAACAATTGTTTACAGACAGATTCTTTCACTTATAAATCACTGTATCACAATTCCAGTGGGTAAGAAGTTTACATAAACTAAGTTGACTGTGCCTTTAAACAGCTTGGAAAATTCCAGAAAATTATGTCATGGCTCTAGAAGCTTCTGATAGGCTAATTGACATCATATGAGTCAATTGGAGGTGTACCTGTGGATGTATTTCAAGGCCTACCTTCAAACTCAGTGCCTCTTTGCTTGACATCATGGGAAAATCAAAAGAAATCAGCAAAGACCTCAGAAAAAAAATTGTAGACCTCCGCAAGTCTGGTTTGACCCAAGTTAAACATTTTAAAGGCAATGCTACCAAATACTAATTGAGTGTATGTTAACTTCTGACCCACTGGGAATGTGATGAAAGAAATAAAAGCTGAAATAAATCATTCTCTCTATTATTATTCTGACATTTCACATTCTTAAAATAAAGTGGTGATCCTAACTGACCTGACAGGGAATTTTTACTAAGATTAAATGTCAGGAATTGTAAAAAAATAAATAATAATAATTAAAAAAAATAAAATAAAACTATTTGGCGAAGGTGTATGTAAACTTCTGACTTCAACTGTATATTAAAATGTAATTTGTGGAATTTCTTTCCTTCTTATTGCGTCTGAGCCAATGAGTTGTGTTGTGACAAGGTAGGGTTGGTATACAGAATATAGCCCTATTTGGTAAAAGACCAAATC